>NC_062228.1:55858809-56170509 GCF_902686445.1 Sciurus carolinensis | reverse complement strand
CCCCACCATTCTCTTTTTGCTTTTTGTACTTTTGTATATGAAACAGTTGCCAGTTTTGTAATCTGCAATCCTGTTGTTTCACTTTCTGGGTAGCACCAGCCACGTTTCCAATGCTCAGTAGTCCCAGGAAGGTAGAGGTGGTTGTGTCCACTTTCGGGGACAGTGCTGATAGTCCTGTTCCTTCGTGCCGTCCTGCACTCCCCAGGAGTGGCAAGTGGGCTGCAGCTGCCCCTGTCTGTGCTCTGGGCTCCACATGGTGGAGCCAGTGAGGGAGGGAAGGCTGACCCCCCAGCCTTGAGAGAAACCACCCCCCTGCGCCTTCCTGCAAGGTCAGGAGCCTGGGAGGAGAAAGAAGAGGGAGAGCTGCCCCCAAGCTTCTGGGCTGACAAGCTGCACTCTGGTGTGTTTTCATTCTCTTTTCCTGGTTTTGTTGGTGAACGTGATTCCGCTCATACTGTGAGCTGTTTTCTTTATTATCACAAAGATCCATGAGACTAATGCTCACCACAGACAACTAGCCAGAAGCACATGGGGAGGGCACATTCCGGGGGGCTGTTCGCTGTCCTTTTCAAAGCCTTCCCTGTGTCTTGCCAACATACACGCAGTGTCCATCCTGTTTTCATCCATGAGCATTTATACACATCACCAATCCCCCTTCGTGAGCTTCATCTTCCCCAGCTGCTTTTCGGATGGGATGCTCTGCCAGGCTGCCCTGTAACCCGGTGTTGGGCTCTGTGTGGGCACCAGGCCTGGGGCAGGCAGGAAGGGATGGGCTGGACGTCCTCACCCATCACCATCAAGGGTTGGCTTTTCCAGTGAAGGGCAGGGGGTGGAGTTGGCACCTCGAGGACCTTCCCGACACGAACCCTCGGTTCTTCCCTGCCACAGAGGACTACGGGCACTACGAAGAGCTGCCGGGGCAGCCTGGGGAGCCCCTCTTCCCCGAGCACCCTCTGGAGCCTGACAGCTTCTCTGAGGGAGGGCCCCCAGGTCGGCCGAAGCCGGGCGCCGGTGTCCCCGACTTCCTGCCCTCGGCCCAGAGGGCCCTGTACCTGAGGATCCAGCAGAAGCAGCAGGAGGAGGAGGAGAGAGCAAGGAGGCTGGCTGAGAGCAGCAAGCAGGACCGGGAGAATGAGGAAGGCATGTGTCCCCCCAGGGGCAGGGGCTTGGCCCCTGGGCCGCTGTGCAGGGGAGAGGTGGGGACACGTAGTTCGGGTTTCCTGTCAGGAAGGAGCCTGCAGCCAGGGAGGACCCTTGGTGAGGGCTGAGAAGCCAAGCTGGCTGCTGCATGTGCCTGAGAAAGCTGGAGGTCAGGGCTGCCCTGCTGTGTCTTGGGGTTCCTGAGAGACTTGATCCCAAGGAGGAGGGAGGTGGGCTGGTCCCTGGTGAGGCAGTGACGCAGGGCTGACCACCTGCACCTTTCCAGAGCAGGCTTTAGGAGGGCTCTCGCCCGTCCCCAGAGCAGGCTCTCAGGAGCCTACCGGAGAGCAAGACGTTGCAGTGACAACAGTAACAATCACAGTCACGGGTGCCACATGCTTGGCCTGGTTGCATCCGCCTCGGGGGGAATGGATAAGTGGTGTCTGGAACCTGAAGCCAGAGGCCACAAGCGCCCCTGACAGGAGCCTGGGAGCCAGAGGGACAGCAGCAGGAAGAGGGGAGGGAGGGGAGGGAGGGGAGCAGCAGCTCCTGTCCTGGGGTACAGGTGACCCTGCCTAGGTTTTGCTTGCGCCAGTTTCAGTGGTTGGTTAGAACCGCCCTTCCCTGGGATTTGCTGAGGTTGTGAGAGGTGGAGGGCAAGGGCATGTGCCTCTGGCCTGGAGTCAGCAGTCAGCGATGGCTGCTGCCAGGGCCTCCAGAGAGAGGTGCCCAGAGCTGGCTGACCATGCCACTGAACCTGCCTGGAGGATGGGGAAGAGGCGGCAGAGCCCTGGGCCAGGAGTCCCAGCTCAGTCGCAACCCTGACCCCAACTTAATGGCACTGGGTCTCCATGTTCTCATCTGTCAGTCGACCTCCTGGGGCGGTTAGTGAGTTATGTAAATGAGGCAGATCACTTAGAACGCGCTGGACAGGAGGACAGCTGCCCAGATGTGAGCACCAGCCTGCAGGCCCTTGCTCTGCACCACGCTCCCTGGGTTTCCTTGGCATCCACACACGAGGCCTCAGGGAGATGCCGGAGTTCCTGAGAGCCGAGAGCAGAGGAGCCATTCACCCAGTGGGCTGCCTGGGGTCCAGAGGGCTGGTGGTGGATGTGGTGATCACTCACATCCCCTGCTCCTCTGCTCTTTCTCAGGTGACACCGGAAACTGGTACTCAAGCGACGAGGATGAGGGTGGGAGCAGCGTCACCTCCATTCTCAAGACCCTGAGGCAGCAGACGTCCAGCCGACCCCAGGCTTCCGTCGGGGAGCTGAGCAGCAGTGGGCTGGGGGACCCCCGCCTCCAGAAGGGACACGCCTCAGGAGGCCGGTTGTCTGACCCCCGCCTCAGCCGGGACCCCAGACTCTCCCGTCATGCCGAGGCTTCTGGCGGGTCAGGCCCAGGGGACTCTGGACCCTCTGATCCTCGCCTGGCTCGCTCCCTGCCCACCTCCAAGCCTGAAGGCAGCCTTCATTCCAGCCCAGCTGGCCCCAGCAGCTCCAAGGGGTCCGGGCCAACCCCTACAGAAGAGGAGGACGGGGAGCGGGCCCTGCGGGAGAAGGCTGTGAACATTCCCCTGGATCCCCTCCCTGGGCACCCGCTGCGGGATCCGCGATCGCAGCTGCAGCAGTTCAGCCACATCAAGAAGGACGTGACCCTGAGCAAGCCGAGCTTTGCCCGCACTGTGCTTTGGAACCCCGAGGACCTGATCCCTCTGCCCATCCCCAAGCAGGATGTGGTACCCCCTGTGCCCGCCGCCCTGCAGTCCATGCCTGCCTTGGACCCCAGACTGCACCGCTCCACCCCTGCAGGGCCCCCCAGTGCTCGGCAGCGCTCAGGCACCTCCACAGACCCCAGCACATCTGGCTCTAACCTGCCCGACTTTGAACTCCTTTCTCGCATTCTCAAGACTGTCAATGCTACTGGTCCCTCAGCGGCCGCCAGCCCGAGTGACAAGCCCAGTGACCCCAGGGTGCGGAAGGCCCCCAGTGACCCTCGACTGCAGAAAACTGCGGACTCCGCGGCCTCCTCCCGCACTGCCAAGCCCAGCCCCACAGAAGCACCCTCTCCAGCGGTCAGTCCCAGTGGGGAGTCCTCCCCACCAGCCACGGCTCCTTATGACCCCCGAGTGCTGGCAGCTGGAGGGCTGGGCCAGGGCAGCGGGAGCGGGCAGAGCAGTGTGCTGAGTGGCATCAGCCTCTACGACCCGAGGACTCCCAACGCGGGTGGCAAAGCCACAGAGCCAGCCACTGACGCAGGTGCCCAGCCCAAGGGCCCCGAGGGCAACGGCAAGAGTGCGGCCTCCAAGACCAAGGAGCCCCCATTTGTCCGCAAGTCTGCCCTGGAACAGCCAGAAACGGGAAAAACCAGTGCAGACGGAGGCGCTGCCGCAGCCACGGACAGGTACAACAGTTACAACCGGCCGCGGCCCAAGGCTGCCACCGCCCCCGCCACCGCCACCGCCACCCCACCACCAGAGGGCACCCCACCTCAGCCCGGGGTGCACAACCTCCCTGTGCCCACCCTCTTCGGGACTGTGAAGCCGGCCCCCAAGACAGGCTCGGGAAGCCCATTTGCTGGCAATAGCCCGGCCCGCGAGGGCGAGCAGGACGCAGGGTCCCTGAAAGATGTTTTTAAAGGCTTCGACCCCACTGCCTCTCCCTTTTGCCAGTAGTGTTAAGCTGGAGCCAGCGTCCCTACGCCACCCCTTCCCAGGGTGATATTTAAGGGCAGCGACCGGAGTTGGGATTCTGGGCGGAGGGTGGGATCTGGGTGTTTTTTTTTTTCCCCCTTTTCCTTTTTTTTTTTTTTTTTCTAATGTAGTAATTTCTTTGAGACATAAATTGTATATAACCATCTTCAGTTCTGGTCAGTGCTGCAGGGCTCCTGGGCTCCCCTGAGAACATCGGCTCCCGAGTGGGAGCAGCTGTGACCACGCCTGAGCCCCGCGAGACTGGGCCTCCGCCCGAGGCAGGGGCCTGTCTGCTGCCTGGGGGGCCAGTGGGTCTTCTGGAAAGCTTGATGTCCCCCTGGACAGGGAACAGGAGGTGTCTGAGAAGGCACTGAAGGGCACTCATGCCACACTCCTGGGCAAGAAGAGATGGACCAGGTCTCTGCAGGCCTGTGGGCAAACAGGTCAGGGTGCTTCTAGAACCCAGCACGTACTTCCTGTCAAGTCTCAGCATGCGTCCTGAGACAGCCCACCTCAGGAGAAGGTGGAAAAGTACCAAGGCGAGCAAGGTCTCGGTGGCATCCTGGGTATCCTGGCCCTGGCCCACTCCTGTCTCTGAATACGCACTTGGGGCCCCCTCTGCACCCTCCGTCCAGAATTCTGAAAATCGACACCCTCCAGCCTGTGCGGAGACTCCAGGGCGGTAGATGGACCTGGAGGCAGCAGGGGCTGGTGGGGGGCAGTGGCCCCTGAAGCACTGCCCCCAGGAGGAAGCCCCCCTTTGGAGTGTCTTTTCCGTCAGTATTACCTGCCTGTCCCCCTAGCCAGGGTCCTCAGAAGCCACAGCACCCAGTGTGCCTGCACTGCCAGCCCTGCCCCCTGGAGGCAGCTCAAGGATCCGTGGTATGGCCACTCCGCCAGGCTCCGAGTGAGGGAGTCCTGGGGTGGCTCTTGGGCACAGTGTTTCTGTCTCTGCTCTCTTCGCTCCTCCTCAAGCTGTGTTATCTGTAGGGCACGAGGTGCTGGTGTGTTTGGTTTTCCTCTCCCAAGCCGACAAAGTGCATTCAGAGGCTGTCACGGTGTTGGATTTGTGGCCACTTCCTGAAAGGGGTCCTGAGGAGAAGGGCAGGAGGCTGTAGCTGGGGTGGGGAGGGGGTGCCCTGGGCCCTGTCCATGAGAGGGACCAGGACCCCACTGTGGGGGGACCAAGGCATCTGTCTGAGCTAGGACAGCAAAAATGTCTGCACTGGCCTCTTCCCCAGCTGGCCTGCCCTACTCTGGCCTGTCCTCAGAGCCTGGGTGCCAACCTGTGAGCATGTCCGAGAGGCTGGCTCGGGGAATGGCAGACCTGCAGGTCCTGCCTGTCCGAGGTCTGGTGACTCTGGCCCTGCTCACCTTTACTCCTGGTGCCAGCCCCTTGGCTGCCCTGCTGTTCATGAGACCCAGTCACCCAGCCGGAGGCTCTCCCGCCCCTTCCTGGTAGGAGGCGTGCAGGTCCCATCCCACACCACCCAAAGGTGAAAAATGAATTGCTGATTTGGGGCCAGAAGCCAGTGTGGGAGAGACCAGGCACCCTGCTGGACCCACAGCCCTGTGGTCAGTTGGTTTGGTTCCTCCTCTTGTCTTTTTGTTTTGTTTTTTAAAAACAATCATTAATGAGATTTGTCTTCAGCTACCAGTGTTGGCCACCAAGAAAGGGCTGTGGCCACGGTGTGTGTAGAAGTAAGGATACAGACAGTGTGGCAGTGTTTTGGTTTTTATGTTTTTTTTTTTTTTTTCTCCTTTGAGAATTTTCTTTTGTAAAGAAAAATTAAATGCTTTTTAAAACCGAAATCTGTGGATGAAATAGAAGCTGGAACCCTCCTCTTGGAATATGCAGCCTAAGACCCTCCTGGGCTGTGAATTCACCCGGAACTTCCACTTGCCGTCAGGCCGAGCTTTTAAAGAAAGATTGTTCTCTAACCAGGATTGTAACAAAAGTGTAAATACTATTTCAGAGTTGAAAGTTGATGGTGCAAATATGTATATAATGTACTGTATTTTTACAATGATCGTCGCATGACTTTATCTTGCCCCCTTTTGTACTCCGTATCTGTCTTCCAGAAACCTCACCTGTCTTTTCTCCTGTGGTCTCTTAATCCAATAATTGTATTACTGCCATTAAAGGATGCAGTTATTTTAAGAAGCCTATGCATCTCGTCTCTGCTCGACCCACACGTTCTATTGCCCTGGGAATGGAAAAGGAGGTGGGAGGAGGAGCCGTGGTGGACTCCTCCTCATGTGCCCACTGAGCACAGGCCTTGGTGGTGGGTGGTTGGTTACGGTGTTGGAGAAGGGACCCTGGGCCTTGTGCATGCCAGGCCCGGGAGGACAGACGCGCAGCTCTGTCTAAACACACGCATACCTGTAGCTACATCTGTGCGTTTCTCTCTGCACGGGGTACACATAGACCCTGGTGTTCCCCCATTTCCTATGGTTCCGCAGTGTCCTTTGATGCCACAATGGTGCGGAAGTGGTGCGCATTCAGTAGAACTGCACTTCGAATCTGGATCTTGGTCTCTTCCAGGCTAGTGAGAGGTGCTGTGAAAACTCCTGGACTCTGGGGAAGCAGCAGTGAGCTGTAGCTCCCAGTCAAGCTGAGTGAGAAGGTCAAGGTTTTGTTACTAAATAGGCTTTGTGGTAGATGGTGCTCAATTGTAGGCTGATGGAAGTGTCTGAGCACATTTAAAGCAGGCTGGGCCAAGCAGTGATGTTCTGCAGATGAAGTGTGTGAACTGTGTATTTGACTTTCTGTATTTTCAATGAACAGCAGGTTTGTGGAGATGCGATGGCTCTGGAGAGGACAGGGGAGAGGTCTGGGCTGCGCTTTGGAGGTTGGTGAGCCAAAGTGGCACAGTAGGTCAGTCTTTCCACTAAGACCCTCAGCTGACTAGGTGACTCCACCACATCCTGAAGGGCAGTGTTTGCAGACAATCTGCACCTTAAATGTTCATCTCAGCTAAACACTGCCACAGGGCTGGGTGTGGCTCCATGGTAGAGTGCTTGCCCAAAATGCTCTAGGCCCTGGGTTTAATCCTCAGCCCTCAAATAACAAAACGAAAAACCAGAAATTTAACAGAACTATCTAAAACAATGTGGCCAAATATCTGGGTTCTTGTGGCCTGGCCAGGTTGACACAACCATCACTGGAGTGAGGACCTCACTTGTTCCTTTATTCATGGAGTTGTTCACAGTCATTAACAGGCCAGAAATGACGAGAAGGAGCAAGCTCGGGTGGAGGCACCCACTCCCGGTGGGGTCCTGCCCTTGCAGACGCTTTGCACCCTGCCTGGTCCTGGCCTTGGCTATGAAGCATCCGGGAGCAAAATGAGACTCAGAATGAGGTCAGCACACCTCAGGAGATTGACTGCAGGCTCCTCAACTCAGCCAAGTACCCGGAAGGCAGAGGAGAACTTGTGTACCTCAGGGAGGTGGAGTGAGGCTGTAAGCGCAGAGGCCAGGCTTTTGTAAGAACCCCTGCCCCACGGTGCTCATCACCTGCAGCCACCATGATAAAATGCCCGGATGGCTGGGAAGTCCAATATGAAGGAATATGGACTCCATTCCTGGTGAGGGGCCTTTTCCTAGCTTGCAGATGGTCCCCTTCTGTGTTCCCACGTGGCTTTCCCTAGGTGCTTGCTGTGAGGGGACAGAAGCAGAGACAAGTCACAGTAGTGTCCACCTAGAATCTAGCAGCTCAGGAGACTGAGGCAGGATCACAAGTTAAGAGCCAACCTCAGCAACTTGGAGAGGCCCTAAGCAACTTTAATGAGATCATTTCAAAAAATAAAGGGCTGTGGGGGCTGGGGATTTAGCTCAGCTGGTAGTGTGCTGGCCTCACAAGCACAAGGCTATGGGTTCAATCCCCAGCACCACAAAAAATAAAATAAAGGGGTGGGGATGTAGTTCAGAGGTTAAGCTCCCCAGGGTTCAATTCAATCCCTGGTACAAAAAAAAAAAAAAAGCTCGTTGGCATCTCTTACAAAGACAGCCTCATGGATTGGGGTCCTACCCTGAATTACTTCCTGCCCCCTGGGGGTTAGGGCTTCTATTTGTGAATGGGCAGGGTGTGGGGGCGCATGGTTCCATCCTAGCACCCACCCAGCTCCGTTTTGCTGTGTCTCCAGGTACACTGGGGAGGCAAAAGCATGTTCACATTTTTAAAATTTCTTCTAGAGGCTGCTCCGCTACTCTCAGAGCATGTCACATCAGACAGTCTGTCAGCTTCCTGTTCACTTTCCCCTACTGACTAACTAACTGCCCTTGTGATTTTAAATACCACAACACCTCATCCTCTGTACTGCATCCTCTCAACTGATGCTGTCCACTGGGGTGTTCCACGCTGATGCAAGTGTCCTCTGTGTTGTCCCATGCAGTTGCTACCAGCCACAGGTGGCTACTGAGCCCTTGAAGTGTGGCGGGCCCTATGGAGGCACTGAATTTTGGGGGAGTTGGGGAGGTGGGTCCTGGGGATGGAACCCAGGAGGACTCTACCACTGAGCCTCGCCCCCAGCCCTTTTTAGGATTCTTTGAGTGTTTTGTTTTTTAGACAGGGTCTTGCTAAATTGCCTGGGCTGGCCTTGAATTTGCAATCCTGCCTCTGCCTCCTGAATAGCTCGGATTACAGGCATAGCTCGGATTACAGGCATAGCTCGGATTACAGGCGGGTGCCACTGGGAATTTCTGTTTTGAAAGGTCATGACTACCACACCAGGTAGTGCCGCTGTGAACCACGGCACCCTTGATGTCCCGCTGGTCGAAACCGCTCCCATGGAACCCTCGCTGACTCTCCTCTCTAGACCTCCCACCTCCTGGCGACTGACTGTTTATTGTCAAGCTTGGTAACTGTAATTGTTCTTTTTTCTTTCTAGATATACATGACAGTGGGGTATATTTTGACATATTACACATTCATCAAATAAGTGTAACTTGTTCCAGTTAGGACCCGTTATTGTGGTTGTCTAGGATGTGGAGTTACGCTGGGCATTCTGTGTTCTGTTGCAGTCCTAGAGAGCCGAGGGAGGCCTAAAGATGGTGTTGGTTGTGTTCCTCCTGGGGGGCCTAGGGGAGCATTTGTTTGCCTTTTAGGGTTCATCTGCAGTGCTTGGCTTGTGGCCCCTTCTCCACCTGCTCTGATCCTCTTGTTTTCCTTCTCTCTCTCTCTCTCTCTCTCTCTCTCTCTCTCTCTCTCCTATACCAGAAATTGAATCCAGGGTGCTTAACCACTAAGCTACATCCCCAGCCCTTTTTATTTTTTATTTTGAGACAGGTCCTCGTTACACTGCTGGCTAGACTCAAACTTCTGGTCCTCCTGCCTCAGCCTCCCGAATTGCTGGATTACAGGCATGCACCATGACACCTGGCCCTATTTAGGTCTTTGTAGCAGATGTGACTACAGATGTGCAACACAGGTTGGAGTGGTGGCAGTAGGGGGCCACCAGCCACAGGATGCAGACGCCTTTAGAACCTGAGAACAAGGCCAGGAAGTGGAATCTCCCTTAGAGCTCCCAGAAGGACCGCAGTTCTGATGCCTTGATTTTAGACTTCTGACCTGTAGACCTCTGACCTCTGTAAAAGAATGGTTGTGTTAACAGAAGTCACGATGTGTGCTCATTCATTACCACAGCCACGGGAAGCTCATGTGCAAGCTAAGTTGTACTATTAGAGGTCAAGGAGGGGCTCAAGCAAGCTCCAGGGGACCCGAGAGCACCTCATGTCTGTTTCCTGATCTGAGAACTGGTGATGGGTGTGACCTCTACAACATTCATCAAGCTCTACACCATGATTGGTGCACTTTTCTGAATTTATTTGGCTCTTTAATAAAAAGTTAAAGCCAAGTGCAATGACCCACGTTTGTAATCCCGGTCACTCTGAAGGCTGAGGCAGGAGGATCACAAATTCAAGGCTAGTCTGAGCAACTTAGTGAGGCCCTAAGCAATTTAGTTGAGACTGTATCTCAAAAATTTTTTAAAAGATCTGGGGATGTGGCTCAGTGCATAAGTGCCCCTGGGCTCAACCTTCCAGTACAAAAAAAAGCTAAATAAAGCTGGGTGCAGTGGTGTCCGCCTGTAATCCCAGCTACTTAGGAGGCAGGAGGATCATAAGTTTGAAACCTGCCTCAGCAACTTACTGAGACCTTCTCTCAAAAAAATCAAAAGGGCTGAGGATGTGGCTCAGTGGAAAGTGTCTCTGGTTTTAATCTACAACAGTCAGAAAGAAAAAATCTTGAAACAAAAAAGAAAAAACAGACTTGGGGTGGTCACGGTTGATATACAATCCCTGTGCTGGAGTGGAAGTGCTTGTCCAGGACTGGGGAGGTGGCTTGGTGTGGAGCACTTGCCTTTTGGGTACCATCCCCCAAAAAGTTAAATTCCAGTCCTCATGGAGGTCCCCATTCTGGAAGCCCCTGGGGCCACAGGACCAACCCCAACTCTAATGTTTCTGTTTGGTCCTGGAACAGCCCCCCGGCCACCAGATGCCAAGGGATAACTGTAACAGCTTTCAGTGAGTTTTATGTCATATAGAATTTAGGAACCTCAGAGTGCTCTCGGGGACCCAAACTTGCAGATGGTGTCCAAGATCACGTGGTGATTACGTGGTGTCTGGTCCCTCCAACTTGGCCTTTGTGGTCACTTTCACGCCCTCTCTGGGCCAGTCCCCAAGTGGGCTCCAACTTGTGCTCACTGGGAAAGGCGTGAGGCCCCACCCTTATTTTTGGTGTTGGTATGGCACCCAAGTGCTCCACACCAAGCCACCTCCCCAGCCCTGGACAAGCACTTCCTCTCCAGCACCGGGATTGTATATCAACCGTGACCACCCAAGTCTGTTTTTTCTTTTTTGTTTCAAGATTTTTTCTTTCTGACTGTTGTAGATTATTCTATCCTGTGACATCTGACTGTCCACCTTCCTTTTCTTCTTTTTTTTTTTTTAAGATGATGTCTGCATTGCCCCTGGTCTCAAACTCCTAGGCTAGAGGACCCATCCTCCTCCCTCAGCCTCCCAAGCAGACAGGACTACTGGTGCACCACCACGTCTACCCTCAGAGCTCCACCTTTAAGGAACAGGGTCAGACCTGGGTCCACAGGGACCTGGGAGCTGGGAGCATGGGAGACCCGGCTGGAGGGATGATGGGTTTGTCTGCCTAGTCTCACCCTGCTCTTGGGCTCCAGACCTTCTACTGCCAAGTGAATTGGGAGATTCTTCTGGAACCGGGTTTTTGGAAGTGAAGAAGCCGGAAGGAGGAGGCTGAGAAACCAGCCCCGGGGAGGAGAAGGGAAGGAGACTGAGTGGGAGACTGAGTGGGAGACGTGAGTCTTTCATGGGAACCAGGGGCCCATCTGGAGCCACGGGGTCTCCCTTTTCATTGTCCGCATCTGAATCAAGGGTGCTTCTGACACCTTCTTTAAACTGAAGTAGAGCAATAGGGTCCTCAGTCAAAAGAATGGTAATCCCTGAGCAGGAGAGCAGAGTATCAAGACAGAAAGCTGTGGGGGCAGAGTCCTCTGCCAGTCTGGGCTCCCTCACCATTCAGCAGGGGAAAAGGAGACCAGACAGGAAAACCACCTCGCCTGAGGCCAACCAGGGAGATCTGGAACAGGCAGCCAACCCCATTGAAGACGTCACATCCCATTGTGAGTATCAGGGCCATAGCTGGCCGCACAGCATGGAGGCTGGTGGTTTGAATGTGGCTAACATTCACTGTCCCGAGACGCAGGGTCCAGCCTGTTCCCCATTCACAGGTGAAGAGGTCCAGGCACAGAGAGGCTTATGTAGTTCATTCTAGATCAACAGTCTCTGAATGGCGAAGTAGGGCTTCAAATACGGACAGCCTGGCTCCAGAATCATCTTTCTGGGACAGGGGTCACCTTACCAAGCGCCCTTCCTGCCTCCCCCCAGAGCTGCCGGTGGCCAGAGGAAGCCAGAGGGCAGCCCTGTTCTCCTCTTTGCTTAATTGGCATCTGATCAGGAAAACAGACACCACTGTAGGATTCAGACCCGAGGGAAAGCAGCTCAGGCAACTGGACGCTACAGGGGTTTGGAGGGGCAAAGGGGGACGATAAGGTCACTGACGATTGGTCGCTGCAGGAAGCTGCTGGAATCCCCAAGGCCAGGGGAACCAGAGAAAGATGGTGTCACCCCGAGACTCCGAGCTGTTGAAGTAGGAGCCAGTTACCTGCCCGGGACCCCAGGAGGCCCAGCTTTTAGCTTTTTATTACCTACCAGTTGCCAAAACCGAGAAATCAGCTGGCAAAGAAGACATGTAGCTTCCAGGTTTCCAGTCTCAGTTGCAGAGAACAGAATTTGGGGAAATGTGGATCTGAGCCACGAAGACCATCTCGGCTGTGACCAGGCGGCTGCTCTCTTCCAGAGGCAGGGTGAAGCCTTCTGCGCAAGGACCTTCGCCCTCACGGGAGACCCGACACGCACTGCATAGTGTCCTTAGAATCGCAGCCCAGCAGAGAGGAGGGCGTGCGTGAAGAGGAGATGGTGCGGGAGTGGGGGAGACAGCCCGTCCACGGTGAGCCCTGCTTGGCCCTGGGCACCCGCTTGCTGTGGGAGCCCCAGGAGCTGGAAGAGCAGGGTCTGAGCCATCTCCTGGAGGTGGTCTTCCTCACCCCTTCCTTCCCCTCACAGGCCACTTCACCCAGCCTTCTGACTGCCGCTCCTCCTAGACGGTGCTGGAGAGCTGAGGTGTCTCCTGGAAAACTTCTAGAAGACAGAGCCAGGGTCCAAGCCAGCCCTCACATGCGCACCACGTCCAAGGCCATATCTCATGAGGGACAAAAACAGCAGTGCCTCCCATCTCTTCACTTCCCACAGCTTTAGTTACCTGCAGTCCAAACGCCTATAATCCCAGCGGCTCTGGAGACTGAGGCAGGAGGATTGCCAGTTCAAGGCCGCCTCAGTAACTCATCAAGGCCCTAAGCAACTTAGCGAGACCTTGTCTCAAAATAAAAAATAAAAATAGGGGCTGGGGATGTGGCTCCGTGGTTAAGTGCCCCTGGGTTCAATCCCCAGTACAAAAAAAAAAAAAAAAAAAAAAAAAAAAAAAAAATTCTCTATCAGCCTTAACCAACTAGGAAATACAACAGCATATCAGATTACATTCCCAATAGCAGTAAAAACTATAATGTACCTAGGACTGACCCTAGTGGTGAAAGCACAAGAACTTTATGGAAATGTCAAATAAATACATCTGTTCAGAGAAAAGGTAGAGCTCAGTGGTAGAGCACCTGCCTAGCACACAAAAGGACCTGAGTTTTATCCCTATCACTGCAAAAAAATTAAGTTGCATATGATTGCAGTGTGGCTTCAGGGGCCTAACTAGCCAAGCCTTGAATTTAAAGGAAAAAATGGCGGGGTGGGGAGACTGGGGCAGAAGGGAGCCCTAATAATCACACAAAAAGGCATTTTTTTTCTCCTCTATGGAAAGAGGGATTTACAGTAAGGGTCAGCCGGGTCAAGGACAGGGAGAAAGCACGGCGTGGGTGGAGAGGCGGCTCGGGGATCTGGGGTCAGCCCAGGCCCCCGACCAGCAGAGACCGTGCGCCAGGGCTTGCTGGGCCTGGCTAAGCTGAGCTCGGGGGCCTGTGGGAGGAGAGACCTGCGCCTGTTTGGTTCAAGCAAAGGAAAGGTCAGCAAAGTTCACTCAGAAAATGTCAAAATTCCATGGAACAACATAAGGACGCGGCCTGGGTGCACCTGGGTGCTGGAGCTCCTGCCAGGCATGTGTGAGGCCCGGGTTCCGTCCCCAGCACCACAAAACAGGCACCTCAGGGATGACCCGGATCAGCGCCTGACGTGGCCTGGTAATCCCCCCACCCTCTCAAATGTGGGACCAGGAAAACTGGTTATTTATCCCTGGGGGTCACTTTTGTGCCTCAACTGTAACTTTTGTTTTTTTAACCAGGGATTGAACCCAGGATCTCTTAACCCCTGAGTCACATCCCCAGCCCTTTTTATGTTTTATTTAGAGACAGCGTCTCACTGAGTGGCTTAGGGCCTCACTAAACTGCTGAGGCTGGCCTTGAACTCA
The DNA here is from genome assembly GCF_902686445.1 of Sciurus carolinensis. Taxonomy (NCBI): domain Eukaryota; kingdom Metazoa; phylum Chordata; class Mammalia; order Rodentia; family Sciuridae; genus Sciurus; species Sciurus carolinensis. The sequence goes on along the minus strand of NC_062228.1, from coordinate 56,156,623 downwards.
CGATCCTCCAGCCTCAGCCTCTGGAGTTGCTGGGATTACAGATGTGCAACATCCTGCCCAGCACCTAGTCAGTTCTTGACCAAAAATATATTCATTGTTAAAAAAAAAAAAAAAAAAAAAAACCCAACACCTCCCACCACACTCTCCTTCATGGAACTGACCGTGCTGCTGTGGAGAAGGGTGGGCGCCTTGATGTATTTTTAAAGCTCTCCGGAGAATTCCCCTAAGAACACCATCTAATCACCAATGCGGAGGCAGCCAGGCATGTTAAGATGGGCCTCTTCAAGGAGGTCTATTTTCTCTGCCCTAACCCTTTCTGGCGTCTGACATGTCTCCTCCCCTCTTGTTCTCATCAGCATGAACCATCTCACTAGTAGAGAATGTGAAAATGAACCTCGTGTATTTTTGTTCTCACACATTCGTGGTCTGTGGAGCTGTCCCCAGGTTTAACTCCTCCCAACCCGTCTTCTTCACAAAATCCAACCCTTTCTCAGCAGGAAATGAAGGAGCAGACTTCAAGAGCAGCCTGGCCCAGCAGTCCTTGTCACCAAGGTTCGGGGACCACGGAGGGCTGTGGGAGGTCCCATTTGAACTAGGGAGACATATAAGCAGATGCTCATTGAAAACATCCTCTGCCTGCTAAGTCTGAGGTCCACCCACCAGTCAGCACTGTCTTTTAAAGATGTCATCAGATCAGGTGACTCCTCAACTCAAAATCCTCCACTGACTTCCATCACAGTTAAAATAACACACAAAGACCCCACCAAGGTCCACGAGACCCCAATAACTTCACCTCCCCCCACATTCCCTCTCTGGCTTTCTCTCTTCTTCATGTCACTCTCTGTGCTACAATCATACTGGCCTCAGGGCCATTTCTCTCTCTCTTTTTCTTTTCTTTCTTTTCTTTCTTTTCTTTTCTTTTTTTTTTTTTTGTGCTGGGGATTGAACCCAGGGCCTTGTGCATGTGAGGCAATAACTCTACCAACTGAGCTACACCCCCAGCCCTTCAGGGCCATTTCTCTAAACATGTCAGGCAAATACCAACCTCAGGATCTTTGCACTTGTCTCCTCTGCCTGGAGCTCTCTTCAAGTCATGGCCGAGTCCTTCCACTACTCAATTGCTACTCTTGTCACATCCTCAAAATTTAGTAACTTAAAACAATTATAAGCATGTATTATTGCACAGAATTTCTGATGATTCCCCAAGTGACCGAACAAGTTGGTTCTGGCTCAAACTCACATGGTGTTCAGGCTGGGACTACAGTTATCAAAAATTTTGGCAGGGCCAGTGGGTCCACATGAAGGAGGCTTAGCTGTGGCTTGCAGGTGGGCACTGGCTATTGGCTGGGGGCCTAAGTTCTTCTCCATGTGGCCCTTTCCACAAGGCTGCTGGAGTGTCTTTATAACATGGTAGCTGGATTTCCATACAGAACGTGATCCAGGACAGCGAGGAGGATGCCATCTTGTCTTTTAAGACCAAGCCTTGTAATTCACACCCAGTCACTTGTGCTGCGTGTAACGTGGGAGGACTATGTGAGACGTGACCCCTGGGGCTATCTTGGTGGCTGACTGTACCATTCTTTTTTTTTTTTAATTTTTTTAGTTGTAGATGGACACAGTACCTTTATTTTTATTTATTTTATTTATATGTGGTGCTGAGGATCGAACCCACTGCCTCACACATGCTAGGCAAGTGCTCTACCACTGAGCTACAACCCTGGCCCTGACTGTACCATTCTTCTATCATTTTCTACCTCATCACTTGGATTTATTTTCTTCATGGGATTTAACAGTAACTGAAATTGCATCCCTTTTCCCTTTTTTCCCTATCCCTCTGAAGTCTGTCATTGCCACAGGGGTAAGGATGTGTGTCATTTCCCTGTGTCCTTCACTGCTACAGCCTTGAACAAAATGTGAGACGTAGTATATACAGATGGTCCCCAACTTCAGATGGTCTGACTTATAATTTTGTGTGTGTGCGTGTGTGGGGTTTGGGAATTGAACCCATGATGGGCAAGTGCACCCCCACTGAGCCGTAACACCAGCCTGACGATGCTTTCAGCTCTGTGTGATAATGGTGAGCACCTATTCAGTGACTGTTTCTCCCTTATGATACTGTACTCGACAAATTACCTGAGGTAGTCAACACTTTGTTATTAAAATAGACTTTGTTCCAGCATGGTGGTGCACTCCTGTAATCCCAGGGACTCAGGAGGATGAGGCAGGAGGATTACTAGTTCAAGGCCAGCCTCAGCAACTTGGCAAGGCTCTGTCTCAAAATTAAAAATTAAAAGGGCTGGAGATGCGGCTCAGTGGTAACGCACCTAGGTTCAATCCCCAATACTAAAAAATGAATGAATGAATGAATGAATATGTTAAATGATTTTGCCCACTGTGCGTTGATGTATGTTCTGAGCGTTTTTAAGGCACATGTGATGTTCATAGGCATATTAAACACATTTTCAACTTATGATGGGTTTATTGGGATGTAACCCCATCATAAGTAAAGGAGCATCTGTACTCAATAAATATTAGATGAATTAATAAATGAAGACTGAACCTCAGTGAGACTGGAGACCAGTGAGTAGGCTGGTTTCCACTGTCCAGGTGAAAGATGATAAGGGTTTGGACTAGGAAAAGAATGGAGAGAAACAGATAGCTGTTGACAGGGTCACCGGCCCTCTACTTGCTTCTGCTTTCTCCCTCCTATAACCGCCCTCCTTAGGGAGGCAGAGGAATCTTCTCAACACAAAGTTGTGTTGAGAACTATTCTTTGTGTAAAACCTCCATGGCCCCTCACAGGATCAGGGGTTTACAGGTAACTAAACAGGGTGACCTTGGAAAGCCAAGATTACCCATTCCTTTCTTTGGTAGGGTTAGGAGTGGGAAGAGATAAGTAGACACCATTCTAGCTTCAAAAGACCTCCATACACTCTAGATCATCTCAGAAAATGTTGTCACCACTGCCTGTGGGTTATCCAAGAAGCCATCTTGTGGTGGTAAATAATTGGAATTTATTTTATTGATTATGTTCCCTCCTAACTCACTGAAATGAATGAATTCCTTCTACAAGGCTCTCTTTACCTGGTGCATGCCCACTCATACTTCAAATTTCATCTCAAATATCTCCTTGCTGATCCTACATCCAGGCTAGGTCAGACACCCTCTCTGGGATTCTATAATTTACTTATTTGAAAAATTTATTGCTTATTTTCTGCCTTTCCCTCGGGAGTGTGAGCTGCATGGGGGCAAACAGTTTCCCAATCCATGAACGTGGTACATCTCTCCATTGATTTAGACCTTCTCTAATGTGTCTTATCAGTATTTTGTAGATTTTGATATAGGAATCTTACTTTGTTTTGTTAAAATGATTCCTTATTTTATGTTTTGGGCTATTGTAAAGGAAATTATTTTCAATAGTCTATTTTACAATTGCTTGCAACCAGTTCATAAAGTTTATTTTTGTATATCAATCTTGATTCCTGCAACCTTGCTGAATTCACCTGTTAATTTTAGAATTTCTTAGTTAATTCCTTAGGAATATCTAAATAACCACATCATGTGTAAATACAGACAGTTTTACTTCTTTCTCATTTTTATGTTTTTTTTTAATTCCTTTTTCTTGAATTGTTGCACTATTTATCACCTCCAATACAATGTTGATTGGAAGTAGCAATAATGGAATTCTTTTCTTTTTCTTAACCTTTGGGCAAAGGCAGTCACTATTTCACCATTAATGGCTGGTGGACTGAGGAGTAGCTCACTTGCTAGCATGATTGATGCTCTGGATCTATTCACAGCTCTGGGGCAGCGGGGATCTAGTAGCTTCTTTCTTTTTTTCTTTTTGGACCAGGGATTAGGCCCAGGGGTGACTAACCACTGAGCAACAATCTCAGCCCTATTTATTTATTTACTTACTTATTTATTTACTTATTTATTTATTATTGGTACTGGGGATTGAACTTAGAGGTGCTTTACCACTGAGCCACATCCCTAGCACTTTTAATTTTGAGACAGGGTCTTGCTGGGATTACAGGTGTTCATCACCACATCCAGTTTATTTTTTAATTTTGAGGCAGTGTCTCACTAAATTGCTTAAGGCCTCATTAAGTTGTTGAGTCTGGCTTTGAACTTGCCATTCTCCTGCTTCAGCCTCCTGAGTAGCTGGGATCACAAACCAGCAACACTGTGTCTGGCTTAGTTGTAGCTATTTTGTAGATGCCTTTTATCAGAATGAGTAAATGCAGGGCAGAGAATTTTGTCTGTTTTGTTTACTGACTTATGCCAAATGTACTCAGTGAATACTTACAAAAAAATGTTTTGTGGCATGTATGTGTGTGTTTACTTCTTGGGTGATTGGTTTGGTGCTGGGGATTTAACCCAGGAGCACTTTACCAGTGAACTACATCCCCAGTCATTTTTATTTTTTACTTTGAGACAGGGTCTCACTCAGTGACTGAGACTGGCCTCAAACTTGTGGCCCTCCTTTCTTAGCCTCCTGAGTCACACTGGGATTATAGGCATGAGCCCCTATCTCCAGCTGCTCAGGAAATACTTGTTGAATGAATGAATGTGTGAATGTGTGTTAGTGGTATGGCACAATGGCTAGTAATTTGGCATTGAACATGTCTAGTTAGCTATGTGATTGAGGGTAGTGATTTAACCTCTCTCTATTCTCCTCTGAAAAATGGGAATAATAGCCAGGCATGTTGGTGCAGGCCTGTAATCCCAGTGGCTTGGGAGGCTGAGGCAGGAGGATTGTGAGTTCAAAGCCAGTTTAAGCAACAGAGAGGAGCTAAGCAACTCAGTGAGAACCTGTCTGTGAATAAAATACAAAAAAAAAAAAAAAAAAAAAAAAGGCTGGAAATGTGACTCAGTGAGTTCAATCCCTGGTATCCCTCCCTTGCCAAAAAAAGGAATAATAATGTACCACTCAAAGCTATTTTGAAGATTTAATAAGACCGTGCATACAAGGCAGTAGGACAGTGACTGACACGTTGAGCTCAGTTGACATCAGCTTCTATTATCCCAGTCCTCTGAGCCTAGCTTTCCCCTCTGTAAAACACGGAGCATTCCAGCCTCTGACTCTTAGGGCTATGGTGAGGACTAAGCCACCATTATGTACGTGATGTGCCTAGCACAATTCCTGGCACAGAGAAGCCATCACTAAGCATTTGCTATTATTGTTGGTTGAGTCCCTCCCCTGTGTTGGGTCGGGGGACATGGAGATGTGTCAGTTAAGTGCCCCATCCACTGGAAGCTCACAGCCTGATGACAGAGGTAGAGAAGTATCAAGATAATTATGTCATGGTGTAGTGAGTGTAGAAAGCCAAGAGAGCAACCATTGGCAGAAGCAGGCTGCTAAAGTTTGCCAGTGGGATTTTTAAAAAACATTTTCTCTGCCTGTGTGTGTCTGTCTCTCTCTGTTTCTCTCTGTCTGTCTCTCTCTTTAGTATATGGACATAACAGGGGCTGGGATGTAGCTCAGTGGCAAAGTGTTTGCCTCGCATTCTCAAAGCCCTGGGTTCAATCCCCAGTTCTAAAAAAGAAAGAAAAAAAATAGATGGAAACAATACCTTTATTTTATTTATTTATTTTTACGTGGTGCTGAGGATCGAACCCAATGCCTCACACATGCTAGGCAAGTGCTGTACAACTGAGCACCCCACAACCCACAACCCCAGCCAGTCAGTGGGATCTCATCCTTCCTAAAATCAGAGACTTAGACCTTAAAGGGAACTACATATGTTTACAGCAGAGGAAAATGGAAAAGATCTAGGTATCCACCAGTGGGATCCCGATCAATCACTTGTGGTATATCCTAATAATGCATCAATAGGAACATTAAATATGATGGTGTTAAATGGGGGATGGAAACTGGCTAGGGATTACATTTCATTGAACCCTGCGTTAGCACTGTGTTCAAAGTAAACGATGTTTTTAAGATTAGAAGTTTAAATGTTATGGGAAAATATTCCAATGCCACAGTTCAAGGTTCACAGTAAAATTATCTGAAAAAAATTAATTTGTCAAACAGCATCTTATTTTACATCTACGCAGAAAGAAAGACTTGAGAGGAATACAAAATAGTAGTAGTAATCAGTAGTAATCGCTCATTGGTCGGCTTACTGATGAGTTTTACTCTCTTCTCTGGACTCCCCGAGGTTTTGCAAAGATTCTACATTAAGCTCCCAGAATTTTGTTTTTTGAAATTAATTTTAAAACTACAAGTCCCAGCAGACACCGCGCCGCCGACTTCTGAAGAGAGACCCTTCCCCGACGCAATGATCGCTGGGATTCGTAGTCGAGTGGTAAAAGCAAGGTGGGACGCACACTACCGGCATAGATGACAGAGGAGGGAATCATCATAACTTTGACCAATGGACAATGAATACCAGACCTGAGTGGCGGGCGACAACCTAATGGGAGGGCTGCCGCTCCTGAGTGACGTGTCTTACAGCCTACAGGCGGCCCTTGGGGCGGGGCGGCGCGCGGCAGCTGTAGGGCGAACCATGGGAGGCGGCTGGTGGTGGGCTCGGGTCGCCCGCCTGGCCCGACACCGCTTCCGGGGGGCGCTGCTGCCGCCTCAGCGGCCCCGGAGTGGGGGCGCCCGGGGGTCCTTCGCCCCGGGTCACGGCCCCCGCGCCGGGGCTTCGCCGCCCCCAGTGTCCGAACTGGACCGCGCGGACGCCTGGCTTCTCCGGAAGGCTCACGAGACAGGTCTGTGGTAGGCAGTGGGGTCAGCCCAGTTGGGAGATGGGGGTTCATGTAGCTGGGCGGTGGGCGTATGTGTGTGGGCGACGAGGGTGCGTGCTGTTCCTGCTGGAAACAGGGCCCGGGCTCGGCAGGGAGAAGGGCTTCCGTGAAACCCTTGTTGCAAGAGCGCAGGCTGTCCGCGTAGGGCAAGGACTAGCGGATAGGAGTGGGCTCGGGTTAACGGGGTGCAGCAGGGATTGGAAGCGGTGGCCCACTGCGGAGAGGCAGCTTGATAGAATTGCGCCTGCCTGGATGAAAAAGGTCTGCAGAGGCAGCTTAAGAGTGAGGGAGTTGTTTGCAAGAGGGGTCCTTACGAATTGCAGAGGCGACCACTCTGTATAAAGCGGGAGCGTGGCTCCCCGCAGAAGATGGGGAAGCTCCGGATTGGAGGAGGGCACAACCAATAGAAGAAAAGTTCTGGTCTGATTGGAGGGAGAGGTGATCTATGCTGCAGGGGGAGGGAGCTCAACTGGGGGTCGGGGGTGGCAGTTTGGAGCGGATGGGGCATCACATTATAGTGGATAGAGTGGGGTATTGTAATGGAACCAGCCTGCCAGCACCACGCAAAAGTTTGAGTGGTGTGTGTGTGTGTGTGTGGGGGGGATGTGGCTGCATTGAGGACGACGGTACCCTGTAGGAGAGGGGTGGCATTTGGAGGAAGGTGAGGAAAGCTGGAGAAAGGCTTGGGTGGGAGAACCTTACTCCAGAGGTGTGAGGAAGAAGTGAGAGGGAAGGCCATGGAGATACACATGTGGGCAGGGAGGTGACCAAGACGACCTCTTGGTGTTTTCCTGTCTTCAGCTTGAGGCTCTTCACTTTGGGCTCTAAATTGTCCTCCAGGTTCTGCAGACTGTCTTGAATCTCTGGTGCTGCAGAATTTAGGGGAGAGGGGCTCAGTGATGGGGTGAGAGCATTGGGGCGATGTGGTTTGGTGGGGGGCTTCCTGAAAGAGGTGAGGATCTGGGGCAGCTTTGCTGTGTGGCTGGATGGGATGGAGGTGGGATGGTGGAAGGCCCAGGGTTGGACTCTCTGGGCTGCAGGTAGGGGGAGGCAGGGTTGGGCTGACACCACCACACTGAGCTCGCATCTCCCCTCCCTCCAGCCTTCCTCTCCTGGTTCCGCAATGGCCTCCTGGCATCTGGCATTGGGGTCATCTCCTTCATGCAGAGTGACATGGGTCGGGAAGCAGCCTATGGTGAGTGTAGATCCTCACTCTCGCCCTCAAGAGAGTGTGGGAGCCTCCCCCCCAAATTATAAATGTTGACCCTCTCACTGTTCCCCAACATACTGGTGAGTGTGGGCCTCCCTCCCACCCACCCACCCACCCCTACTCACGGCCTCTGTGATGGCCCAGGGCATAGCTGTGGGGCATCCTCTCCCAATCTGATTTCCCAAAGATGAGGGGCCTTTGTCCAGCCCTCCTGCATGGCCCTGCCTTTGCCCCTCCAACTTCTTTGCTCCCACACCAGCCCCCACTATCCTGGACCCCACCTCCAAACATGGTCACCCCAGTTCCTCTTTATGCTGTCACCTTTTACTACCCCAGAACCCGCGAACCCAGCCTCAGTCCCCTGACCTCCCCAACCCCCTCACCAGGACAGCACCACCTGGTATCCCCAGCCCTGCCCTCCATTGACCATGGTCCTGTCTTCCACAGGCTTCTTCCTGCTGGGCGGCCTGTGTGTAGTGTGGGGCGGCGCCTCCTATGCCGTGGGCCTGGCCGCGCTGCGGGGACCCATGCAGCTATCTCTGGGGGGCGCCGCGGCAGGCGTGGGGGCCGTGCTGGCTGTGAGCCTGCTCTGGGCTTGTGCCGTCGGCCTCTACATGGGCCAGCTAGAGCTTGACGTGGAACTCGTACCCGAGGACGATGGGGCGGCCAGCGCAGAAGGCCCGGATGAAGCAGGCCGGCCACCGCCCGAGTAAACAGGGCCGTGCGGACTGGCTGGGCGCTGGACGGCCCAGGCCCGAGGACTGGGACATTAAAACCTGACCGTCCCCTCGCTCCAGATTCCGAGTGGTGGTTCCTGTTGCTTGGGGAAGGCTGGGCCTGGAGGAGGTGGGGCCGTGGGGAGACGCCGATCACCCAGGAGAAGACAGGATGGAGACGCAGCGCGCCTGCGGCGTTTAATTCTCGGGAGGGCTGACAGCGGGGGCCCCGCCGCCCTCCCCAGGTCCAGCGCCCCGCAGTCCTCAGTCCCCCTTCCGCGGCACCCTGGTGCCCGGGGGCCCGGGGTAGGGCAGGCCCAGGCTTGGGTAGAAGGCCTCGGGGAGCGCGGGGCCCGGGCCCAGCCGCGGCAGGTGCGGGTACACGAGGCCCAGCTCGGCGGGGCCGTAGCGGATGGCGCCAGGCGCGCACAGGCTCCGCACCACGGGCGGCAGGAAGCCCGCGTGGAGCAGGGAGGCTGGGGGGTCCCCTGGCGGCGCCAGGCCCCACGGCCGCACTGGGTCCTGCTTCAGCGCCCCTGCCCGGATGACAGAAGTGAACTCCCGTCGCGGCGGGGCCGGCCGGTCGGAGGGCTCCTCGTCCCCACTGTCCTCGCGGCCTTGATTTTCCCTGGGAGCCGGTTCCACCTTGATGCGTTTGCCGCGGGTCTTCGGGGCCTCGTCCTTGGCGGCGGGGACAGCCTGCTTCCTCTCCACTGGGGGCTCCCGCTCTGGAAGAGGCAGATTCTGAAGCGCTGTCCCCCCAGCCCTGCCTTCCCACTGTGCTCATGGGCTAGACCTGCGTTCTCAGCTAGGGACCACCTGGTGACCAGAGGCACTTTGGGTTGTCACACTGGGAGGAGGGTGCCACTGGCGTGTAGCGGGCAGAGGCCAGAAGTGCTGCTAACCATCCTCCAGTGCAAAGGACCGTCCAGCCCTAAAGTGGGAGTAGGCTGAGGTTGAGAAGTCCCAGTCTAGACCTGTGCTGATCTGCAGAACTTTCCAGGACACAGCGTTCCACAGTACTGAAAATGTTTTATATCTGCACTGTCCCGTGAGGCAGTCCCTGGCTACATGTGACTAACTGAGCACTTGAAATGTGGCAAATATGATCAGGATGTGGATTTCTTTTTTCTTTTTCTTTCTTTTCTTTTTTCTTTTCTTTTCTTTTTTTTTTTTTTTTTAGCAGGGATTGAACCCAGGGGCACTTTACCCCTGAGCCACATCCCCAGCCCTTTTTATTTTTATTTTGAGACAGGGTCTCACTGAGTTGCTTAGGGCCTAAGTTGCTGAGGCTGGCTTCAAACTTGGGATCCTCCTGCCAGTTGCGGGGATTACAGGCTTGTGCCATCTTGCCCAGCATGAACTTTTAATTTTAATGTAAATGGCCACATGTGGCTTCCAGACTGGACACTTCAGGTCTCAGCAGTCCCTTGAGGCTTCCCAGGGGCCCAGGTGAATGGGGCTTACCTGTGTGCTCTGGCCTTGGGCTGGATGTGTCTTCGCAGGGCACACTGGCTGGAAGCTGGAAGGCATCCAGAGGTGTCTGGCTACCCTCAGCTTGGCTGGGGACAAGAGAAGGGAATTGGGAGCCAGGAGTCCCAGGCCGCTTGGCCTCCAGCAAGGGAAGGTGCCCTCCTGCCCCACACCACCTGCAGCAGTAAATGAAGCCCCCTGCACTGTGAGTGTAGGAGACCCCGCCAGGGAATATGGAGCCTCCACCCTGAAATACATAGAGGACTCTTCTCCAAACCCTCATACTCCAAGTTGGTTTCTAGCGCTGCCTGGCTGTCTGTCTCCTGAGTCTAGACCCATACAGCCACTGGCCACCTGGACATTACCATCTGGGTGTGTCCCGGGCACCCTGTGCTCCTCTGAGCTCAGTATCTTCCTTCCAGACTGGCTGCTTCTCTCCAGAGCCCAAGTCTAAGCAGAGGACGGCCTTCTCCTTCCCCCAGCCTTAGAGTCTGGCATTTTCCAGACCCACCCTAGCCTCCTTCCTGGGTCCCCAGGACTCATTTTGTTTCTCAGACCCTCAGTAGCAAAAGGGTTTTTCCCAAAAAGCAGATCTGACTGTGGCCCTCTTCATACCTAGAGCCTTCCGTGGCTCCCCAGTGCCCCTATGAAAGGCCTCACCATCATTCTGAGGCTTTTTAAAAATATTTGTGTGACTGTAGGTGGACACAATATCTAGTTATTCATTTTTTTAATGTGCTGAGGGTGGAACCCAGTGCCTCACGTGTGAGGAGGCAGGGCTCTACCCCCAGCCCAGGGCCAGCCCCAGTTCTCAGCCTTTCCTCTCATGGCTTCATGCTCCAGCCCAAGCACATGTCGCCTCCTGCTGCCCAGCCTGTGTCTGTGCTGTGCCCCCAGCTGGCCATGCCTTTCCCTCCTGTCTTTCCATGAGTTGGTCTACTCTGTGACCCTCCCTGATAAGAACCTACCATGGCTCCCCAGTGCCCAGGGCCAATTTCAGATCTTCAGCCTGAGCCAGAAGTCACCTGAACCTGTCCCTGTGCCCTTCAGCTGCTGTCCCCTCCTTCCCCTGACTCTCTTCTGCCACCTGCCAGGGAGGCTGTCCCTTCCCGGCCTTCCCTCTCACTGCCTCCTTTCCCCCTGCATGTTTCCAGACCCCTCAGGGCTTGTCCTGTTCCAGAGGCTCTCCCTGAAGACCCCCACCCTGAGATGGGGACAGGTGGCAGGATCTTCCAGAGGGGTTCTCAGGGGCTGGGCTCTGAGTGGGCAGGAGGGGCAGCAGCTCTCACCTGAGCACATGGCTGACCCATAGCACATGATGCTCCCCAGGGCTCTTCCCGCTGCCAGCCACAGTGGCCACAGACTGCAGCCACACAAAGCCCCCAGCACGCTGCAGCCAACGGTAGTAACCGGTCATCACCTGACCCTTGTCCAGCACTGGGCCCAGCCCAGAGGTCGGAAGAGATAGAGGGACAGGAAGGGTGGGGATGGGGGTGAGGGGGTCAAAAAACAGTGGACGGGAGCAGGAGCAGAGAGGGAGAGAAAGACCAGAGAGAGAGGGACAGGAAGGCAGGCCGAGTGAGAGAGACGGGACACACCAAGGGTGACAGGCAGGGACAAGTGGGAGGCAGAGAGGGAGACAGAGAGCCAGTCAGAGACGAGAGGGTGGGTCAGGGACCCCACAGCCCCTCGAGTTCCTCCCCCAACTTCCTGAGTTGCTCAGTCTCCTCCATGTTCCAAACTGAGCCCTTGGCACTGCAGGTGGCACCATGGTCAGCCCTGAAGAAGGACTTCCCGGGAACAGGGCAGTGAGGGTACCCAGGTCTGTGTAGTGTTAGGCAGGGGAGGAGGGTATCTGAGGTGGGTCTCACGGTCCAGGTGGCTTTGGCGGATCCTGGTTGCATCCTGTCCATGGACAAACTGGTAGCAGCTGCGGCCCACAAGCTCTGAGGGTCCCAGGTCCATATGGTCGCTGACTCTGGGATGACAGAAAAGGGGAGGAATCCAAAACCATGGTGTGGGGAAAATAGGCAGAGTTGGCTCCAGAGTGACCCGGGGTCCAGGCCCTTGCCCTGAGGACTCTGGGTCTCTGTTTAGCAGTGAAATGGGCATAATAATAATAGTGTCCCTGGTAGGGTGGCGGTGAGCATGTGGCAGAGCCCCGGGCTTTGATGATGCTCTCCGCTTGGGGACCGGTTCATCTTACTCTGCCCCACCGCCTGGCGCAGGAGTGGATGAGACCCTAGAGCGGTGGGCTGGGAGAGGCGGGGCTCCGCGGACCCCGCCCCCTCCAGCCCCAAAGGCCCCACCCAGGCCGAGGTGAGGCGGGGCCTGCCTCCCTTCACCTTGTCCCGCTGCCCCTCCGCGGCTCTTCCTCCTCCCGTGGTTCCCCGACCACCCAATCCGCAGACCCAGCGCTCCCTGTGCCTTCCCACGAACCTCAGGTCTCCTGCGCGCCCCCATCCACCCGCCTTAGTCCCCGACCCGGGTACCTGCTCTCACAAGCAAGGATGGTGAGGCCCAGGCTGAGACGGAAGACGATCATGTGTCCGTGTAGAGGCAGCTCAGCCAGTGGGGCTGGGGGCAAGGTGTGACCCAGAGCCACAAGGCCCAGCGCACGGGCCCGCAGGCGCCCTGTCACGTGGATGACCTGCTGGTGGTGGGGGTAGTTGGGGACAGGCGAGGCAGCACCAATGGACAGTGGGCGTGGTCGGGGCTGGGCGAGGCTAGTGGCTGGAAGACCATAACGGAGCCATCCCGCCAGGTTCCACCTATCACCCAGAGGCCCTGGGGCACGGGGTAAATGAGGGACTCCCAGATCTGGTTCCCTAAACTATCTGTAGCCAGAGAAGCCACCAGCCGGGGTCCCTGGGTCAGCCCGAGACCGAGGACAGCTGGTAGGAACGCAGGAGCTCTGCCCCTGACCACAGGATGCGCTGACAGAGGCCGGGGCCAGACAGCCCACACCCACCTTGTAACCGGAGGCCTTGACGTGCAGCCCCCTCTTGGTGAGGGTGGATTTCATGCGGATGAAGAAGGAGCGCTCCTGCACCCGGGGAGAAGCAGGCACCTCTGCGGGGCTGGTTTCTGGGGGGATAGTGGGGGCGGTTATGGGGTCCTGAAGAGGCAACACAGCCTCACCCCCCGCAGAGCCAAGGAGACACGGGACACTGATAGGGTCAGGCTGCATCCACTCCCAGACAACACCTAATCATGCAGGCTCGCTGTGCCAGGAAGGTCCTTCAAAGTTCCAGCCAGACCGTCCCTCTCCTGCTCCGGTCCACCAGAGCTCCCTAGGATCTGTAGAAGAGAGCCACCTCTCCAGCCTCTTTTTCCAGGTCAGCTCTGACATCTGCTCCACGAAGCCCTCTCTGACCCTCTAGGCTGGGCCAGATGTTCTTTCTGGGGTCCCCTATCTGGGCTCTGTCCAGTTTCAACTGTCACTGTCTGGGACCCGGTCAGTCTCCCCCACTGGACTGTGAACTCCAAGAGGGCAGAAATGTCACTACTGTGTCCCCAGCATAGGGCCTGGCACAGAGCAGGGGGGTGGGGTGGGGAATAGCAATAAATAAAACTCACAAATCCAGATTATCCTGTAAGCCCCAATATGGTCTTATAAAAATGCTCACAAAGTACCCTGTGCTTCAAGTTCAGGTACAGACAGTCTCACCCCCCAGCAGCCTCCTGTGTTACAGACATCCCAGCAAGCTGGCAACCCCTGCTGATGTACCAGGTAGTTTTGGTGTTAAGCAAACCCGATGTAGGAAAATCCTATTTATGGGAGAGTTAGCCGCATAGGCCCCCAACATTTCAGAGCTAAAAGTAGCTTTCAGTCTCTAATCTCCAACACTTTCTCTCTGTACCACAAGAGTGGAAATTTCCACTGGAGGGAAGATAGACAAGCCTGGGCCGGAGTCCAATTCAATCACTTATAGCTGTGTGACCCGGGGCAATTAACTTAACCTCTCTGTGCTGTGTCTTGGTTTTCTGCTGTGTAATATGGGGATAATAGTTCCTGCTTTGTGGTTAGAATCCAATGCAATTATGTACTTAAAGGCACAGCACAATAAATGTCCCCTATGCGTGCCTGCCGGCCGTATTATTTCCCGAAGTCACTCCCACCTTCATTCAGCAGGCAGAGGGGTCTTTCTGAAGCTCAATCTTGGGGACCCTGGCCATTCTAGGGAGCTTAGGCCATTTTAGCGAGCGGAGTTCCACCGCCTGAAGTCGGGCTCTGATTCGTTTTACAAAGACTTGGTTTGCGCAGTTCTACGGAGGGTGGCTTTGGTTTAAAGGAGGCCTAGCAGAACACAGGTTCACCCAGGCTTCATTCTTTTGGGGGTCCTCGGAATTACCGATCTCCGGGGTATCCGCCAGCGAGGATGAAGATGAGGAGGAGGAAGAGGACGAGACGGAGGGCGGGGTGGGGGGCCCGGGAGTCGGGGCCCGCAGCCCCAGCTGCTCCAGCACCTCGGAGTGGTCCCCCGGGTGGATGTAGTCGAAGACGCTGCTGCCAGTCAGCTCCACCTGCCGGCCGCCGCGGGGAGTACAGGAGCGCGTGAGGTGCGCGCGCACTCACTCGCCCGCACGGGTTCCTCCTGGGCTCACTCGCCCGCGCGCAGGTGCGCCCCATGCCAATCTTGGACTTTTTAGCAGAAACAATTTTCACCTGATTTTAAAGGCGACCGCAAGAGGCTCTTCCCGCGCCCTCCCAGCGGATAATCCTACCCAGTGATTATTAAAGTTTTCCTACCCCTGATTCCTCTAGAAAGGGGCCCAGGGATAGGACTGGGGTGTCACGGCCTCGGTTCTTCTCACTCCTGTTCACTCCCACCCCATACAACAAACGGTTGTGCCCCCAGAGGAAGCACAGGGAGCCCCGGCGGGGCTGGAACTCGGAATGCGAGCACCGGAATTGCTTCCCAGTTCTTGAAAGTGCGAGAACCCTCGAGACGGACGCCTTTGCATTCACGTCTGCCTCCAAAATCTCTCACAGGGCTTCTTTTCTCCCTCCGCTGCCCTCGGTCCAGACCCTATCTTCTCTCCACCGCATTCCTGCCCAGAGCCCTCAGTGATCTTCTGACCTATGTCCCCGCTCAACCCCTCCCCATTACTGTTTGACCACAGGTCTCCGTTGACCAGAAGGCTCCCATGGCTTCCACTGACCTTCTGCCTGGGGTCACAGGTCTCCCAGTAGCCCTCATTCCTCTAGACTCCTCCTCCTCATTGACCTTGACCCTATTTTTTTTTTTTTTTTTTTTTTTTTGACACCGGGGATTGAACCCAGGGGCACTTAACCACTGAGTCACATCCCCAGCCCTTTTATTGTTTTACTTTGAGACAGGGTCTCGCTGAGTTGCTTAGGGCTTCACTAAGTTGCTGAGGCTGGCTTTGAACTGGTGATCCTCCTGCCTCAGCCTCCAGAGTCGCTGGGATTACAGGCGTGCACCACACCTGGCTTGACCCCTTTTTTTTAAAGCCTGTCTTCCACTCTTCCTGTGTGCCCTTTCCTCTCGTCCAAATTCCTTTCTCATCCCCCTCCAGGAATCTCTAACAAGCTAATGACCAACTGTGCACAAAAACCAAATTGCCAATGAAATGAAGTTCCCCAATTTCCCATTTGCCAAAATATTTGTTAAAATGATAAAAGTTGATAGCAATTAGTATTGAATGCATTGGCTAGACTTCGAAGCTGCAAGAGGCCAGGCTCCCAGGACGGGGCTTCCGATTCTCCCTGCCCTCCTTTTATTTTGCAGGAGCTGGGGCAGAAACAGCAGGTTGAGTTAAAGACATAATGAGAGCCAGTCAACTGAAACAGCACACAAGCCAGGCAAGGTGGCATTCACCTGTAACCCTAGCAAGTCAAGAGGCTGAGGCAACCCAGGGAGTTCCTGTCTCAAAACAAAGGGGTCTGGGAATGTAGCTTAGTGGTAAAGCATCCAAGGGTTCAATCCCCAGCTTGGCGGTGGGGAAACACACCTCTCCCGAAGCTGGGAGCCTCAAACTCTTCCAAAGGGAATTACTTTACCAATTGAGCTATATCCCCAGCCCAGGGAATTGCTATAAACTTCAAAATGGTTACGAGAAAACGTGCTGGCAAACACGGTGCATCTGGCCAAAGCTCATTTGCTTTCCTCAAATTGACCTGTTACTTTAATCACTCTCCCCCTTGGGCCCCCCCGCAACATGAAGATGAGCAAGTGGGTGCCATGTGGGGTTCCAAGGGCCCACTTTGGGGACCATGGATTCAATCCATTTCTTTCATGCTGGCATGGAGAGACCAAAGCAAACACAGGTCGGGCAGTGGAGATGGTGGCCCACGGGCGGTCCTTACCTGTGAGAGGCCCAGATAAATGGAGACTGTTTCTGAGATGTAGAGGAATTTTCCTTCCTGGTTCAAGGCGAACACAAAGCCGTCCAGGGACTAGAGTCGGGAGAAACAGAGGCAGGAGTAGGGAGGATTTCCAGCCAGCAAGGGGAAGGGAGGTTCTGAAATCTAGGCCTCTGCCTGGGGTGCAGTGTTCTGGGGGTGGTGGGCTTCAGTGTCCCTCGAAAGGGGCAAGCAGCAGGGGAGCCAGAGCGTGGGCCTCCCCAGGGGATGATGCGGCAGAAGGGGTGCTGTTCCCGGAGGTGGCCACCAGGTGGCGGTGAGGAGCAACAGGCCAGGAAGGGGCCTCACCTGCAAGATGTGTCCTCCCAGGTGCTGCTCGAAGACCTCGGAGACCAGCGCTGCGGGGCCCCGGCGGCCTGAGGCTGGGGCGGAGGGAAGGATGTGGCCAGGGCCTGTTGGTCTGGCTGACCCTGGCCTGGACAGGCCCCAGGGAGCCAGGCTACAAGTCCCCCACGATTCCCCCAGGCCTGCATCACCTTGGTACTGGGGGTCCCAGGGTCTGTGGGCCTGTGGGGAAGGGACCTGAGGGGGAGCGGGGGCAGAATCACAAACACAGTGACTGCAACAGATGGGGGTGCAGGGAGGGATTGTTTATTGCCCCACTCATCAACTCCCCCAAAGTTCACTGAATACCTGCTGCTACAGGTCCTGCAGGGGGCAGTGCTGGGACACAGAGGTGACCAGGACAGCCCAGCCTGCCCTCACTGAGTTCCCAGGCCAGGTGCAGACAAGCACAAGCAAGAAACAAGCACAGAAGTATTATTCGTGGCCAGTGTCATGAAGAACAGAATATGTGGGGTGACAGAATGGTGGGAAGGAGGGACAGTTGAGCAGGGGGCTGACAGGTGAGGAGGCAGGTGGGAGACCCAGGGGGACACACGAAGAAATAAAGAGATGGGGGATTACAACACAATGAAGGACAACCCAATTCAAAAATGGGCAAAAGACTTGGATGGACGTGACTTCAGAGAAGATATATAGATGGTTAACTAGCTCATGGAAATACGTTCCTCATCATTGCTCCTCAGGGAAATGCAAATCAAAACCACAATGACAGACAGCGGGGCACGGTGGCGCAGGCCTGTAATCCCAGCAACTCAGGAGGCTGAGGCAGGAGGACTGCAAGTTTGAGGCTAGCCTCAGCAACTTAAGAAGACCCTGTCTCAAAATAAAAAATTAAAAGGGCTGAGGATGTGCTTGCGGAGTACCCCTGGGTTCAATCCCCAGTACCAAACAAATGAACAAAAACCCACATGGACACACCACGTCACAACCACTGGGATGGCTAGAGTTAAAACAAAAACAAAACCCCTCAAAACAGAGGAAAAAAAAAAAAAAACAAAAACAGAAAACAAGTGTTGGCAAGGATGTGGAGAAATGGAATCTTCATGCGTTGGCTGGTGGGGATGTGAAATAGCCCAGCTGCTGAGAACCGCAGTGTGGGGACCCTCAGGAAGAAAGTAGAAGCGAGGCGAGGCGGCAGTTCGTAACCAAAGGGGTCCAAGACAGGGAACGGACGCAGCACCTGTGGGTACACCCAGCCTCATCCACCTCATGCAAAGGTGGAAGCCACCCAGATGCCCGACGTCCATTGACGGATGGATTCATACAATGGGGTGTATGCACACCGTACAGTCTTATTCCACCAACAAGAGTGAAACCTGACAGACGACGTGACATGGCCGAACTTGAGCAGAACGTGCTAGCGGAAGAAGGCAGGTGCTGCGGAGACTGGAAGCGGGACGGTGGCCGCGGCCCTGGGGGAGGGGGCGGGGACTGCCCGGTGGGGGCGGCGATTGTTTGGGGTGATGGAAATGGTTTGGAATCAGGTGACGGCTGCATGACATCCGGATGACTTCACTAACTGCCACTGATCTGTTCACTTCAAAACGGCTAGTTTTGTTTTTACCTCATTAAACTTTTTTTTTTTTAAACAAAAATAAGACAAGGACAGATACATGTATACAGAGAAATTCCAACAGAGATAGAAGGAGGCAGGGAGAAAGAGCTGGAGAGACAGAGGGAAGAGACTGAGAGAGTGGAGAGAGAGCCAGCGAAGGGCCCAGGCCTCTGCCCCTCCTCTCTTAGGCGGCCGCTGGGGCCCCATTCCTTGTGCTGGAGGTTGGCAGGGATAAGGGAGTCCTGGACACTGTGCCCACCCAGACCCCCTGGGTGACCCTGACCCTGAAGAGGAGGACCTTCCCCAAGGGAGAGGCAGGCACTCTGGGGAGGGCCCAATATCCTCGAGGGTCCCCAAGCGCTTGCTTCCTGTGGGGCGAAGGGCCCAGGTCTGATGTCAAAGCCCAGTGCCATCGTCCCTGGCCAGCCCCTCCTCCTCTCTGGGCCTCGGCTCCCTCCTCCGTCAAGTGGGTTTGCGGGCGCAGGGCCGCACGGTCAGGCAGACAGAAGTGCCGCGAGACCCGGCCCAGGGCGGGTGGCGTGATCACTGTTGTTGCTGCCAGGCCATCAAAGCACCCGGCCGTGACCACCCGCGAGGTCGCCTAGCCCCGCGCGCCCCTCCAGGGCACCCGCCTCCTCCAGGCTGCTCCTCCCCGCCTCCTCCCGCCCGGAGCTCCAGGAACAATAACTGGAGGGGGTGGGGGACCCCTCCCCCGAGATGCAGCTCCAACCATCCTGGTGACAGGCGGGAACAATGCGGCCTGCTAATTGTCGCAATTTTCCCCTGTCATTTTTGCTAATTCCTTCATTTTCCCTCTCTCAGGATCAGCCCGGGTCAGACTGAGCTGCTGCAATTAACAGCGGGAACTCAGGCGGGTGGGGGCGGGCTCGGGACGCGTTCCCCAGCCCAGGCCCGGCCCCTGGGAGAGGGACCCCCAGCCGTCTGGGATCACTGGCCGGTGCTCACGATTATTCGCGCCACCCCCAGTCCCCATCTCGCCGACTCCTCCCTCAAACGCCCCATTTCTCTGCCCCCCTATCCACCAATTCACCGAGCGCTCTTGGCCACTCCCAGACCGGCCTCCCTTGGAGTCCAGAGCCCTAGCCTCACTCCTCCACTCAACAAGTACTTGCACAGTTTCCTCCTCAGGGCTTGTCTCCAGTCACCATCAAGACGCACGGAACGGACGGGGGAGCAGAAATGCGGGAGGAACCCAGGGGCAGGAAGGGGAGACCAAGGGCAGAAGGGAGACGGAGGCCAGGGTCTCCAGTGTCTCCCTGCGCTGCTAACGTTCTGAGCCTCCACTGCCCTGGAGAGATGTGCTGCCTCTGGTGCTGGAGGGGAGGGCCTGGGACATCTTCATCCTGGGGAGTCTGAAGGGGGCCCCCCAGCATCCAGATACCTGCTCCCTGGGCAGCCTGAGGGCAGTGGGCAGAGGGAGGCATTCTGCAGGTGTCCCCAGGCCGCCAGCCCCATCTGAGCACTGGGTCTGGTTTAGGGTGGAACGGGTTTGCGCACACCGGTTCTCCAAGCACCCAGGCGCCGTGGGAGGTGCGCCAACACCCGAGTCCCGCCACCATCCTTATTATTATTTTTTTGCACAGGGAGTGAGCCCAGGGGCACTCAACCACTGAGCCACATCCCCAGCCCTTTGCATTTTTTAAATTTTTGAGACAGGGCCTCACTAAGTTGCTGAGGCTGGCTTTGAACTTGGGGTCCTCTTGCCTCAGCCTCCCGAGTTGCTGAGATGACAGGCATGTGCCACTGCGCCTGGCACTGCCATGATTTTTATGGCAAATAACATGGAGGCAGTGGACCCTTCCAGGTAGGCCCCTGGAGTCCACCTTGACCCCTCACTGTCCCTCACATGCATGCACATCATCAGCATGTCCCATGGCCTGGACCTGAGGGCATCGCCCCCCTCTGACCAGCTCCCACCAAGGCCTCACCTTTCACCTGTGCCCTGTTTCACTCTGGGCTCCTGGATTCTACCTTCATGGCTCCTGTCTCCCTGGGGTAAGGGTCACATCCTCCCCATGACCAGGAGGCCCTACACAACCACGACACAGCCCCGCTGACCACCCTGTTCATTCTCACCTCACTTGCTCCTCTCCAGGCCCCTAGGTCTCAAGGCTGTGGCCTGCTCCCTGAAAGCCAATCCCTGTCTGCCTCAGGGCCTCTGCACTTGCTGTGTCTCCAGGCCTGGACCACTATTCTGGCCTTTCTTGTAGCTTACTCCCTAACCTCCTTGGAGTCACTTCCTCAGAGTGGTGGTGCCTGACCTGCCATCTAAGACCCCACCTCACCTGGGTCCACAGTCACTCAACAACAATTTATTAAGCCCTCATGCAACCTGAGCATTATATGAAAAAAGGGCCTCAGGGAAGAGATTCCCGATAAACAAGATAAGCACATCCCTGTGTGTCAGATGACAATAAGTGCCACCAAAGGAAGAAAGGAAGACACTAGGGTGGGGCGCTGTGCAGAGTTAACAGGGGCGGTCAGGGAAGGCCTTCCTGAAGAGCTGGCATTCTGAGGGAAGGCGACTTGGGCGTAGGGCCCTGGGCAGCGACCTGCCTCTCTAAGAAAGGTAAAGAGGCCAGAGCTGGAGGACAGAGTAAAAGATGATGGGAGGAAATGAGATCAGAGAGGAAGGAGGGGCAAGGGTCTTGTGGGTAGGGCTTGGAGGTCAGGGAGACAGGGAAGGTGGTCAGTGGGTGTTTGTTGAAAGAAGACAACGTGAGGTGAAGTCCATCTTCTTCCCAGATGGAGGCCTGGGGTTAGATTTTAATATCCACTGGCCCATTTTACAGGTGACCAACTGAGGCCCTGAACAGCAGGTATCTACAAGGAGCTCTACCAGGCCGGATCCACCCTGTAGACTACAGACAGGCCAAGGGCCGCGCCTGGTTGCAATCCCAGCCTTGTGCCCCTGTGTGACCTGGGCCTACAGGAGGCCCCCTCCCATGCCTTCTGAGGGGACCGGCGGTTACCCCAATGCAGTGCCTGGCTTAGCATCTGGCAGGCAGTTGTACACGGCCACTCTTAAGATGGAGGACATGGGGGCCCTCCCCTTCAGAGGGGCCCCAGCAGGCTCTGCTGTCTGGTTCAGCTAAGGCGTCCTCAGTTTCCCAATCTGAACCACAGAAGCAGGTGTTTAGCTCCTTGTTGGGGGACCCCTGGAGCTGCGGTGCCTGTCTTCCAATCTAATTCGGGGGCTCCTGAGTCCAGCAGTACTGCACACACTGGCCTGCCCCCAGCTGGTTCTGGCATATAGGTGGCATTGCTGAAGTAGGTGGCCTGTCACCCCATGCTGTCACCTCAGTGAACCCCTGCCCCCTGTGAGCCTTGGAATGCCCATCCAGGTAGTGGGGGGCTGGAGGCTGACTCTCCCCCCCCCTTATCCTCCCTGGAGCTCAGGGACAATAGACAAGATGTTTATCCCCCGCCGGCGCACATGTTGTTCGAGGTAATGACAGTAATCAGTGGCGCTAATGCCGCATTCTCTCAGCGCCAGTCAATTCGCCTAATTACCGCCTGGGAAGCCGGATTATTTAAATTTAAATGGTGATTTATTGCGAGCTTAATCAATGCTATTTTCTCTCCTCCCCCCTCCCCTGGGAAGGGGCAGGAGGGGAATTGGAGCCCCTGCAACCCCACCCTAAGGACACCCCTTCTCCTGCGTAGGGGACAGGGGTAGCCTGGTGTACCTCGTGCCTTTTGCCTGCGACCTCAGATTAACACCATTCACTGTCTTGTAATAACAGTAAAGCAGAGATGCATAAAATAGAATGATAATGACAAGAACTTAACCCTTCTATGTATCAATAATCAAGTCTGAGTAATAATAAAATTAGTTATACAGCTGTGTTTTACATAGTGTAGGTTTTTATAGATTCTAGATTATATCGTCGTATTTCTCTGTTGTGTCTTGGCCGGCCTCTCCAGGCGGGAACTTTGCCCTAGTTGGGTTAAAGGTGGCGGAGAGCTCAGCACAGTGCCCGTGGGCAGCGGACCTCAGTACCCTGAGCCCCAGAGCCCTGCAGACTAAGTGGCCGCCGGCCCACACTGCTCCTCAGCCTTCTAGGGGACATTGGATGGTTAGTCCCATTTCATAAAAAAGGGCACAGTGAGATAAGGCCACCTGCCCAAGATTACAAAGCTGGCACAGAGACCAAGGCAAGTCTCCCAGAAACTCCTCATCTTACTCCCTTGACCGCGTTCTCCCTCACGCACCCGAAACCGGGATTTCAGGTTCCAGAGTCCTTGCATGCCCTCTGCGGCACCGCGGGCCTGGGTACGGGATCTCCCATTCGTGCTGGGAGGCCCCAAGTGGGTTCTCTCTGGCTCATCATGCAGACATGGGGATTCTTTGGTGATAATAATGATTCACCTCCCCTAATAAAAATAATAGCTGATAGTAGCGATCCCTGGTGTTGCCATAGGCCAAAATTTATCGCACCAACTTCTGTGCCCATTTCACAGAATAATAAACCAAGACTTGGAGGGCAGAAGCCACGTGATAGGGACATACAAACGGTCCGGCCGACTCCCCAGGAGCTGGACCAGGGCTGAATCTCCTGCAGCTCGGATCCCAGTTTCTTGGTCCCATCCAGTAGGAGGTAGAACCCCAGCGCCCCGCGCATGCGCACTCACCGAGGCCGGCCGGCGGTCCCACCGCCCGCAGCCCCCAGGGCGGCGCCCCCAGCGCTGCGAAGCGGCGCAGGCGGAGGTAGGTGACGCTGAGACGCACGATGGACGCCTTGTCCAGCTGGCTGGAGATGGCGCCGGGCAGCGGGAGTAGCTTGGCCAGCTCGAAGAACTCCAGGTTTTCCTTCCCGCGCCGCGAGCGCGCCGCGTTACGGGACTTCTCCTTGCGCTGCGCCTGCAAGCTGGGCGGGTGGCGCAGAGGAGGCGTCAGCTGGACTCTGGGGCACGGGGGAGAGGGACCTGGGGGACGAGCCAGGCCTCCTGGGGCCCCGGGAACTAGAAGGACGTTGGGAGTGGACTCAACCCTCTGGAGATGGGGCAGACCTGAGTGCGAATTCTCTACTGTGGCCGGTGGTGGGGACAACCTGGGATGTAAGATCTTCCTCTTTGAGGGAGGAGGAAAAAGGGAGGCGTTAAGAATATTGGGCATGAATTCCGGCCAAAGGGACTAGAAACCGGTTCAATAAGTCACGCTGAGAATTCTAGCCCCAGGGGCGGGGCAGAAAGCTGGGTGTGAATTCTCTCTGGGTAAGCGAATCCAAGAGCGGGTGTGAATTCTCCCCGGGGCACCTCCCCGGGGGCGGGGCCATGACCAAAGGGGCGGGGCTTAGCTCACCAGGGTCCAGGCGGGGCCTTGACCATCAGCCCAGGCAGAAAGTCCCACGGGACGCTGGCGCCGCGGCCACCCCCGCATTTGACCTCGCTTCCGCCACCACTGCTAGGATAGGGGGCCGTCATCTCCGCGGGGGCTGGTTCAGGCAGGCTCAGGGACCCGCGTCTCCTGCAGCGGGAAGGAGTCAGAGGCGGCGCCCAATGCCCTGGGGAAACCTTCTAGGGAAACTGAGGTCCATGCGGGGTCCCTGGAGCTGGTCTGGATGGTGCCTCAGTTTCCCCTCTTTAGAGGCCCGGGTATAGCAGCCGCAGCTCCTACCCTGCCCTGCCCCTGGCTGGCGCTCTGGGTGAGGACGTGCCCCGCCGCCGCCTCCCCCGCGCCGCCCGCCAGCGCGCCCGCCTCACGCCCGCGCCGGGCCGGCTCCCGCATACCAATGGGCGCACGCGGCGCGCATACGGATCGGACCGGCCCGCGCGCTGCGTGCCAAGCATGCCCAAGCCGGGTTGGGGGCGGGAGCCCTGCCGGGGTCCAGGCACGCCCGGCTCCAACCCCCTGGCCCTAGGTTCCGGGGGTCAGCCCTCCAAGGCCATCCCCAGCGTCTGCCTCCTCGGATCTGCGGTGTGCATATGTCCTAGGCTAGGCTAAGGAGGTAGGGGGACAGAGGGCAGGGGCCCCACCCTATGTCCTGCCCAGGGATCCCCCAGTCCCTCGGGTTGGCGCCACGTGTCTGGGCAGCCAAATTTCCGCAATTGCAACTTCCTCCCTGAAGACCCCAGAGTGCGAGAGCCAGTCCCCGACGCGGCAACCACAGTCTCGGCCAGGGACACCCCCAGATGGACCTATACTTGGGACCCAGGTGTCTTGGTATCCAGATCCTCCAGAACCAGATTTTCCTTCCAGAACTGGGCGTCCAGGGTGCACCTTTCCCGCAGGATCCAGGCCGCCCCAAAGCCTCCGCAGCTAGGTGCCCAGATGCCCTAGACCCTGGCGTCTAGATTCCCTGATCTCCTATTTCCTCAGGACACAAGCAGCAGTGTACCCCTTCCCCAGCCTGGGGATACAGTCGTTCTGATACTCTAGCCCCCAGGACACCAGAGTTGTGGCCCCCATACTCCTCCAGGACCCAGGAGTCCCTCTTCCTTCCTGTCAAGCCTCCAGGCATCCCCTACTCAGAGGACACCAACCCGGTTACCTGGCCGCGGAGCAGACTCCAGGCGCGGCGTGAGGCCGGCCAGGCGGCGCAGAGGGGCCACTCCATAGACCCTGGGGCGAGCTGGGCTCCGCGGGCTGTGGCGCCCGGTTCTCGGCGCCCACCTCGGCCTCGCAGACTTGGAGACCGCGGACAGCGCCGCCGAGAGGGGGCGGGGTCTATTGGGACCCCGCCCACCGCGTCTCCACCCCTCGGCCCAGCCCACCGCCAGCCCTCGCGCCTTTGGTTGGTAGCGAGCCCTCACCCCCCGAGTCCAGCGGCCCCGCAGTCCGAGACTCCTCACCTCACAGCGACAGCAGGGGTCAGAACCTCGGAGTCGGAGCGTCTCCAGCCCTGGAGGGGAACCCGGTGTTCCGGCATATTCATCACACTCGGAAGGAATCAGTGCCCCAGCACCTCCAAGATAATCCTGCCTTCCAACAGCCCCTCGGGACAAGGAGGGTACCCTGCACACAAGCCCCCCGTGACTCAGACGTCATTGTCCCCTTCGGGGACACAAATCCAGGCGTTTGAGACCCTCCCTTTCCAGGAGAGAATTTCAGGGTGCCAGCACACCCTTTCCCCACAAGTCTGGGAACTCGTACCCAAGCCCACACCCCTTACAAGGCCAGGATTTGGCGTCCGGACCTACCCCTTTCCCCAGGTCTCAGGGACTGGCACTTGGGTGCCTGAGGAACTCCAGAGAACAGGAACCTGGGGTCTTCCATGTCCTACTGCAGAGACATCCAAGCCAGTTAGATGGTAAATGGGAACTGAGGGATTGTAGCCACTCGCACAGATCACAGGAACCCAGGTGTCTAAGCCAGGCCTTGCAGACTCTGATAGGCGACCCTACACTCATCCCAAACTTCCCCACCCCCACCCCCAGGGTCCCAGGGGTTGCCTGCTTGGAAGGCAGGTCTGCAGGTACTTAATGCCTCTTAATGAGATCCCAACTGGGGAATGAAAACAGGGGGGTTCTCTAGGAGAGGGAGGCAGGCGGCTGTTCCCAGAGAGTGTGGGCAGCAGTTCTGGCCGGCAGATGGGTAAACTGAGGAACATGTGTGCACTGGTCCAGGAGCATTTGAACTTGTTTGCAGTCCAAGTTAATTGTTAGGAAGTGCTGATTTCCTGCAGTCCTTTGTTCTGTAGCAGGGTCTGCCCTGGGCTCTCTCATGGATCCACTTTACATCTAGGAAAACTGAGGCACAGACGGGCTAAATAGTCTGGTTATGATGATCTCTCAACCAACAATATTCATGTGTCCTCAGAGACACTTAGTGTCTGGGAGGGACTCAGGCCCAGATCACTGGCTCCTGTCTCTTGACATCACTTTGGCTGTGAGGCCTGGGCAGGCACAAGATCATCTTCGAGAGGTGCCCCCACACTGTGTGACTTCGTACACATGCAGGTCTTGTGGAGCTTAGGGTCCTGACTGCTGGGGTTCAAGCCCTAGCTGTGGCACTTCCCACTGTGAGCTCCATCTGTCTGAGCCTTCCCTTTGTCCCATAAAAGGAGGATAATTTAATTCTAGTGTCTACCTCCTAGCATCCATGTAGTTATCAATTTCATCCAACAGTTCTCACAGTGACCTGGGGACAGTCCTCCCCTCAGAGATCTGGCAGGCCACATCTTTATACTGAGACATTCTCTGCCTTTTCTGTTCAGTCTCCCTTGAGCATCTGGTGGCTTCCTAGAGGCTTCGTGACACATGATATTGTAACAGACCAGCTGGAGAAACAGCCTTCAGAGTCCAACCATCTTCTTTTAAGTTTGACACTAAAAAGATTTGCAAAAACATAAGATAAGGCCCGGTGCCCTGATGCACACCTGTAATCCCAGGGACTGGGGAGGCTGAGGCAGGAGGATCACAAGTTCAAGGCCAGTCTCTGCAACTTAGTAAGACTTTGTCTCAAAATAAAAAAATAAGAAGGGCTGGGGATGGAGCTCAGTGGTGGAGCGCCCCAGGTTCAATCCCTAGTATGGGTGGGGAGGGGTGAAGAGACACAGCAGGGCAGGGCTGGGGACTGGCTGGCACCCAGACACGTGTGGTGGAAGGAGGGGGACTGGACGGGGCTTGATAACTGGCAAGAGGGACTGTGGTGAGCAGGTGCAGGTTGGGAGGGAGCATTGAGTCCAGCTCTACAGAGCTGATTCCTGTTCTTCTTGGGGCCTCCGGGGGAGCTAATGTCAGACCCTCACGCTTTGGTTTCAGACAGCTGGGAGCAAATCTGGGTCTCACTGGTGCTTGTTGGACAAACTGCTTGGCTTCTGCGGTGCCAGTGTGTCCATCTGGAGGATGGGGAGAACATTCGACCTGTCATGGAATTTTGTGAAAAGGATGTGAGGTGACAGATGAAAGAGGAGGAAAACAGGGCCTGACACCTTGTAAGGGTCTCAGAACTGTGAGTGTTTAGTGATATTACGTCCCTGCTAGCATGTGTGGTACCCAGAGACTCTCTGTCCTTGAGGGGCAGCCTGGCTTCTGGTGAGCCTGTCTCTCCAATCCCCTTTATTCCACCTCCTCTAAATCTGGCTAAGTCTCTCTCTCACTCAAGCCACATCCACGGACAAGATGATAAGCTTAGAGGTTATTATCTTGCCCTGCAAGGCCCTGTGTGGCCTGGCCTCTGACCTCCAGTGACTGCAGGACCATAAATGGGTGGCTCACTGGAGGAATGGACGAAATGACAGGAATCAAAAGTCATTCCCTGGTCTTGGCCTGTTCCTGGGACACTTCAGTTCCAACCACATTTCTCAGAACCTGTCTCCTCCCCAGTCTCCATGGCTCCTAATCTTTCTGTCTTCATGAGAAAAGCTCCACCGGCTTCCACACAGGCCCGGCCCTGGGGCCTTGGGCAAGGTGACGCTCTGCTGGCCCCTGGTGGCTGCAGGGAGGAACGCAGGAGCTGGTGTGGCCTTGGAGTCCCGGTACCCAGCTCTCACGCCCTTCTTCAACACATCCAGTCTTGACCTCCAGGAAATCCAGACCCCGCCTTTTCCCGCTGCTCACTGTCCCACTCTGGTCTGATCCATCATTGCCTCGCAGCTGAGCTCCTGGATGCTGGGAGCAAACTTCCATATTTCTCCTTTTGCCCAGGTTCCAGTAGGCTCCCTTCACACTGTTACTGACACATCTTTTTTCTTTCTTTCTTTCTTTCTTTCTTTCTTTCTTTCTTTCTTTCTTTCTTTCTTTCTTTCCTTTCTTTTTTTTTTTTTTTTTTTTTTTTTGCGGTGCTGGGGATAGAACTCAGGGATTTGTGCTTGCAATGCAAGCACTCTACTGATTGAGCTCTCTCCCCAGCCCTCTTTCTTTCTTTCTTTCTCTTTCTTTCTTTCTTTCTTTCTTTCTTTCTTTCTTTCTTTCTTTCTTTCTCTCTCTCTCTCTCTCTCTCTCTCTTTCTCCCTCCCTCCCTCCCTCCTTTCTTTCTTTCTTCCTTTCTTCCTTTCTTTCCTTTCTTTCCTTCCTTCCTTTCTTTCTTTCTCTCTCTCTTTCTTTCTCTCTTTCTTTCTTTCTCTCCTCTTTCTCTCTTTCTCTCCTCTTTCTCTCTTTCTCTCTTTCTCTCCTCTCTTTCTCTCTTTCTTTCTTTCTTTTCTTTCTTTCTTTTTGGCACCAGAATTGAACCCAGGGGTGATTACCCACTGAGATACATCCCCAGCCCTTTTGTTTTTTATTTTGAGACAGGGTCTCACTAAGTTGCCCATTCTGGCCTTGAACTTGGTATCCTCCTGTCTCAGTCTCAGAAGTCGTTGGAATTACAGGTGTGTACGTACCACTGTGCCCAGCTAACTTTTATTTAAAAAGTTTTTTCTTGGACTGTGGTTGTGGCTGAGTGGTTAGAGCGCTCACCTAGCGTGTGTGAGGCCCTGGATTCAATCCTCAGCACCACATACAAATAAAGGTATCGTGTCCACCTACAACTAAATTTTTTTTTAAAGTTTAAAAAAAGTTTTGTCTTAAGAGTAGTTTTAAGTTTACAGCTACTTTGATTTTTCAAAACATTATACCAAATGAAAATACTGGAATGTTTTGACCTTGATGCTGTTTTCTGCAAGTGTCTCACCCAGGGTGAGTGCCTCCCTGGCCTCCCTGGCCGTCTCCTGTCTCAGCCAGAGAGTTCTGCCTGACGTGCGCTTGCGTGTTTACCGGCTTTCTCCCATGAGGGTCTCCGCTCTGGGTGGGGATCTTTGTTGTGTTCATGGCTGTGTCTTCTGGGACCTCACAGAGAGCAGATGCTCAGGAAATCTGTTAGATGGGGGACTACACTTTGAAGGAGTGACACACAGAGAAATGTACTCTCAGAGACTCAGAGAACTTTTCTTCTTCTCCTCCTCTTCTTCTTCTGGTACCAGGGATTAAACCCAGGGGTGCTTAACTAATGAGCCACATCCCCAGTCTTTTATTTTTTAATGTTTTAAATTTTTTTTGGCAGTGCTGGGACTCGAACCCAGGGCCTCGTTCATGCAAGGCAAGCACTCTACCGACTGAGCTATCTCCCCAGCCCCCTCCCCCCCCCTTTTTTTTTCCTTAAAATACATATTTATTTATTTATTTATTTTTTTGGCAGTGCTGGGGATTGAACCCAGGGCCTTGTGAATACAAGGCAAGCACTCTACCAACTGAGCTATAACCCCAGCCCCATCCCCAGTCTTTTAAATATTTTATTTAGAGACAGGGTGTCTCACTGAGTTGCTTAGGGCCTAAATTACTGAAGCTGGCTTTGAACTTGTGATCCTCCTGCCGCAGCCTCCAGAGCCACTGGGATTACAGGAGTGGGTCACCGTTCCGGGCTCATAGAAAAGTTATTCTATGAAAGCAAAGGAATCCATGTAGGTCTGAGGGTCAGGGAGGGCCTTTGCTGTCCCTGGGGAAGAAATCAGAGGCTAAGGAGGGAAACGTGCGCGTGTGCGCACGTGTGTATTTACATATAAGGTGGGGTGAGTAGAGGGAGGACAATTTTGCAGGAGAAGGGGGGCTGGACTGGAGGGTTCCAAAGGTGGAAGGCTCCCCAGAGGTTGGCAGGAGGCCCATGGGTTCTGCTGAAGAATGTGGGCTCCCTCTAAGGGCACTGGGGAGCCCTGGACGGTGTTAAGGGAGAGTGGCATGGCTTGGTTTGAGTTTTGAAAAGCACCTTGGCTGCCACGTGGAGAGAGAAGGAGCAGCTAAGACTGGAGGCTGGGAGGTGGCAGGGAGGACATCAGACCAGAGGGTGACAGGGAAGTGGGAATCCGGGGTCTCTGACTTGTGGGTGTGCCTGGGGACACAGATTTGGAGATGTAAGGGGTTTGGCTTGGGTGTGTCACACTAAAATCCTGAGGGGAGCATTGCAAGCAGGTGGGCACCAGTGAGGTGCTTGGGCAGAGACTGGCTGAGGGATGGAATACCAGGTAAGGCAGGTGGGCCCTCTGCCCTCTACAAACGGCCTGGGCATGCACCTGGGGGAACCACAGACACAAGAACGAAAGTAACACAAGAGGAACATCAAGAGCACACGTGTGACTACCAACTGTGTGCCCAGGGGGTGTTGAGATGGCTTTTAAAAAAGGAGAAATGCTGAAGCACTCATGGTTTTCAGAGACCCCATGGTAGGCAAGAGATGGTGGGCAGGTCCACATGTGAAGAGGGCCGGGAAAGAATTTCTAGAGGAAGGCTGGCTCTGAAGGACAGGTGAAAACCTGAAGGCAGAGCTGAGCTTCCGACAGAGGGAATACAGGAGGAGCGGACTGCACGAAGCCAAGACCTGCAAGGGAGATGCAGCCACCTGCACTCGGTGTGATTCTGACTGACGTCAAGGAGAAGAGCAGGCTGAGCAGGGTGGGGTCCTCACCTGGATAGCAAACCTCTGGTTCCAGGAAATAAACAGCTGTATTTGTTTGACTGACTGCCCAGCTGAGACGCCCGCAGAAAGCCAGCACGGTCACCTGTGCCGGGTGCTGCTGGCTGGCAGTAGCTCCCTGCAGAGGTGTGTGCACTGGGGCAATCCCGCAGGGCCGGGATCAACTCGTCCTTGTTTGCAGTGGGCTTGGGGTGGAGATGGCTGATGGGGAAGACATCTTGTATAAATAGTTCCTGCTGCTGCCCTAGGTTAGGGCAAAGGGGTGAGATCAAGGACGGGGAGGCCGATGAGGGGGTGGGGTGTCTACTCACTGGAGGCGAGCATGGATCAGGGTCTGCCCCAGGATGGAGGCAGGGGGAGCAGCAGGGTCAAGGCTGCTAGCCACACTTGGTGGTGGATGCGGGGCAGGTAGCAGGGGGCAGGCAGACCTGGGCCCGGCTGACTGGGCTGGGAGGGGCTGGGCCAGAAAACTCACCAAGCATGTGGGCATACATTGTTGGTTTGGTGCGGAGATTTCTTTGGGAGGCAGCCAATTGCGATCCCTGAAGGCACTGTCCTGGATAATGGTGGTGACAGTGGCTGCCTGCAAGGCCAGGCAGCCTGCTCTGGCAGGGGAGAGGCCGTTTATTACCTGCCCCTGAACCCTCCTGCCTCCCAGCACCCCAGACAGGGGAGTGGTGGTCACCTCGGTCTGTGGGAGGAGCTTTGATGGACAGCGGCAATGGGAAGCTGTGCTGGGGAGAGGGAGGGACCGACGCACATGCAGGGCCCCAGGCCGAGGCCCTGGCGGGAGGTACCCTTCATCTCTCTCCGGTTTGGTTTTTTACAAGATTGATTTATTAACTATGATACATGTCACATAAGGCCTTTTCAGTTTTTTTTTTTTACACCATTCCCATTGAGACAAGTACAATACTTTGTAGCAAATACATGATTTTAAAAAACAAAACCGAACAAAAACACCTCAGTCAGAGATGCCTCAGCCTTCTTGAGGGCTGACCATGCACTAATTAGGCTGGAGCCTCAAACCCCACGACGTGTTAAAAGAAAAGCCTGGAAATTAAGCAAACACTCCTAACACCAACTAGAGAGGTCCTGGTTAAAGCCCCTAAAATACAAGAAATAATTGTTATACTTTCTTTACATACAGTTTTCCACTTTGCTGCAAAACAGAATTTTGGGCACACAGCCAGACTACGAACACATTTCAATACCATTAATGTTTGTTTTTCTCAGGAAACTCAAAATATTTGTTAATTCAACATATATAAAGATCATTTAACATGTGAAAATACAAGTACCAGAAAAATAAGCCGGCAGCAGCACTATTCCAAATTTTTCAAACAGTTTTATTCCCATACAATTCTGAGACATTTCCTTTTTTAAAAAATGTACACAGGGAACATGATTTTTTAAATGCAAACAATAACTTACGCCCTGTCTCGACTACATGGAAAGCAAGTGGCATCACTGCTGTCAGGAGGGTCACAGGGAGACTGGCTGCAGGTGCTGGGGCCACGCCACGCCCACCCCAGGGTCCCAGAGTGACCGTGTGGTCTACCGCCTAGGTGCAGATGCGTGCGTGGCTGAGCCCGCCTGGCAAAGAGCACCGCTCCTGGCCTCCCCAGTCACCTCGTGACCTGCACAGCCCACAGCCCCAAGGCAGGTCTCCTGGGGGAGCAGACCCGGCCCCCCCAGCAGCACAGGGAATGATCTGCTCACAGGACAGGAAGGCGTACAGCCAGAAATTACTTTTGGTGACAGTATGTTGCAGCTAGCCCACTGTCATGTTTTGGGGTTGAGGCCAGAGTGCCTGGTGGCCTAGAGCCATGTATCAAGGGGACAATAGCTCTCAGGGAGCCCTTTCCACAGACCAGGAGCTGAAGACTGGTCTGGGGCGGGCAGGCTCTGCTCAACACCTTCCGGCCAGTGAGTTGCTGCCACAAGTGACATCACCCCCACTGCAGTGGCAAAGGCAAAGTCTGCCTGAAGCCTCCTGAGCAGGGAAAAGCCAGGGGGAAGGGACACAGCTCTCGCCACGTTCCCCCTTGAACGTCGAGGGAGGGTGCGGCTGACAACGCAGCACGTGTGCAGACACTGGGGTGTGGCAGGAATCAGGGACACCAACGTTCCTGGGCCTCCACCTGGGCGGCCCTGGCAGTGCCGAGTGGTGCCATCAGGCTGCGCCCACCGATGGTGGCCAAGGCAGCAGCTGGCCTGCTCCCCCATCTCAGGCAAGACCACCGCCTGCCACCCAGATGTGAGTGACGTGCGGCCCACAGGGACGTGGGAGCACTTCCTACAGCTCAGGGCCCTGGAGGGGGAGGGCAGCAGAGCTCTGCAAGGCCAGCGTGTCCCAACAGAGCCCTAGTGCTCTCCCTTTCAGATCTGAACATCGTCCTGACTGCTCGGGCCAGGACTGCCACTGCTGCAAGGCCACTGAGTGTCCCTGATGCCGAGGCTCTCCTGGAGCCTGAGTCCCCAGTCCCCACTGCCCACCTCCCATGCCCTGAGGGCTGGGGGCAGTGGGCGGGAGACCCCAGCCGTCTATGGTGCTTCTGCGAGGCTTAGGG
Source organism: Sciurus carolinensis (assembly GCF_902686445.1). Classification (NCBI taxonomy): domain Eukaryota; kingdom Metazoa; phylum Chordata; class Mammalia; order Rodentia; family Sciuridae; genus Sciurus; species Sciurus carolinensis. The sequence continues at coordinate 56,123,255 of NC_062228.1, read as the reverse complement.
TGAAAGGCAGCACCCTTACAGCTGCCTTCCCTGTCCCCCGGGAGGCCCCAGAGTGCACCAGTGGAACTCAAAGAATTGGGTGGCCCAGGGTGGGACTCGCTTGCCTGACCCTTGGTTCACACAAGGGTCCCCCCACCACATGGTTTCCCTGAAGTCCCAACTCCTTGAAAAGCCAACCGGGAGAGCAAGATATGAAGTGAGTGAAGCCTCTTCCTCATCTGCCCAGGGCTCAGGGCTGTGGGGATGGGAGGGCCAGAGCACAGGACACCAGCCTCAACTGAATTCACCAGCCCCCCGTCCCCGATTTCAGCCAACCAGACCTAGGGTTCCAGGTATTACAGACCCACCAGAAGGGGAGGAACCCCAACACCCGGCATTCACATACAATGCGTCTGTACCTTGGTTTGGTTTTGTGTTTAGGTTAATGTAAGGGGCTGGGGTGTGGCTCAGTGACCTCACACAAGGCCCTGGGTTCATCCCAACACACTAAAAAATTAAAAAAAAAAAAAAAAAAAAAAAAAAAAAAAAAAAAAAAAAAAAAGAACAAAAAAGAGCAAAGAAAAGTCACAAAACTTTTGAGGGTAATTTAGTGTTTCCAAGCACCTTATTTTGCCATCAAGAACGCGATAGCCAGTTTTCCCAAAGGACCTAGTGGGCTCAGTGCTCACCTCTACCAGTAGGTGGCAGCAGTGCTCACTGGAGCCTCTCCTGAGGGGCGGCGCGGAACCCCGGGCGCCTACCACGCAAGCTGTTTCTAAAGTGCAATGACACCCGAGGGGCCTCTCTGCCCCTGCCCACACCTAGGTACCTGGGGTCAGGCTTCTTGACTGTAGAGACCATGGTGCCACCATGAAAATGAAAACCTGGGGCCTGGGGCAGTGGCCCGCCAGGGCCCGCGTGCTGGAAGGCAGAGGTGGGGTGGGGGGAATGGCTCTGGGGTGAGTGGAAAGGCCTGGCTGGGTCAGCATGGCGCTGGTGATGGTGACAGGTGGGCACAGTGCCTGCCCACATCCTAGACATGCTGGCTGAGGTCGGTCGTCCCACTTCAACACCAAAAGCGCCAACCCCACCCCAGCCTGGGTGCCGGCCTCGCCCCGTGGGCACACGGCGTTCCCACTGCAGTGTAGTGTAGTGTAGTGTGGTGGCAGCTGGCCAGGCCGTCCCCCTGGCAGCTCTCCCACCAGTGCTCCGGCCATCTTGCGGGGGAGCTGCTGACAGGACGAAGAGGGATCTAGAGGCTCGCAGGCCGCTGCTTCAGACATCCTTATTTTGCTCTGAGCCTTCAGGGCCACCTCCGCCTGCCTGCCGGCCAGCAGAGGCGGGAGGATAGTGGAATCTCGAGGTCTGTGGTTTCTTCCTTTGCTTTTCTGATTCTTGGGTGGGGCCTTTCCGTCCTCTTCCAGTGTTCCTAGAGGGAATGTGTTCAGAAGCCTGTGAAGCTGGGATCTGGGGACGGAGAAGTCGCACTCTCGGCCCAGGCACAAAGCTATCCTCCCCTGGTTCTCGTCCACTGGGCAGACGCCCCAGTACATTCCTGGGTTGGCAGAGCTGTGACCTACGTGTTCCCAAGCACCCCCAGGGCAGAGAGAGGTGTGTGTGTGTGTGTGTGTGTGTGTGTGTGTGTGTGTGTATGCGCGCGCAGATACACAAGGTGGGAAGAGAGACAAAACAGGCCAGAAGTGTTCTTTTCAGGGGTGCCAGTCCTGCCTCCAGCAGGCCTGCATCTCAGAACATCCTCCTCCCTCGGCAGAGGCCAGGGTACTGTCCCAATAGTGGGGTCTGCACAAGCAAGGAGACACCCTGAGGCTGGTGTGCACAGCTGGGTGACGTGGTCCAGGGAGCAGCAGAAGAGCACTTGGGGCTGCTGCCTGACTAGGTCAGTCCTCGAAGTGGTCCGAGTCAAAGGCAGGGGCCCACTGCTGCTGCTTGCAGCCAGCCCCGGTCTGCAGCGCTGGGCTCAGGTGCCTGCAGCCCAGCTTGGAGGACGCTAGCTGGTACCTGTGCTGAGGTCTTGAGAATGCGATAGGGAAGGGGGCATTTGGCTCTGGCTCTCGCCCCGGTAGCGTGGTCCTGTTCAAGGCTGAGTGCCACACTGCTTCAGAGACCAGTTCTCCCGCTGCCCCAGGCCTGGCGGCTCACAGCGTGTGTTCGGCTTGGAGCTGGGAGGGAGCAGTGGCTGCATGGGGGACTGCGGGGTGGGTGGAGGTGACTGGGGGGGTGATGGCTGACTGGTGACAGGCGTGGAGGTGAGGAAGGGAACGGTGGCAGCCACGGCTGAGGGGGAGCTGGGCACGGCACCTGGGGGCTCGCTGATGGGCCGGTTGTAGAAGAAGAAGGGGCACTGCTGGATGAAGAGCTCGATGATTGTCTGGTAGGTGCGCGTGGCCGTGAGCGCGTCCATGGTGCTGAAGTCCGGCCTCATCAAGGTGGGCCAGAAGCAGATGGAGAGGTTCTCGCTGGTCATGAGGTTCACCTTGTTGTTATGGCTGACTCTGCAGCAACACCAAATCCACAGTCAGAGTTGCACAGGCCCCCGGCCCACCCCACATATGCTCTGGGTCACTGTCACCTGGGCCCATTTCCTGCCTGCCCACTGAGAACCTGCTGCCTCGGTGAGCAGGCAAAGCACTGCCGTGTGGTGTGCCTGCTCCTCCTGCTCCAGGGGCTCCCGTGGTGAGCCCTCGAGGGGCTGCTTGGAAGCCCTGGCACACAGGCACCCTCCAAACCCTGGGGGTGGAAGGAACCGCTGGGGACTAACTCACCAGACAACCCAAGTGGGTGACAGTGCTCTGGCTGTGCAGAGGAGGTCTCTGTGGTCTCAAGCCAGAGCTCCACAGTATACCAACGAACCTACTCTACTCTTGTGTGAACGCATCTGGGGAACAGACAGACCGCCTTCCTGACTGCGGCGACCACACTCCCTCCACTGAGGTCTGTTCTTGTGGCACAGCCCTTCTGGAACAGCATCCTATCACACACTGGTTGGGAAATATGAATGCTGGAGATGGGACTGTGGGAGGTTTCTAGGATTTTTGCTTCTGGGTGAGATCTCTGGAGGTACCAGTAGGCACCAGACAATCCTCCCTCCTGCTAATCTAAGAGGAGACAGGACCACAGGTCCATGGTGCCCAGTAAGTCCAGTCAAAGTCAAGTGCACTGTTTGGTGTTGGGCACACTGGGCCTGACCTCTCGGACAGGCTGAGAATGTGGCCTCATTCTACTGCTAACTAACCCTGGCTGCCCATCTCCCCATCTTTTCTTTCTCTTTTGGTACCAGAGATAGAACCCAGGGGCACTTAACTCCCGAGCCGCATCCCCAGCTCTTTTCTGTATTTTATTTAGAGATGGGATTTCACTGAGTTGCTTAGGGTCTTGCTAAGTGCTGAGGCTGATTTTGAACTCACGATCCCCGTCTCTGTCTCCTGAGCTGCTAGGATTACAGGTGTGTGCCACTGTGCCCGGCTATTTTCATTTTTCAAGATGGGGTCTCACTAAGTTACTGAGGCTGGCCTAGAACTTGCCGCCACAGCCTTCCGTTGGTGTCATGGGTGTGCGCCTCTGCCTGACTGGCTGTCAGTTTTTCAGAGGAGGGAATAAGGTCAGGAAGTGCTGCCACCTACTTGTTTAGGTGAGAGATGACATATTTGAAGACTTCGTGGTTTTCCTTTGGGAATTTCTTTAATACTTCCTTAAGAGCGTGCAATTTCTGCTCCCGGTCGTTGATTTCTGAGGAAAGAAAATCAAAGACTTGATGGCCAAGGCTGGTGGGTATTCAGTGGCTCAAGGCAGATCTAGGGAAGTGATGGGAGCTGTTGGCTGGTGGCACCTCGGGGCAAGCTGTGCAGCAGGCCTTCTCTGAGGGCACCTGGGGCTTTCACACAGGCCTGCCTGAGTCCGAGGGCCAGGCCCACCTGTGTCCCAGGCCCCTGCTGAAGGGCAATATTATGTGCCTGGGGCTTCCTGGCCCCCACCACCCAAAAAGGAACCATCCAGAGACTCCACCATAAAGAACACCATTCTTTGCGATGCTGGTTGCCCCTGGAGACAGGCATCCTGAGGCAGAAAGACTCAGACGAGCACTGCTACCCACCCACGCCAATAGACTGTCTACGAAGGGAATCTGTCACAAGACCAGGTCTCTGTCCTCCCCTGGAGACACAGGATGCCTCTATCTGTTGCCCTGCTGGAGGAGCGGATGGCAGCACTGGGGAGCCTCATGCAGCTCGGAGTGACTCTGTACTCTCCTCCCCCTGCCACCACGCTCTGCCCACTGTGGAACCCTCATGTCCCAGGACAAGAAAAACAAGCAGCCCTGGAAGAAGTGCACAACCCACTTCACGCCTGGTGCAGTCGGTCCAGCAATCCTGAGGAGAGCACTGTTCCTGCCCCATTTCAAGGGTGAGGAACTGGGAGCCCGGAGAGCGGAAGAGCTGGGCGACAACCCTGACCAACTGGCTGCAGAGCCTGAGCTGTGGCCACTGGCACCCTGGTGTCTTGGCTCTCCTCCCTGAAGGGGCCTGTCTGCTTTGGCTGGTGAGACTTTATTTCTCTGAACCTGAGATTATTTGAAGGTTTTTCCCCTTGATGGCAGATTCTACAGACTGAGACTGGAAATCCTTTACTGTTGTTTCAATAAAGTCTGCACAGGAAAAACAAACCACTGCTGGGGGACGGGGACTGTGGGGCAATGAGAAGCAGGTGCACAACTCCACGTTTCAGATAATAAAAACCTCGTGCCTCTTCCCGATGCCAGCGTGCATAGGTCTCTCTGTAGGTGTCCGCACGACACGGACACAACTGTGTTTGTTTGGATCAAGCACTCATGGCACCTTCACGTAAGAGTGGAGTCTCACTCGTCCATCCTAATGGCTGAGTCAGGAGGTGGGGCTAAGCCAGGCCACTGTCTGCAGACGTCCCCTGTCCTTCCTCCCCAAGGAGTAGCGAGAATGGGTGTTTCCCGTCTTTCTTCCTTGGGGTGATTACGGAGCCTGCTCTGATAACCCAGCTGTCCCGTGATGGTGGTGACGGAAGCCCAACCTTCTCAGCCCTTCAGCCAGGAGGCCTGGGAAGGGCCTTGACAGTCACTTAGCCTTGGTGTCCTTTTCCTGCCCACCAGCTGTGTGGCCAAGACCCTGGCAGAGGTGCTCAGGGAGTGGGATGACTCTAGGCTCAGACCAGCAGCCTCCACACATAGAAAAGACCCCAGTGGCCTCTGCCGTGGGACAGTGTGGGGGACACAGCTGCAGCACTGCACAGTGGCTCTCCCTGCAGCCCTCGGCAACACCTCGGTGGAAGGCGTGGCTGGCTATACCCCTGCTGGCTCGGAAATCTGCTCGAGGGGTCATCAAAGTCACAACACTGGTGCCAGGGCAGCTGAGCAGTGTCCCAGGCTCATCTCCCAGCTCAGCCATCTGTTCTGGGTTCCCTGTCATGCCTCTGCTGTCATTAATTCCCTCAAAAAAGAACGTGACGGGGCCCCACATGAGCAGGCCTTACGAAGACAGCAAGAAAGGTCATTCTGGGGCTGGCTGAACCAAGACACGTCTGGGACACAGAGTAGGCCACTGAAGTAGCTGAGACTCCAAGAACCCAAGAGGAAGATCAGAAGACAGGCAGAGGCCACCAGGGACCTTAGAGAACCTCTCACAATATGGAGAAATTAACTTTCAAAATGATACAAAAATGGCAAGGTCCCACAGATTGATGGCAGGGATCCAATCCCAATGTCCCTGCCCTGGCTACTTGCCATGTTTGGTGCCCTGGCTGCCAACTGAGCTCTAAGCTTGGATCTGCTCCTGTTAACTTAGGACCTGGAGTTGATGGTCTCAGACCACCCTGCACACCTGCATCAGGAGGAAAAGGAAAAGGTCACAGGTCTCATGATGCGCACAGCACAGCACATGTGCGACTCCCCCTCTGTCCTGTGAGCATGGTCTTATGATACGCTGTTTAGTGTCTCCTGACTCTCCACACTGAGGCAGGGACTGCATAGCTCTGTCCACTGCCATCTGTCCCTGTCCACACTGAGCCCAGTGCACGTGTATCTGAGATTCTTAACCCTGTGCTCAGCAGCAGAGCAGCGCTGTGCCTTAAGCACCTATCTGGACAGACTAGAGAAAGGTGAGGCCCCAGAATCAGCATGCTCACAAGGCAGCACAGGAACGGGATCCCAAAGGCATCAGAACCTGTCTGCCTGTGACCATAGCAGTCAGGGGTTTGTTATCTCTAGCCTAAGTTGTCTCACCTGTCAAATAGGAAGGGTAAAGATGATAAGCCAGTATCCCAAGCCATTTCCCTTTGACAATCTGATGAAAGCTACCAGCCTTCCCCCAGACTAAAAAAACTGATTTTATGAGCAGCTGTGAGGGTTGAGGACCTTGGAGCCACAGGTCCTTAGCTCAGAAACTCTGGCCTGAGATGGAGTCAGCTCTAGGACCCCTGCCAACACAGAAGCCCTAAGATAGGTTCTACTAGGACTGGATGGACTGGAGGAAACTGGATGAGAGGGAAGCGGGTGTTGTCAGAAGAAAGGACAAGACTGAGGACATATCCATTCTTGGGCAGGGTGACACATGGGCGGACAAGAGATGGCAACATAAAGCTGCCTTCTCTGCCTCCTGGAATCCTGTTCTGACCTGAAGTCACAGGGGAGAGGACACCTCTCCCATGTGGCCCTCCCCCTCACACCGCATTCACAGTGTTTGGCGGACTGACTAGCTCAGCCCTCTTCAATCTGTCTGCAGGGACCTTCAGTGGGTACCCAGGGATGGACGGCACGGGTTCAAGAACTTGCCAGTCAGTAGCAGTATGACTCTGAGCCTTAAGCTGAGGAGGGTCACCTCTGAGAGCCTGAGTTTTCTCTTCTGTGAAATGGAAATGTAGTACCACCAGCCTCAAATACTAAGAGCACTAATGTCTGGCAGAGAGCCAGGTCAGGCACATATTATCTCATGTGAGCTCTGGCTGCTGCTGCTATTCATTTCTGAATCTCCCACTCATCACCTGGAACATGGTAGATGAACATGGTAGAAGATAACTGGTGAAGAGTTACAAAAATCTGTACTTTGTGAGCACATTCTCAGCAATGTTCAATAGTTCTGGCACTAATGGATTAATTGTGTGGTGACCCTGATCTCTGTTGTGATGGGACCTGAAACCAGGTCCCAGCCTAAACACAGGAACAGCTGCTCTGTGGCATTCAGTGGAAAGAGCTGGTTAAGTTGATGTCACCATGGAAACCCAGCCAGTCTGGGAATAGCTACTTTGGGGCAGGGCAATTTGTTCCTTACTGTTCTTGCCACTTTGCTCTGCCTGATACCTCTGGCTCAGTAAACCCACCACCAACACACAGAGCCCCACTTTCCACTCAATTGCTTTGGCGGCGAGAGTTGCCGTGTCAGCGGAATCTACTCCTCCCCTACCCCTTCTTCCAGGTTCAAGACAACGGAGGAACCAGCTGACTGGTGTGGGCACAGGAACACACAATGGAAGAGGAAGCGGGGAGCCTCCACCCTTTTCCAGGCCGCTGCAGAAGCAGCAGCAGCCTCCTCCCGGCAGTGGCCCCAGAGGCAAAAGGCAACGTAGGAAGGGCCGGTTTCCCTATCAGCCCCTTCCTCCTCTGCCCCTCCCCAAACAAGAAGGTGCTATGCCAGCAGTTCCCCAAGAAACAATGGCATTCTGTTGGGCGTCAGGATTTGATACACCTCTAGATGGCGCCAAGTCAAGACAAATGCAGAGAGGAATCCTGGCTTCCAGAAGGCTGGGTGCCCCTGTCTAACTTCCGCTCAGAGATAAGCTTAAGCCGAAGGAGAATGGGCTCGAGAGAGAGTTCAACTTTCAAAAAACTACTATTATTATATTTTTTGCAACAGGATCTGGCTGTTGCCCAGGTACCCTCAAACTTATCACCTCAGCCTCAGCCTCCCAAGTTGCTGGAATTGCAAGCATGTGCCACCTTGCCCAGCTCAGAGAGAGATTTCTTATATACTTCACATCTGGCCAGCTTGGAACCTCCTGGGAGAACCACTTTTTCCGTGGTGTCAGGGTCAAGGAGGAAGCCCTAACTCCCCCGAGAAACCCTGCATCCTGTCTTTACCAGGCAACTCTCTGATAGTCTGGTGCGCTCCCCGTGTAGTTAGGAGTTGTGACCAACTCAAGGTGGCTAGTGTGTGGGCACAGTAAGGCCAATGTGGCACCGGGTTGTGGAAACAAACAGCACAAGAAATGTGTGGGTCATGGCAAGGTGGCACAAGGGCCACGCAGTGCAGCAGCCTCTGTAGGGTGGGACTGGGCTTTCTCACACTTACTTTTTTTTTTGGCACTGGAATTTAACCCAGAGATTCTTTACCATGGAGCTGCATCCCCAGTCCCTTTTGTTTTTAGAGACAGGGTTTTGCTAAGTTGCCAAGGTTGGCCTCGAACTTTCAATCCTCTGACCTCAGCTTCCTGAGTCACTGGAATTATAGGAGTTTGCACTGTGCCTGGCTCAGCACCTGCTTTCTTAGCAGCCTCTAAGGGTCCAGGACCCAGGACTCAAGAGATACGCTATCTACAACCTCTAAGAGTTCTGCCATGTCACCAGCCTTGTGAGTAAACTGTGCTTGTTCAAAAGTCCCTCTTTTGATGGGCTGGGGTTGTGACTCAGTGGTGGAGTGCTTGCCTAAAACATGTGAGGCAATGGGTTCGATCCTCAGCACCACATAAAAATAAATAAAATGGAGGTATTGTGTCTACAACTAAAAAATATACTTAAAAATAAATAAATAAATAAATAAATAAATAAAGCCCTTTTGAGTTGGGCACTGACAAGTTTAGACTCATGCCCAGGGCCGGAGAAGTACACCTTTCCTCTTCCACCCCATCACTGTCAGCTGGCAAAGACACTGCACCTTCTGCAGCTGCCCAGCAACATTGCTTCTGGGTCTTGGTCCACTGGAGGGGCAGAGTAGGAAGGCAGGTTGCCTTTGGTTAAAAAAGAGAGGAAGTACCAGGTGCTTGGAAGCTCTGAGGTCAGGCCCCTTCCATGGCACTGTACAAAGGCCAGGCAAAGGTGGCTGGTGGGAGGTCCCCCACGTGGATGGAGTGGATGGATAGTTCCACAGAAAGGCAGGTCAAGGCAGAAACAGCCAGCTGACAGGACAGGCAAGCTGGCACCCAGAGACTGCACAAAACCCAGAGGGGCTCAGCTGGGCATAGTGGCACACATCTGTCCTCCCAGCAACTTGGCAGGCTAAGGCAGGAAAACTATAAATTCAAGGCCAGGCTTTGCAACTTAATGAGACTGTCTCAAAATAAAAATAAAGGGAGCTGGGGATATAGCTCAGTTGGTAGAGTGCTTGTCTTGCATTCATTCACAGGTCCTGAGTTCAATCCCCAGCACTACGGGGGGAAAAAAAAAAAAAAAATTAAATGGCTAAGTTGTGTATGTAGCTCAGTGGTAGAGCACTCCCGAGTTTAATCCTCAAGAACCAAAACCAACACCAACCACCAACACACACAGGTGCTCGTGTGCTGCCAGTGCCAAGGAGGTGACCCTTTTTCTCTGAAGGTGGCTTCCTAAGAGGCTTATGGCTGCAGACCATGTTAATGTCGTTACATGAGGGGCAGAAGAGAAGCAGAAAGGGAAAGGAAATCAAAACAGGTCTTTCACAGCCTGCATGCGGACCTCCCCACATCGAGTTTCGCCAGCAGGAGGCAGGGACCACAGCAAACTAAGGTGCAGGGAGGGTTAAGTCGGCCACAAGCAAAGGAGCAGGGACTCAATCCAAGTCCAACACCAAACCACACACTAACAGTTTTTGGGGAACCTGCAGCTCTCTTGGTATAACCCCCACACGAGCACCTACTGTCTACAGAGGAAGGGACCAATCTGAGGTCCCTCTGGTCATATCTCTCCTTTCCTTTCGTCCTTCAAAGCTCAGCTCCAAGAACCAGAGTGTCCGTTCTGAGGGCAGTGCTGCCCCTGGACTCCGCCACAGGCTCTGAGCCACACTGGCTGCAGTACTCACTGTGCGCCTCCACCAGGTCTATCTGCATGTTGTAGGGGACCAGGGGGTCTGGCAGTTCTGAGAAGAAGCTTTTCATGGCGCCTGCCACAGTGTTCACCGTGAAGTCTTTCTCTGCCAAGTCCAGGTTTGGTCTGAAAGGAAGTCAAAGACAGCGAGGCTACGCAGAAGCACTAGGAAGATGCCAGGGAAAGCCTGAGGCCCTGGGGATTGTGCCGAGGTGATGAGTCCAGACTAGGAAGGAGGCAGCAACCATGGGGACTGCTGAAAAGAGCTTGGTGTCCAGGGGCATATGCTGAGACCAGCAACTCTCCCAGGTGGCTGGGCAGAACCCACCTCTGCACCCCTGTGCCCTGGTTTTCTGTGCCACTTGCCTCCACGTGTCTGGCTGTGATGTGGTGCTGTCTTTGCTCACTTCCCTCCCTCCCAGGGAACAAAGGAGACCCTGTTGAAGGGCTGGCTTGCTTCAAGGTGGGTCACAAAAACATTGACCAACCTCCTGAAGGTTGTCTCCATCCCTGTCCTCCATGGAGGGAGGGTGAGCCCACAGCTTTCTTCCTCTGGCTCCTCCTGCTCTTGTGGCCCCACTGACCACTTCTCTCACTTTCCTTCTCTTTGCATGCTTCATTGATTCTTCTCTGCAGGTATCATCTGCTGACGGATGTTGTTGTGACCACTTCGGGGGGCTAACGGCTGCTCAGATTTATGCATATACAGTCACATGCCACACCCCAGCCCTTTTTGTATTTTATTTAGAGATAGCCTTAATGAGCTGCTTAGTGCCTCGCTAAGTTGCTGAGGCTGGCTTTGAACTTGTGATCCTCCTGCCTCAGCTTCCCAAGCCGCTGGGATTACAGGTGAGCACCACAGTGCCCCGCACCACGTTTTTAGTAAATAGCAGACCGAACATACAATAGTGATCCCCTAAGTCGATATCACCTAGCAACACTGTGGCTGTCAGGCTGTGTAAGTGCACTCTGATGTTTGCCCAATAACAAAATTGCCTAAGGATGCATTTTTCAGGTGTCCCTCAACATTCAGTGATGTATGACTGTGTACTAGCGTGTCCCAGGTCTCGCCAAGACTCTTGAGAGTTCCACTCTGGGAGTCTGGGTCTAAGGCTCAGCTTATCCCAAAACATCTCTGCACTCTCTCACGCAGGGCCTCTGTGGGGACAGCTGTGGTTGAGCTCGCAGCCTCATCTCCACCTGCTGTCATCACCCTGCCCAGTCAAGGGAGGTAAGGCCCTTGAGGATCGAACAACCTGGAACGGCATCTGTGGATGGTGATGAGGGTGGCGAGGTTGGCTCAGCCTGGGCAGGGGTGGTGCTTTGTTTTTCTGACATGGTCTGGTCCCCACTCCTTCCTGGCACTGTGACCCCAAAGGCAAATTCAACTGGAGCCATATGTGATCTTTTTCTCAGTCACTGAGCCAGCACCTCTTGGCTTTGGCTTTGAGTAGACGGGTGGCAGAAGTGCCTGGAGGCCCCACTGGTAGTCTAACTGTGACTTACCTTGATCAAACTGTCTCTGCAGACTCTCCATCTCTGACTTGTTCCCACTGACCCGGTAGATGCCTTCAGTGCTCAGACCTGAGGGGAAATGAACAAGCAGGGATCTTATGAGCAGGAGCTGGGAAGCAGAGGTGGGAGCTGACTGTATGTAAGGGCAGAAGGGGCCCTGGGAGAGCCCACCAGGCACTTGTGTGAGAGGACCAGGACAAGTGTGTTTTTTCTCACTTGATTTTTATACATGCTTCAACCCATGTTCCCCACGTTTTCTTTTTCACTTAAAAAATTTAAAATACTTGGCTAGGGAGCAGTGGTGCAGGCCTGTAATTCCAGACACTTGGGAGGCTGAGTCAGGAGGATCACAAGTTTGAGACCAGCCTGGCCAACTTAGTGAGACTCTCAAATAAGAAATAAAAACATTGGAATTGAGCTGGGGACATAGCTCAGTTGGTAGAGTGCTTGTCTTGCAATTAGAAGGCCCTGGGTTCAATTCCCAGCACCGTAAAAAAGGAAAAAAAAAAAAAAAAAAAAAAGACTGGAATGGAGTTTCTTGGTAAAAAGCCCCTGGGATCAATCCATCAAGTAAAATATTTGTTTTTGGCAAAAATAGCACAGAAGCATATTTAAGGTAACAGAAGCAGTTGAGGGTAACTTTTGTTTTGATATATACTCTCAAGTTTTTCATTTTTAAAAATGATGATAATATATTTTATCCACTGTTTTCAATTACAAAGTATACTGTGAACTTACTATTTTTTTTTTCCCCAAAGTACTGGGAATTGAACCCAGGGGCATGCGACCTACCTCTTAGGTATCTCCCCAGTCCTTTTAATTTTTTATTTTCAAACAGGGTCTTGCTGTTATTGAAAGTCTCACTAAATTGCTGAGGCTGGCCTTAAATTTGCAATCCTCCTGCCTCAGCCTCCTGAGTAGATGGGAATACAGGTATGGAACACTGCGCCCAGCCTGTAAACTTTACTTTTATCACTAAATGTTATATTTTTACAACATGATTCTTAGGGGTTGGAATGCAGCTCAGTGGTAGGGTACCTGCCTAGCATGCTTGAGGCCCTGGGTTTGAACCCTAGTAATTCAAAACAAAATACAAAGCAAAAGGAATGCCATATAACATGATTCTGAACACTAAAGCATAGAAAAACTAAAATAGTCCTATCATTAGTTGTTTAGGTTCTTCCAAGGTTTCACTGTAAAAATAATCCACAATTATATTTCTTTCATTGTTATTTAAGGTGCTAGGGATTGAACCTAGGGTCTTGTGCATTCCAGGGAAGTGCTGTACAACTGAGCTCCATTCCCAGCCCCCACAACTGTTTCTTGACAAGTAAGATTAAGAGAATCTTGGAGAGATATATTCCTTATTACGTGAATTTGCTACTCACATTCTTGTTAATTTTCCTACTGGAATGCTTCTTATTTTTGTACCGGTGAGACCTCTTTGAGTAGAAATAACTATGTTTTTTTTTTGTTGTTGTTGTTGTTGGGATTCTGGGAATTGAATCTAGGACTTCTCTGACACTGAGCCACAACCCTGGCCCTTTTTATTTTGAGATAGAGCCTTGCTAAATCAATGAGGCTTGCCTTGAACATGTGATCCTCCTGTCTCAGCCTCCTGAGTTGCTGGAATTACAGGTATGTGCCACTATGCCTGGCTTTAATTTTGTTAAATTTTAAGAATCAGATAATTTAAAAAATTAAGTTTTCAAAATTAAGTCACTTTTTAAAAAAATACTTTTTTAGATGTTGACAGACCTTTATTTTATTCATTCATTTATATGTGGTGCTGGGAATCGAACCCAGTGCCTCACACATGCCAGGCAAGTGCTCTGCCACTGGGCCACAACACCAGCCCAGATTAGTCACTTTTAATGGTGTTTTCCACTTAGAATGGCTTTTCCTATTCCTATATCAGGCAGTCTGTTTTTTTCCCTCCTTGTATATATTTTTTTAAACATTTTATCTCTGTGCAACTGATCTGGAACACACTGTAAGGAAAAAGTCAACAGTACAAATCAATTACTTCAACAACACTGAATATAAAATATCAAATGAAAGATTCATCCCTACCCCACCCCAGTCCCTGTCCCCAGAGGACACACTGTCCAACTTGGAGTGGATTCCGAGCACCATCTGTTGAGTCCATTCTCCCTGTCCCAGAGAAGGAGAGTCTGCCGTTCACACCAAGATCACAAACCTAAAGAACAATGACAGTGCTGTGGAAAACAAGATGGGATCTGCTGGCCAAGGACACCACAGGTCCCTTCTGAAGAACACGCTGGCTTGCTGAAAGGGACTGAAGGTGGCTCCAGGCCTGAAGTCAATCAGGTCCTGAGCCCAGTGTCTCAATGTCAGCTGCCCCTGTGAGGGTTGCCATCAGGTGAGATAAAGGTGGTGGTGTGGGTCCCAGCCTGGCAGCAGGTGAACGCTGCAGAGCACTGGTGCATAAGTCATCCTGGCTTCAAACTGCTAAGTGCAGACAGGTCTTTTGCCCCAGAGAAAAGGGGGCTGAGGGACCAGCCCCAGGGAGACAGCACCCATTTACAAAGGAGCTGCCATGGCTGTGCTCTCCCCACGTGAGCACACGCTGTGCTGTGCGCTGAGAAAGATGCTCCCACACCCACCATCCACTTGTTTACCCGTGAGTCATGGTACCATCGAGTCTTCCACAAGTCCTGGGAGGAGCCTTGGCTAGGAGACAATACAGCTGAGAAGAGCCCAGGTTCAGAGGGTGAAGCTGGCCCTGCTGCACAGCTGCTATGAGAAGGCTGGCAGAGCCCAGGGGCCTCCACCACACTGGTCTTCACACTGCTCCGGAAGCTGCCTGGCTGAGGCTCATACTGCCTCACTACACCCACCAGGCTGGGGTCCAGGCCATAGTCTCCCCAAAAGTACTACACCTGGGCAAAGCCCATGGGTCCTGAGCATTCTGCAAGGCTTCTGAGACAGTATGTTTCCTACTGTCATTGGGACCCCATTCCCCATCCCTCGAATCTGTGATTTTAACACAGGCTGTTTTCTCAGTGGCTTTCTACACCATCCTCACATGTTTAAACTTCCCTTGCATTTCACATCTCAGGGTTACACGCATTCTGGACAAATTCTATGGGCAGCCTCGAGTTTTCACTCCTCCATTCAAAAACAAACAAAAACAATTTCCTAAATTCTCTTCCTTTTCCATGAATATCAACCCTCCCTAATGAGGGAAAAAAAAAAAAAAAAACAACAGTGGGGGGTACAAATGGTAGGAGCTTAAAAAAGTTTGTGATGGTATAGCTATGTCACAGTTCCTAAGTCCCAGGTGGAGAGAGACTCCCTGCACTGCAGATCCAAAAGTCTCGGGCCACCTTGGGATCCTCCACATGGACACAGAAGTCCCTCTGCATGTTCTCCTCCTGCCACCTACTCCAGCATCAAAAGGCAGAAGACAAACAGCAAGTTAGTGCCTGGGGTGATGAGGGCTGTGGCCTGGGGACAGCTCAGCAGAAGACCTCACAAAGCACACTACTTGAAAGCACCAGGCCAGCGGCTCCGCTGTATTAAATTAATCATCAACTTAGTATTTCCTGTAATCTGTGTGTTTATTTTATAAAATCTCATTTTAAAATAGCAGTTCTGCAACTGTCATATCTGACACTACAGCATAATTTAGGAAAGGTATCATTAGCTTGGCTAGTACAGTACGTCACAACTACTAATCAAACATCAATTAAACAAAAACAAAAAAACAAAAACAAAACTGAGAGTAGACAGTGAATTCCACGAAGGCCCAAGTGTCTAGAGGGCAGGCACACGGGTAAGAGCCAGGATGCTGGACAGAGCAGGGCAGTTTGCCAAGGGGCCTGACCACAGCAGGGAAAAAGGACAAGGGGCTTGGAGCAGATTCCAGGCAGAAACACTGGATTCCAAGTGGGGTGTTGTGAAGTATCCCCAGGTTCCCAAAGAAACACTCCTGTGTGACTTTGGTTCATGCTGGACGGCAGAAAGCAGAATTCTTACTAATAGCAGCCTGCACACACTGTGTCTACTCCAGACCCTCAATCTATCTGAGGAAAGTACCAACCTTAAGTTCAGGGGCATCCCTCCACCAGGATCCTCCAAAGACCCATGCCTTACTTCACTGAAGTGCAGCCCCAGCTATGGGCTTTCCTCCTTTCTTTTAAAAAAAAAACATTTCTACTGGTTTCAAATGTCTTCTATGTTTAAGTCAATTTTCAGGACCAGAACAAGCAAAAGCTCAGAATGGCCCAGGTCACTATTTTCAAATATCCGAACAAATGCCATGTAGAACAGTCTCGTTTCAATGGCTCCAGGGAACAGAGTTTCGACTAAGAATGGAAATACAGGATGGCAAATAGTCTCTCAATGTATAAAATAGGTACTAATAGCTACAGATGTCATTTATTGGAATGAGCCAGAGCTTTTGATCCTCCGCACCCGGCACTGAATAACCACCTGATTGGAACACTGTTGTCCAGCCTAGCAGACAGACAATACTGCTCACCATCAGAAACCACGTGCTGAATGCTTACGACCTGTGAGGCCCACACGGAAGTGCTTGCCACATGTTTTCACCAGTTCTTACCATGACCCTTCGAGACAGGTTTCCAACTACTCCCGAGGTGCAGATGGGAATGCTGAGGCTAAGATGTACAGTACCACGCACACGGTCAGGCAGCCAGTGAACTCTAAGATGGGATCTGAACCTTGTCTGATTCTAGAGTCTGTGGTCTTCTATTTCCTTGTATATCACTAGGCCTCAAAATCAAGCACACATGAGGAGCAGTTGGGTGCCTGTTACAGTACAGGCTCTGGAATTCCAGATTCCATCAGTTTCGAGTGAAACCCAAACACCTGCATTTTTAACACGATCCTTGGTGATGCTGGTGCTGTTGCTGCTGCTGGCCAGTTGGGACCTGCCACTCCAGAAGGTAGCCCAGGTTTCTAAGGTCTCTCTGACTCCAAAATTCCATGAGTCAATAAAATAAATGGATACAAGATACTTTAGGAATAGAACATTTCTAAGAAGTATTAAAGCTTCTGCTTTTTATATCTAAGCAAGTTTCTTAGGTATCATTTAATCTTTTAACCATAGTCATGTATGACTTTCATAAAAAAATTAAAAAGTAATAGACAAAAGCAAAAAGGTCTATTCTTTCTTTCACTATCTGCAACATCTATCATTCCAATTGCCTGGGTTGATGTGGCTGACCTGGCTGGCTAGGCGGGTGTCCCCTTTCTCCCTCACCACTCCATGTGCATCCCTCCTGAAGCTGCATACTCTGAAGAAGGGGACAACTGTCCTTTGGTCCAGGGTATATGAATAGCCGCACTCCCCTGCTAGGACCTCCAAATAAGCTTTCAATAAATATCTGCTTAGCACATATTGTCAGGTAGGTTCTTTACAGAGCTATCAGACTTGGTCTTTCTCAAAGTTATCCAGGTGACACCAGAAGGCTTAGACGGATGCCCACTTCCAGCACTAAGGCCCTCCCCATGGGCTAAGTAGTGCTGTATATAAAAAAAATTTTTTTTTTTAGTTGCAGACGGACACAACACCTGTATCAAATTTATTTTTATATGGTGCTGAGGATAAAACCCAGTGCCTCACACGTGCCAGGGAAGTGCTCCACCACTGAGCTATAACCCCAGTGCCAAGATTAGCATAATTTGGCCCTTCAACTGCCCTGGCTCCTGAGAGGCCAGAAGCACTTGGCAGGATGGGTTCCTCACAGGAAACCAAGGAGGAGAAGCACCTCCTTGCCCAGGATGGACCTGACTTTCTGAAATATCCAAATGAGTTTCTACTCTTTTGCAATTGACTGCAACAGGCCTCACTGCTGCTCCTTCACACCAGGACGTGGTTCCTCTGAAGTTTCCTTTCTAGAAACAAATCAATACTTCCTCCAAGACAAACTGACTTATTTTTTACTTTCTATATTTAGATACAAAAACTCAGCACTTTCGTCCTTTGAAAATATCTAATCAGCACCCCAGGACTGACTAAAGACAACACTGGTAGACTTCTCTGAAGGCTGAGTCTGAACTAAACCATTCCCTTTTCATAACCTCTAAGGAGAAGGACAGCAGATCCTCACGGTCCAGGGGTGCTGAGAACTCAGAAGAGGCAGAAACTCACTCACCTGGCAGCACATCCAAGCTCTCTTTCAGAGGAATGGCCTTGGGAGCACCAACAGGCCTTTCTTTTGGGTCACATGCCGCAGGCCCATCTATAGTGCAACTCCTTTTGAGGACCCAGCTGCAGTCCTGCCCCCTCACCTCAATGGAAGATGAAAGGGTGAGAGGGCAGGTGAGGGTTAGGGGGTAAGGGTTAGGTAAAAGCCCAAAGCGGGTGTGCATTTCCCTTTCTGTACACAAGCAGTAACAGTTTAAAGATCCTGGCTCCTTGCTCACAGAGCAGCTATCAGCCTAACCATCTAGTGACAGTAGATGGGCAAGGGCATGGGCAACGGGGATTGAACTCAGGGGTACTTAACCACTGAGCCACACCCCCAGCCCTTTTTCTTTTGATTTTTAAACATTTTGAGACAGGGTTTCACTAAGTTGCTTAGGGTTTCACCAAGTTGCTGGGGCTGGCCTTCAATCTGTGATCCTCCTGCCTCAACCTCCCAAGCAGCTGGGATTATAAGTGTGTGCCACCACGCCTGGCATGAGCACAATTTTGATGTCAGGGAGGCCTGAATTCGAATTCTGAGTCAGACCTTCACTCACCTGACCATCTGACGGGAAAAAACGAGATGACCAATACAAAGTGCACAGCACAAAGCCTGCCATTATTTGTCTCTTTTGCCGATACTCATAGCAAGCCTCAACAGCAGTGCTGCCTGTAGGTATGGCCTAGGTTCTGAAACCTTGGCCAAACAAGCCAGCCTGCAGAAGAGTATTTAAAAATATGCAAGGGCTTTGACGCCAAGGCGACCTCAGTTCAGATCCTGGCTCTGCCTTATAGCTAAACTGGGTGGCTGAGCATAAACACCTCACCTCTCCAACGCTTGGTATTCTCACCAAAAATCGGGTAAAGGTATTATCAATGAGTTTGTTGAGAAGCTATAAACAGTGAGGTTAAAAAATCAAAACCAGTATCACAAATGGCTGGCACACTGAAAAACTAATTGAGAATACTAAAATAGCAATACTAATAAGAGTTCACTTTTGGATGTGGCCTTACTATGTGTCAGCAGTGTACTAAAGTCCTCACTAGAAACAGCGCAGTGAATCCTCCCAATAATTCTTTGAGATAAATATTTTTATTCTCAACAGCAAAACGAGGTTCAGAGAGGCTAAGCCTTTTGCCCAAGGCCACAGCACTGGGCAAACGGTAGTGCTAATGTAAGCCCAGTTTCAGATGATGGCTTGTTAAAGTGTCACGCTGCTCCCTCCAAGGCTTGCTCTCCACTCCTGCCTTCAATAGTACAGGCAGGATGCAGCCCCTAAAGGCCAGATGGGCTACTTTCCAGTTCTCCTGTTTCCCTGGTGGGAGGCCCATCTTCACCCACACTGTCCCATCTGCTTGACTGTGAGCTGGTGGAGCCAGGGAAAGAGGAAGGTCTCCCTGCCACAGCAGAGCGGCAGGTTCCTAGTTTCTTCCTCCCAGGAAGGCCTGCTGGAGGTCATCCTCAACAGTCCCCCATAGGTCTCCCTGGCTTTTCTCTTGCTGGAACACTAAGGCCCCTTGGCCCCTCCCACGCTGGTCTGTTCTCCCAGTAATGCTATCAAGACCTGCTTCTGCCAATGCCAGGCCTTCTCCCAGGACAGGACGCCACTAACGCACTATTTCTGACTATCTGATCAGGTGTTAGCCCCACAAGTAGGTACTGTGGCTTTGCGCATTCCTAATGCCACTGTACGCATGTTATAATCTCAGGGTTGCGAAGGGAAAGGCAGAAAGAACTGGAAGGGAAGCAATGAAAACCTCACACTTGGTCTGGGGCATCATATGGCTCTGGCATCTGCTGATCCTGGCATGAACCGCAAAACAGGGCTTCTGGACCCTATTCTGAGCCAAACACCAGGGCTCTGTGTTTCCCTGACTTTCAAGAGAACACACATCCCAGTGCAGGGTTTAAGAAACCACAGTGCAGCCAGGCGAGTGGCACACATCTTAATCTAAGATTAATTTAGAGGGATTAGGCAGGAGGGTGGCAAGGTCAAGGCCAGCCTCAGCAAGTTAATGAGACCTTGTCTCAATATAAAATTTAGAAAGGGCTGGGCCTGTTGCTCAGTGCTAGAGTGATTAACTAGTGTGCGTGAGGCCACAGGTCTGATTCCCAAGAAAAGAAGGCAACTACACTAGCAAGCGACACACAGACTAGCCTGGGGGGAGGAGTGGGACTCAGAACCGAGGCGAGCAGCCTACACTTACTTGGCACAGCTGGAATGAATGCCCCAAGCCAGTGGAGCCAGGAAACTCTTCCTGCCTAAACACAAGGCGTCCTTTGGGTTCTGAAGTGTGACTTCGCCAGCACACCCACACAGGCCCAGTGGCCTAGTGATGCCAGTGTGAATGAGAGGAGCTGGCACCACCAGGCTGAGAGCTGCCCACAGAGCCTGCTAGCACACCGTGGTCCTCACCCACCCGCGGGCCACTGCCCCAGAGCGGCCCAAGCGAAAAAGTCTCGTGAGGGCACAGGAGGCTTCTCCTAGGCCTCGAGGAGGGCAGAGGTGAACTTCATTCAGATTCCTGATTCCCAGTGGTGCGTGAAAGGAAGGGAAAACGACACCAATCCCAGTCCTGATCTCTTGTTCCTAAGAAGGAACACTCTTCACAGTCAGAAACACAGAAGCCTTTGGCATCACAGCTGCCCTCCGTCTCTACGATCTAAGAGAAACACACACTTCTCAACGGTGGCCTTGGGGCTCCTGTCACCAGGCTCAAGCATGCTACTCTCCCCACCCTCTGCACTCAATGCCCTCGGTCTGGAAGCACTCACTGCTCCTGCCTCAGGACCTTCCTCCAGGCCACCTCCTCACTTTGCCCTCCATGCTCTGGCTGGCTACCATGGCTCCCAGGCCTAAGCGCAGTTCCCTGTTTCAGCAGCACTGCTTCCATTCGTGCAGAATGTACCCTCCAGGTCAGGCACAGCCACACGCCCACCAGCTCACCACACACCCACAGTCGCCCTAGGAGTTGTATCCTACCATGGCTCACAGACTTCATTGTTGTGGTACCAGGGATTTAACTGAGGGGTGCCCTACCACTGAGCTACACTCCCTGCCCTTTTAAAAAATGTTTGTGACAATATCCTGAAGTTGCCCAGGCTGGCCTTGAACTTGTGATCCTCCTGTCTCTACCTCCTAAGTTGATGGGATTACAGAGGTGCACCACCACACCCAGCACATGCTGTGGTTTTTAAGGGGGTCAGTCTATGTGACTTAATCTTTCCTTCCCTTACAACTCTGGGTTATTAACAAGTTGCTTTTCCAGTTTAAAACAAAGCCCTCCACTTTTTTTTGCTACCTCCCATGAACCCCTTCCTCAGTACCCTATTTTTCTGCTTGCTTATAAGTGAAGCATAAATCACTTGCATTCCAAAAATTCCCCACTGCCATACAGGCAGGCAGTCAGCTCGCCAGCTCTTGCTTGTTCCAGATAAGCAGAGTTCATTTAGCTTGTGACTCGGCCTTGCTAGCGGATTTCCTCGGGACCTAGTGCCCTGCCTGATCAGAACAGCATGCCCTGGCAAGCTGCCTGTGGAGTCCACAGCCAAAGCGAAGTCGAGCCTGTCTCAGAAAGTGATCCTGCCTTCCATCCAAGACAGAAATAGTCTGGGTGGCAGCCCAAGTCCCTGCACAGTTCTGACAGCCCTGCTTTGCCTGGTTGTCCCAGCTGTGCCTGCCCTCTATGTATGGGGGGACTCAGTTGGACAGGCTTCTCTGCCCCAAGCAAGCCAAGAGGAGAGACGACAGTTTGCCACACAGAACAAGCTAGAAGGGACGGAGGAACAGCAGACTGTGCTGTGAAAGTGGTTCACAGGGGCAGAACCCACAGTCTGCTGCAGGGTCTCGTCTGGGCCCTTTGTGGAGCTGCTTGCCAGCGCCATCCAGTTCAGACCTTTTGCCCTTGCTCCTGCTCAGTGCGTGTCCATCTGTCTGCTCCCTCTCCCGCACCCTGTGTTGCCTTTATACTGACCTGCACGCTAACCCTCTCCCTCCAGGTCTACAGGAATGAGAAGGTGTGTGTTCTGCAGGTGAGCAGGAGGAAGATGCTCTGATGGAAAGCACTGAGCACCCACCATGTTCTAGGCGCACCTCTACAGGCAGGACAGACACACAACAGTTCCCGTTTTTCAGATGAGGACAATGAGGGAAGGCCACCTGCACAGTCAGGTGGCCAGTAAGTCCAGCGCCAGAATTCAGCTCAGCTACCCTAGAACCCAAGCCCCTGCATGCCTGGGCAAGTGTGCTCAGCTTCCCGGGCCTGTTCTCTTCCTGACTGCTTTACCAGGGCCAGTGAACTTTATAGGAAACAGTGTCCGCTCCTCCACGCTGTTCAAGACCCACCTCATGAAAGGGCCCATTAACAAGAATTTGGGCAGCTCTGTGGAGCAGCACCGTTCTTTCTGGGGCACTCAAGCCACAGCCAACCATTGCACGGCCCCTAAGAGTGAGTTAACAGACCAGACTGCAGATCATCAGACTTAGTGAATGATCTACTGTGGTGAAACAAAGGAGTCACTGGGCAGAGCGGTGGAAGTCTTCTTGGAAAGTAGTGCCTCCACACAGGTGCTACTTCTCTCCACACAGGAGAGCAGATGGGTGTTCTCACTGTGTGAAAAGCTCCTCCATGCTAGCCATCTCGGGCTTCCAGGCCTGGGGCTGGTACAATAAACTATTTCAGTTCACTTCCTCTTTACCTCAAAACTCTGCCCCTCTTCTCCCCTCTGCAGACAATCAGTGAACCCTTTTGTAGATGCTGGAGACCATGCTGGTCCAGCTGCAAGAAGGGCCACCAGGAAGCACCACCCACCAGGCATGGTGATGGGCAAATCTGTAACCCCAGTGACTTTGGGGAGGTTGAGGTAGGAGATCATAAGTTCAAGGTCAGCCTCAGAAACTTAGTGGACACTATCTCAAAACAAAAATTTTAAAGAAGGGTTGGGATGTAGCTCAGTGGTGGTACCAAAAACTGACAATGACAAAATCCCATGGCATATCAATATGTATATTTTAGCCCTTTATCACCTCACAGGAGCACAAATACGGCAATTACTCACAGAGAGCCTAATGGCGTGTCCAAGTCATGGCTTCAGCTTACCTACCTAACGGCTTCAGCTGACAGATGGGAGTGTCTACGCTGAAGTGGCTGCCTGGCCAGAAACAATTTCAGTGAGCTGGACCTTCTGAGTGCAAGGAAATAACTGACTGGATTTAACAAGTCTAGTTCACCATTCTCCTCCATGACAGCTCTACAAAGCGACTACGCTGAACACAGGTGGAAATAAGAAGGCTTTGTAGCAAGCTGCTTCCCAAGTTGAAAGGAGTTCGTTGAAATGCCTCATCTGCCTCATCTGAGGCTATAAAGTCCACAGCCCCATCAGCATAATGCACAGAAGAGCGAGCTGAAATGTGGGCTCACATGAGCAGCCTGTACCCAAAGGAGTCTGGGATTTCAGTTTCCTCTTGTAAAAGGGATTAGTGTTACTTTGAGATTAATACCATCCTCCAGTTCATGGGCAATTAGTCAATAAACTGTAAAGGTGCTCTGGGAAGACAAAGCCCACATACACAGGGTTTTCACTGTGTTGCCAAGACGCATGGGGCCCTGTGCTACCAGGCCTGGGTGGGGGCACCTCCCAGCTTTTGATTGCAGCCTCCTCACCTGGGTGTCCTCAGGAAGGCAGAGGGAGCCCTGTCTTGAGATCTTAAATTTAGAAGCACTAGGGCGAAGGGATGGTGCAGTGTGGTGCAGCAGGAGAGGTCTTTGGTTGCTGATACAGAGCTTCTAAAACCCTTGAAATTTCCTGGGTGATAGGAGGGGTCTTTGGTTTACTCATGGACAATGATTTAATCCATCATGCCTATGTAATGAAGGCTCCCTAAAACCTGCGACAGGGCTGAGAGAACTTCTGGGTTAGGGAGCACACCCAGGCGTTGGGAGGGTGGCATGTTTCTGGGATATGGAAGCTGCATGTACCGTCCCCTTGCCCCATGCATCTCTTCTCTCTGGTTATTCCTGAGCAGCACCCTCTGTAATAAACTGGTATTTGTAAGCACAGAGCTTTCCTGAGCTCTGTGACCTGTTCTAGCAATAACCTGCTCCTGTTGGGAGGAGGCCATGCCAGCCCCTGACTTTGTAGGCAGGACCCAAACCTGACTTCCGGTATTCACCCCAAACTTGCCTGGCATCTGGAGTAAGGACAGTCTTGTGGGATTGAGCCTATATCTGTGGGGCATGATGCTAACTCTGGGAGTTAGTGCCAGAGCTGAATGAGCTGTTGCAGATCCAGAGGTCAGTTGGGGAGCTGGAGAGGTTGCACTGGAAGGAACCCCACACATTTGGTATCAGGAGGAAAAAACCTCCCAGGCAGTTAGAAAAGTTTTTGGTGCAGAGTCCAGTATCATCTGTTCTGATTCTACTTCTCTGTGAGTTTTCAGGCCCTGATCTGTCCTCTATGGGCTTCAGATCACTCCAGTGACGAGAGGCAATGTGGTTGGTGGGACAATGGCTCTGGGTTTGAGTTCTAGACCCTGCCTGCATCTTTCTGAACATGATTTTCCTCATTTGAACACCAGAGGTTCCAGCTGCCTCACAGGATTGCTGTGAGGCTTAATGAGACTCGTGGAAACCTCAGCTCAGGGGCCTGCAGGTGAGGTGGCACTTGGTACACCTCATCTCTTTCAATATGCACAGCTACCCTACAAGGAAACTATTTCCATCTTCACATTGCAGTCAAGGAAATGGAGACTCAGAGAAGTGAAGGAAGTTGCTCAGGGCCACGTTGCCTACAGATGCTGTGCTGGCACCTCTCATGAAAGGCTCTGTGCTGCAAGTAGGTCTAAATAAGGAGCATTTCTCAACCGGATTAAGCAATCTGGGAGTTCCCCACAGCTGGAGGGAATCAGGTCAAGCAATAGTTGGCCTTTTGTCCCATCAGGGCAACATTGTAATTTGCTCTCAGTTAGTTATAAAGTTGGAAATATCTGCATATTTCTTATTCCAAACACTTAACAGCCATTTTCCATTTAATAATTTGGTGGAATTTTTTGGAAGGTGGTTGCAGGAAAAATTGGGTCAAAGGCTAGGGATGTAACTCAGTGGTATAGCACTTGCCCAGCATGCATGAGGCCATGGGTTCAATCGCCAGTCCCGCAAAACAAACAAGTCCAGGTCAATATTTTCTGAAGAACTGTGCACCACACATCAAAGGGTTCCCTAACACTGGGTGTCCATTCCTGAGATCACATGAAAACATGCGGGGCAGAAGTGTACCAGGCCACTGCCCTGTGGGGAAAGGGAAAAGTGAGGCAGTACCCTGAACTCTGATGCTCCCAGTTGTTCACTTACAAAGGTATCTGTTTCCATTCTGGGACATGGAGGTTGAGATTTGGGAAACAAAGCCAAGTACTAGTATGTTGCCACACTGAAATAGTTTCATTAGTTACTATTACTGCTCTTTACCATTATAAACATGACGTTTGGAAAGGAAGCAATGGAGGGGGAGAGCACATGATAAAGACAGAGATCAACTACAGTTAACCTGGGCCCCTGGAATCACTGGGAAGCTGAGGCCTCCATTCTGGAGAGCTTGGGAAGAATGAACTACTTGGTCTAGGCATAATGATTTCAATCCGACTCATCCCTTGAATCCCTACACTCTACCTCCTAGCTCTCACTGATCTCATTAACAGCTGCAAGGGGTTTTGACCTTTGCTGGATCATAAACTCCTTGAGAAACAAAAGGATGTGTGGTCATCTTTGCTTGCTCTGGATCACATGGTTGGCATCCCACAAATACCCTGGATAGCCAGAGGCCTTGAACACCTTGTGGAGTGGAGGCCCCTGGCGCTAATGACCTGATGATCATGGCAGACTTTCTGCTCCAGTCACAATGTGTTCCAGGGGTTCAGACCTCCAGAAGGCATCATAGATCTTAGGTAAAAAATACAACAGCTTGCAGTCCTTCACGTTTGTTATAGGTTCTAGGGGTCTGAGAATCTGCTTTCCCCCCACGTTTCCTGCTCTACAAGCACCATGGGCCCTCAAACAAGTATTTAGACAAACTCCAAAGATGGAGTTTACTGTAGTACCTGTATCCTATAACATTCAAAGGTGAAATAAAACTTGTATGTAATATATTGCCAATGAAACAGTGTTTATTTAGGTGAGGAAGAAGAAAAAGCATAGTGCCAGCAGACTCCAGTCCATCAGATATCTCCAAGAGATCAATTCCCAACAATTCGCTGCACACCTCGTGCTTTTAGCTCTTTAATTGTCCTAAGGTAGTTAATTAGTGCATGGGAAGAAGAGCCCACTATTCCTTCACCAGATACCTGAGTGCTGACTGTGGGCAGACACGGTGGCGGGTGACGCGCAGTGCTTGTCTGAGTCCCTCACAGCCTGGCACAGGGAGTGGAGCAGCAAGGTGGCAGGGCCATCACAGAGAAGTCAGGCCATGACAGTGCACACTGGGCTATGGCTTCTCTCAAGGGTGACACTGTACCTTGCATTCAGCAGGCAAGAGGGTCGGTATTCAGGAAAGGATTCCTCAAAGTGAAGACGGCAACAGAAGAGCAAAGAAGAATCCAGATCAGGATGCTTGGTGGAGACGGAACTGTGGCACAAGGAGCCCTCCCTTAGGGCGTGAGAGGGCCCTGCTTCCCTCAGGCTGCTCACACCCAGCTGACAACATGCCTGGCAGTCTGAAGGAAGGAAGTGCTCACTGACAGCCCATGTGCTGCTGCTCACACTAGCCCAATGCAGCCATCACGACTCCCACACTGACTGGACCTCCTGAGAGGTGAACGATGCCTCGAGCAGTCCTAGAGTGGGAGGAGAGACAGACAGGAGAGAAGCCCTTCTCTAAGGAGCCACCTGAATCAGTACAGGCCCCTGTGGGCTCAGTGAAACACTGACTAAACCTGGCATGGAACATCTATTTGACTGAGACACAATTCACATGCACAGAACTCAAAGCATCCAATCCAGTGTTTTTAAAAACATTCACGAAGTGTACAACTATCACAACTGATAATCCAAAACTTCCATCAACCCATAAAGGAACTGTCCTGTGAGCAGGCACTCTAAATTCCTCCCTTCGAGCAGTTCCTAGCAACCACTAACTTACTTTCCAAATTTACAGATTTGCCTATTCTGAACATTTTATTTAAATGGGATCATACAGCATGCCTGTAATCCCAGCGACTCAGGAGGCTGAGGTAGGAAGATTGCAAATTTGAGACCAGTGGGGTGATGGGGAGTGAGGACGTGGCCCAATGGTAAATGCCCTAGGGTTCAATCCCTGTATCACAAACAAGTAAACAAACAAATAGGATCACACAATATGTGGTCTTTAGTACCTGTTTTACTTCATGTACCATAATACTTTCAAGGTTCTATTTTGTTCCTGTCCATGGTTGAATAATACTATCCTGTATGAACATACTGTATTTTATTAGTCACTTATCAGTTTGATATGTGGAATGCTGCCACTTTGGGCTACTATAAATAATGCACTCTCCATATCTTCTCCAAACTTGGGGACAATGCCCTGGAATCTTCATGGCCAGCTCCCACCCAGGGACATCAAGTTTCCTTCCGCCCTGCAAGTCTGATCTCTGTCCTTTCTCCCCCCTTCTGTTCTACTGACCCACTGCTCCCTCCCTCCAAGCCCATCTATTTAGACATCCTACCTAGAAGTCTCACACATGCTCCCTGTTAGCAATACACCCTCTGCCCCCACACCAAATACACAGGGCATCTGTTCCCACCCAGATGTTGCAACTCTGCTCAAGACTTTAGCCTTATACACATCTTCTTCCTTCTCCTTTTCTGTACACACATCTTCACATTTCCACTGCTGAATGGAGCTTTTGAAGGATGAGGTCTTTTGAGTGTCTCTATACCATTAAGTCATTCATAATCATTTACTAGAGCCTTGTTTACTTAGTTTGGAGGGGACAATGCTACAGATCTAGTCCCTTCCATCAAGGAACTTAGGGTCCATTGATGCAGACAGACAATCAGGAGTCCAGTGCACAGAGTGCTCACAGAGAAAGGCAAAGGGCATGACAGACCACGGGGTAGGGTTCCTGGCTCAGAGAACAGGTCAAAGAAGGATTCAGGGAGGGACTCGAGATGGAGAAGCAAAGAAAGTCTCGGAGAGTAAGAAATATGATGGAAGCTTAAGAAACTGTGCAGTTCTGGTCGGTGGCATAAAGTTTAGGGTGGATGAAGGAAACTGCAAGAGGCAAGGTAGATGATGAACAGGGACTAGAACCTACCAGTAAGAGCACTCACCTTTGTCCTAGAGAGAGGAGAGCCACCAAAGAATTGTGAACAGGGGAAGGTGATGTGAACCCCATTTATTTTAGAAAGATATCTGCAGCAGTGTGGATAAGGGACTGAAAGGACATGAGACCAGAAATAGAAAGACCAATTACAAGAGGTTATGACAGTAAACCAAGAAGAG
Source organism: Sciurus carolinensis (assembly GCF_902686445.1). Taxonomy (NCBI): domain Eukaryota; kingdom Metazoa; phylum Chordata; class Mammalia; order Rodentia; family Sciuridae; genus Sciurus; species Sciurus carolinensis. Next base: position 56,095,076 of record NC_062228.1, on the reverse strand, counting down.
AGTGAAACTAAATGCAGGGGCCAAATTCAAGATTCCTGGAGGTGGTCAACACCAGGAATGACTGATAGGTGGACTGCGGAGGAAGGTAATAGGGAAGGCCCAGGGCCTTCTGACACAGGTCACCAACTGCCTGGGATGAAAACCTTTAAAACCCAATATCTCACTGATGATAGTGATGGTTGACGTTTTCTCTTTCTTACAGCAACAAAATTCTTTTTCCAAACAAAATCTTAAACTGAACTTGAAGATTGCAGGTCCCACTTAGAATTCTAGAGATCTAAGGAAAATCCTGGCCAAGTTCAGATGCTGGAAGCTTACCTTCAAGGGACACGAGAACAAAGCAGCCAGCCACAATGCCCCCTCTCCACACCAAGTCAACCCTCCCACTCATTCACTCTCAGGAGCTTCACCTTAGACATTTCTTTCTTCTTGACTTCTAGGACACCAAAGGCCTGCAGCCTCAGACACCTGGCAAACTTACTGCCATGAGCTAGTAATTTTCTCTGATATAGTCATCTTTCCGGAGAGTCCTGGCCTCAGACTTCCTTGAGAATCTTTTAGCATTAAAAACGCTTTTAAACTCAATAGGCTCGGAAACATTAACAGACTAACTCATTAGACTCATTCCATCAGATCACCTCTAGAAAGTAAGACAAACAACTGTAATGACTATATGACAAAGAGAAGGGGCAAAAAGCACAAGGAAATGAGGGTTTTGAATTAAAAGACCATACATAATCACACAGATGTCCAGTGGCATTTTAAATATAAACCAAATGAAAATCTCAGTGAAATGGGTAAATGGACTAAACAAAGCACTTCTAGAAATCACAGAAATATTTTGTAAAAAAAAAAAAAAAAAAAAAAAGTAAAAGAAGAAGAAAAAGGTATCTTTGAAAGAGCTAGGCAGAGTGGTGCATACCTATAATCCCAGCTACATGCAATCCCAGGATTTGCAGGAAGATCATAAGTTCAAGGACAGCCTGAGAAACAGGGAAAACTAAAAAGGGCTGAGGAGGTAGCGCAGTGTTAAGAGTTTGCATAGTATATGCAATGCCCTAATTCAATCCCCAGTACTGTGCAAATAAATAAATAAACCAAAACAAACATCAACAGCCAAAAAACTTTAAAAAGATCCAATAAAGGGCTAGGGTTGTGGTTCAGTGGTAGGGCACTTGCCTAGTCTGCAAGAATCACTGGGTTCTATCCTCACTACCACATAAAGATAAATAAATAAAATAAAGGTATTTTCCAACTATAACTAAAAATATATTTTTAAAAGATCCAATAAAAATACCACATGGGGCAAGCTGAAAAGTCCCCAAGATCCACTTTGGGACTGGATGTGTAAATGAAGCAGGGCGCAGGGGCTGCACAGACAGAAGGTTTCCATGTAACACCCCTTCTTACTTATTTGGTCTTGACCAGATTCTTTGCTACACTAAGAGTTCTTCAGAGTTTAGGAAACACAATTTTGGGATAAAAACAAGAAAGTGAAATCAACAAAACAAGTAAAATCTTAGAAAATACTGGCTGGACATGGTGGTGCACTCCCATAGTCCCAGAGACTTAGAAGGCTGAGGTGGGAGGATTGAGTTCAAAGCCAGTCTCAACAACTTAGTGAGGCTCTAAGCAATTTAGTGAGACCCTGTCTCTAAATAAAATATAAAAAAGGTCTGGGGATGTGGCTCAGTGGTTAAGTACCCTGGGTCCAATTCCTGGTACCGGGGTGGGGGTGGGGGTGGGGAGGAGTTAGCCTCTGCAACTTAGTGTTAAAGCACCTTTGAGTTCAATCGTCAGCAGTACAAAAATCAAAACAAAACTAGAAAAGACTCAATTTTGAGGATTTACTGTTTGAAAAAATAACTAACAAAATATAAGGGAAAGATATCAAAAGTTAGTATCACGATAAATGGATAAACATATAAATGGGAAATAAATAACTTTTTTTTTTTTTTTTTTTTTTTGCGGTACTGGGGATCGAACTCAGGGCCTTGTGCTTGCGAGGCAAGCACTCTACCAGCTGAGCTATCTCCCCAGCCCAATAAATAACTTTTGATCCACACTTTATATTTTGAGAGGCTACCCAAAACTTGCCAAGACTATTCACTTTTGCAAGTTTTTGAGGCATTCAGCTTCATCATTGGTCCAGGATGGCTTCTGCCTATTTCTAACTTCTCAAGGGATTTACAGACTTATCTCTCCCAAAGCAGGCAGTGGAAATCTATTTTAACCCTACGTGAATAATTTCAATGAAAAAGGTACAGTGATCTAAAACACACTAGCCTGAAATTAGGTAGAAGCAGCATAATAGTGGAGATTTAGGATGCAGAGAGGATAAAGTAAGAGAACTCATGAATTAGAGAGGGTGGAATAACAGACATGGGCCTCTGCAGCAAGCCTTCCAAAGCTGTCTGTTGCAGGGGTGCGAGAGCTTGTGCTGGGATTTCTTCCCCCAAAACAACAGCTCCAGCTTTTCACCCAGAAACTCCACTTGACACATCAGCTGGCTCTCATAGACACTCCATTCTTCTTCCAGGGCCTTGAGGTGAAACACCACCACTCAGTCACAGCCTTTTTCAGTGCCAAAGCATCAGTAGGCCAATCTTGGCAAGGCAGGCCTGGGCTCTGGCTTCTAGCATCAGCCTCTCAGGAAACTTCTGCTGCATACTGTGAGAGAGGGAGGAATTCCTTCAACTCTTGGGGTTTTATTTTTAAAAAGAGAATTGTTTTGGGGCATAGTGGCACCTGCCTATAATCCCAGCGACTTGGGAAGCTGAGATAGGAAGATTATAAATTTAAGGCCAGCCTGGGTAACTTAGTGAGATCCTGTCCCCCACCGCACCCCCAAATAAGGACTGGGAATATAACTCAGTGGTAGGATACCTTGGGTTCAATCCCCAGCACCACTGCCACTACCACCACTACTACTAACAACAACAATAATAAAATAATGTGAAATTATGTATTGGGCTAGATACTTTAAAAAAAAAAAAAAATTGCTGGGCATGATGATACATACCTGTGATCCCAGTAACTTAGGAGGCTAAAGCTGGGGGATCCCAAGATCAAGATCAGCCTCAACAACTTAGCAAGACCCATGTCTCAAAAAATAAAATAGCCTGATGCAGTGGTACATGCCTGTAACCCCAGCAACCTGGGAGGTTGAGGCAGAAGAATCTTCAAGTTCAAAGCCAGCATTAGCGAATTAGTGAGACTCCATCTCAAAATAAAAAATAATAAAGGATTGGGGATGTGGCTCAGTGGTAGAGCATCCCTGGGTTCAAGTCTCAGTATTCCCTCAAGAAAAAATTTACTGGGAAATAAAACACATTCAGAAGTTTATAGGCAGGTGTATGGTGATGGATTTTCACATGATCACACCCACATGAACAGCAGCCATGGATCAAGATGGGGTAGATCTTGAGCATTCCAGAAGCTCCTTGGTGCCCTTTCCCAGTTTCTACTCCCTCCCAAGGATAACCACTAAATAGCACAGGCAAGTTTTTTCATATTGCACAATTAGAATCCTACAGTATACACTCTTCACATGACCATTTTAATGCCACCCTTACAAACGGCTAAGGGAAGTGATGTACTTAAGAGCATTTTGGCAATATTCTCCAAGAAATAAAAATGCACATACCCTTCCATCCATCTAGTTCATTCTGAATTTATTCTACAGATTAATGTGTGTGTGCATATGTGTACATCTACAAATACACAGAGATCTACTGCAGCATTATTTGTAATAACAAGACAGCTGAGCACAGTGGCACACATCTATCCCAGCAACTTGGGAGGCTGAGGCAGAAGTTCAAGGACAGCCTATGCAACTTAGCAAGACTGTCTCAAAAAATAAATAAATAAATAAATAAATAAATAAATAAAAAATAAATAAATGGATAAGAATGTATTTCAGTAGCAGTTCCCCTGGTTTCAGTACCTAGTACTAACCCCCCAAAACACAAAACCAAAGAAACACTTATGCAGGTGACTTTTAAAAAGTAGTTTATCTATACTTACCATTATAGGAAAATGTTCACAATATATTTTTAGGTGAAAAAAGCATAGAACAGTATATTTATGTTGCTCTGTTTATGTAAAAGCAAGCACGTGCTATAATATTTGTATGTATACACATACAAAAGAAATCCTGGGGCTGGGGGTGTAGGTCAGAGGTAGGGCACTTGCCTTGCACTGGTGAGGCACTAGGTTCAATCCTCAACACCACATAAAAATAAATAAATAAAGGTATTGTGGAAGGAAGGAAGGAAGGAAGGAAGGAAGGAAGGAAGGAAGGAGAGAAGGAAGGAAGGAAGGAAAGAAAGAAGGAAAGAAAGAAGGAAAGAAAGAGGAAAGGAAAGGAAAAGGAAAGGAAAAGGAAAGGAAAAGGAAAGGAAAGGAAAGGAAAGAAATCCCTGGAAGGGTATTGTACCATTCAAACTCTTAACAGTAGAAAACTCTGAGGTATGAGAAAATAACTTTAATTTTTATTCCTGACAATTCTATATTTTGATTATTTTAGAAAAGTAATGCATTTATTATTAATTTTCTTTTCTTTTTCTTTTGTGGTATGGGCGATCAAACCTAGGACCACGCATAGGCTAGGTAAATGCTCTACCACAGAGCTACACCTCAGTCATCTTTATTTTTTATTTTGAGACAGGGTCTTATAAATTGTTGAAGCTGGTCTGAAACTTGCCATCCTCCTGCCTCAGACTCCTAAGTGGCTGGTGTTATAAGTGTGTCCCACTGTACCTGGCTTTAATTCCTTTTAATACAATAGATAAATAGTAAAAAAGTCTTATTTTTCCACTAATTAGTTCTTCAAAAGGAATTCCCTTCTCTTTAAGAATAAAAACCTCTGAAATTCTCCATACTACATAGCCTAAGGGAAGTCATAGGGATCTGGGGGCCTCCTAGCTACAAGCTCCCACACAGCTTCCAGCAATAACAACTACCTGGGGCTGCCTGGTAAAGGAGAATACTCCTTCACCGAGTCACGTCTTCTCCATTACCAGAGAATGTATACATACACAAGAAGATGGGCAGCCGAAGATCTCACTGAAATGCTAAAAAAAAAAATCACATGAAGACAGAAACTACTGGGACGAATAGCAAGAAGGCAGAAAGGCATAAGACACCACTCTAACTAACCCCTGAAGCCACACCCTCACAAGATCAGGTTACCCTTAAATGACACAAAAGCAGCAGTCTCCCAGTGAATGGTATTTAGGAAATTATTCTCAGTAGGCAATATGTAAATGGTCATTTTTTTGGATGCTAAATTTATTTGATTTGAAGGGCTGTACTTAGTTTTTAAATGGCAGAACAAAGACCTTCCCCTCTAGAGAATCCCACAAGAACAACCAGGAGAAAAGCAGAAACATCACAATACTGGAGACATCTGTCATCCTAAGTTCCAATATATGAGCAAGCTAAGCACAGCCAAATGCTATAAAAGTCAAAGAAGGGTGTGGGAAAGCAACCAGAGATGCCTGTTGTTACAGATGAGGGACAAAGCATGCCCTTCCACTTCTCAAAGGCAAATGCTTCAGAACCAGGAGCAAAACCAGCAATCCTTTATTCCAGACAGCAGGGATGGTTCAGAGACTGGTGACCGAGGCTTCCTCAGATCCAGACAAGAATGAACAATCCTATTCGCAAGTCACATGTACAGGAAGCAGTCTGTCAAGGAGCAGGTGATAGAGGAAAAGAAGGGTGAGCAGCACCACTCACAGGTAAAACATTCAAGGAAAATCCCTGCTGAATGAGGCCTTTCCCACTGATTGTCTATAAATTGCTAGACTAGAAAGGAATCGCCTCCGAAGATGAATGGTAATTTTATTGATTGACTATGGTACTGGGGATTGAAACCGGGGTGCTTTACCTCAGCAACACACCCCAGTCCTTATCTATCTATCTATCTATCTATCTATCTATCTATCTATCTATCTTTGAGACAGGCTAAGCTGCCAAAGGTCTTGCCTAGCATGATTTTAAAAGGATCAAATATACTGAACAGTATACCTAAAAATGGTTAAGATGAGCCAGGCATGGTGGAACACACCTGTAATTCAGCTTCTCAGGAGGATGAGACAGGAGGATCACAAGTCCGAGCCAGTGTTGACAAACTGTGAGACTGTCTCAAAATGAAATTTTAAAAAAGGGACATCTCCAGCACTGAAAACAAAACAAAACAAAACAAAACAAAAACAACCCAACCAACCAAACAAAAAACCCACTTTGGATTCACTGCAAAATGCAGTGGAGGTCATCATTAAACTGGCCACCTCTTAACAGATCTACAAGAAAGTAAGATAAAAGTTGTCTTATTACCTGAAAAGCAAGGCTGACAATCACCTTTATCTTCTTTCTGTTTGTATTTTTAGTGCTGGGTATATCAAACCCAGGGCCTCAAGTATGCTGAGCATAGGCTCTGTCCTTGAGCTGCAGCCCTGGCCGACACCTTTAATCTTTTGAATCGTTGTGGTATTATTACAATGTAAGCCTCACAGAGCTGTTGTAAAGATTAGAGGAGACACAGCACCTAGCAAATAAGTGGAAGGTTCAAATAAGTGGAAGGTTCTTTCAGCTTTGGAATTATGAGATTAACAAGCCTCAGACAAGAATAGTTGCAAAGTTTCGTAATTTCCAAAACATATTCATGTATCCATTTCTCTTTTGATATTCAACATCACCCTTCAGGCAGCACAAGTATGGCAGAAAGGATCTCCTTTCTGCATAGAAGAAATTAAGGACAATGGAAAAAACTCCATTACTTTGAGGTTCTCATTTTTTTTTTTTCTTTCCTCCTAGCACTGTGGCTTGAACATGCAAAGCATATGCTTTACCACTGAGTATAATCCCAGCCCCTCAGTCTTTTTTGAACGTAGGAAATCTCCCTCTTCCTATACATTTTTGTTTGGGTGGGGGTTGGTGCTGGGGATGGAACCCAGGATCTTGTGGATGCTGGGCACATGCTGGACCACTGAGCTACATGCCCCATCCTCCCTCCTCCTATACTTATTCCCCATTTTCAAACTCCTAGTAGAAGGGACCATGTCCTATTGACTGCCCTTGGCCTGCTGAAGGGGCTCAATAAATAATGCTCATTGCAAGAATGAAAGAATGACAGATGCAGAGCTATCACTGAGGTGTGTTCTGACACTGGCGCCAAACACCTTACCACCACCATACCACGGTGGTCACTGTGCCCAACCCCACAGATGAAGTTACCGAGAATGCCTATCTAGATGAATAAATCATCTAGCCACACCCTAAATCACACCTATGAAAGATAATAAAATTTGAGCAGTAGTGCTAGAGGGTCTGCTTTAAGAAGCTGAATATCCCCTGTGTTGCGACGCATACTATTTGGGATGAGGCATATGAATCATGCCTGTTCAGTAGAGAAGAAAATGGGAGCTTGGATAGCAAGTTCAAAACCAGCCTCCACAACTTAGAGATATCCTGTCTCAAAATAAAAAATTTGAAAAGGGCACAGATGTAGCTCAGTGGTTAAGCACCACTGGGTTCAATCCCCAGTACCAAAGGCTAAAAATCATTTGTAATTGGAGTGCTGAGACTTACAAATAAGTGTTTAGAAACAGTTGGTTAAATCTAGGATAAGCTGCACACAGTGCAAGATACCTGTAGTTCCATCTACTCAGGAGGTTGAGGTGGGAGGGTCACTTGAGCCCAGGAGCCTAGGCAACATTGTGAGTCTCCTTGAAAAACAGTAACAGAAAGCCTAGGACAATAGTTACATATATGAAAATATTGTTTTTATCACCAAGTCCACTCAGTAGAGAAGAAAACAGAAGCTTGCATAGGGTAAAGCACCTGGCCTTGCTCTGGCCTGAAGCCTCCAGCTGGTGGCTCTAGGTAGCCTTGCTGTACTCTTTTCTCTTGGGAAATGAAGGTTATATCTGAGTGGTGGCATTATGGCTCATTTTCACTTTTTTCTTTATATCTTTCAAGAGGAACAGTATTGACAATAATATAGCAATTTCCATTTTCTAAAAAAAGAAAACCATTTTCCCCCCTTAAATGATCTGAGGGGTTCCCCTGAAATCTGCTTTTATTATTCAAATGCTAGGTAAGTCCTTCCCTTCAAAGATCACTCTGAAGATAAAGTTTCCCTGTCCAAAATACAGGAAATATGAAACAGTGCTGTTCAGGTTAGAAAGATACTGTCAGTTTTACATAATTGCTGCCAAGGAGGCCGTGGAGAGTCTAGCGCATGGGCAAGAGACGGCTCCTCTGAGGCTCCATTCCTCACAGGGGGGATAAAATAAAATAATGTTTATAAAGAGCTGAAGCTGGTCCTCCTAAATGTTCCTTACCCTCATCATTCTTGTTATTATCCTTGCCATTTGATGCTCCTCTCTGCCCATTTTAATCTTTTCAACCAGGCTGACTTCTCACATCATCAGCATGTGCAAGGTGCTTCCCTCTGCCCCCCACCTTCCCAGCCAGGAGCAACAGGGGCTATGCTGGCATGGCTGGGGTTGGGTTTAGTTCAGACCAGGCTAAGCACTTCCACCTTACTTCTCCTCATCTAGTCTTAGTGGTATTTATTAACAATACCAACAAATACACAACCTGTTTTCAAGTCAGATTTGTCAGAACTATGCTGAAGACTGTCCAAGGTTCAGAAGAACTGCAAATTCACCCAGAGTCAGGGTCCTTCATTGCCTTCAGGGGCTATGTAGAGAGCCCAGCCCAGAGAGAGAACACGTCATTACAGAGTGAGTTTCTACAAAAACACACTCTTGCTGTTACAGTCCAAATGCTGACTCCCCATATCTGCATAGAAGAAAGCGTTCTCTGTTTTGGCTTTTGAAACACACAAAATAGATCACCAAACACAAACACATTGTAGTTCCAGTTATCAAGTTTTGGATGACAAGACAAACTAGAAAGATCTCGTTTCAACCAAACTGCAGCTGATGTGAAAAGTAGTATGAGTTTTTTTGTTTTAAACTGTTGGGAGGCCACCAAATTTAAATAGCTGATGGATTCCAGCCAGAAGTGAAAGAACCTGAACTGCAGTGAAATCACAAGATCTTGCACCTTCTGTTTGAAAAAAAATGGGATTCAAATGGCTGATACCCAAGTCATCTTACATTTCAAACCAGTGAAGCACCTGAGAGTCAGGCTACACAAAAGGGTAGCTTATCCTTTCCAACCAGGTTCTCGAGTGGTACTCTTCCACATCTTAGTCCACCTGTCCAGTCCTTCTGACTGTGCTGCTTCAATTCCCATTCCTACTGACCCAATTCTCTGTTCTGGTAACGTGGGCACAAAGGTCCTTGACTGAAGCCCAGGGAGATGTATGAATGAAGAAAAGCCTGACCTGCCTTCAGGATCTCAGCATTCTGATGCCTGCAATCAAACTGCCACTTATCTGAGCTGCTCGAGCCCACCATAACAAAATAACAGGGCAGGGGTGGGGAGGCTAAAACAACAGACACTGATATTCTTACAGTTCTGGAGGCTGGAAGACCAAGATCATATAACCTGTCAATTTAGTTTCTGGTGAGTGCCTTCTTTCTGGTCTGTAGATGGCCACATCCTTGCTGTGCCCTTACATGGTAGAGAGAAAAGGGGGTGGGGTGAGCTCTTTTGTATCTTTTCTTATAAAGGGGTGACAGACAGATTAACAAATAACCCTACTCCAAAGAGAAATGTACTACAGTAGAGGCCTGTGTAAGTGAAGGCTTCAGAAAGAGTGGGGATCTGCTGGGGGGCATGTTTTAGACGGCAGGAAGCAATGAACACTGACACACAAGCACCCCATTGCTCAGAAAGTGATAAGAAATCCTGTGTGAAGGGAGATGAAGTTAGACTGAAGAGAGGACTAGAAGGGACCCTCCTGTTCATTGTCCTGTGTTCTCCCAGTATGGGCTCCAGCCTAGGTAGGCTACCCCACAATGAACTCTGATGTGGGGGACCAGGACCTTTGTTCCTCCTCCTAAAGGAGAAGCCGAGAGCACAAAGGCAGCTGGAGGAAGAGCACCGGCTCCTTAAGGGCCAGGACTGATTCAAGAGTGGCAAGGTTACTTTGTAAGAGATCAAATCCTGGCCCTCCACTCAAAACCCTCCGATGGCCTCTTACTTCATACAGAGTGAAAACCAAAACTGCCAGGAATGTTCCAGTCTCAGGGCTTCTGCACTTGCTATTCTGTCTGAAGGTCCCCAGGAAACAGCATGGCTCCCTCCTTACCTCCTTCAGTTCCTCCTCCAAAGCCATTCTCCTTGACCTTCAAATGTTATCTGAAGGTGAACGCTCTCTTAGACACTTTAGACTCTCTTAGACACATCCTCGGTGATGCTTCATTTGTTCCTTCTGAGCACTAAACACTATGATCTTTTTTAGGGGTACTGGAAACTGGACCCAGGGGCACTTTCCACTGAACTACAATCTCATGCCTTTTTATTTTGAGGTAGGGTCTCACTTAGTTGTTTAGAGCCTTGCCAAGTTGCTGAGGCTAGCCTCGAACTTGCAATCCTCCTGTCTCAACCTCCTGAGCTGCCAGGATAACAGGCATGCACCACTCCACCCAGAGACAAGGACTTCTGTCTGTTCTGTTCAACAGTGGATGTCCAACATCTCGAATGCGCAGAGCAAATGGTGTGAGGTGTGTGGTTTGTACTCACTGAACACAAGGCTGAAGCAGTGTCTTTGCTGCTGAGGCCTGCTAAGGGCTCTGGCCTTTTGGAGCCAGGGAGAGAGATAATGTGCTAAGGACTATTTAAAGAGTGAGGTAGGGTTGGGGAGATAGCTCAGTTGGTAGAGTGCTCGCCTCGCAAGCACAAGGCCCTGGGTTCGATCCCCAGCACCAAGAGTGAGGTAAATGAGCCAAATGTGGTGATGCACACCTGTAATCCCAGCAACTCAGGAGGGTGACACAGGAGGATCACAAGTCTGAGGCCAGCCTTAGCAACTTGGACTGTCTCAAAATGAAAAAAAAATAAATTAAAAAAGGGCTGGCAATGTAGCTCAGTGATAGAGCACCCCAGTGTTCAATTCCCAGTACTGGGGAAAAAACAACAACAAAAACCAACCAGAGGGCTGGGGATATGGCTCAGTTGGTAGAGTGCTTGCTTCGCATGCACAAGGCCCTGGGTTCAATCCCCAGCACTGCCGCCAAAAAAAAAAAAAAAAAAAAAAAAAAAAAAACAACCAGCCAGGGGTTGGGGTTGTGGCTCAGCGGTAGGGTGCTTGACCAGCATGTGTGAGGCACTGGGTTTGATTCTCAGCAACACAAATAAATACATGAATAAAATAAAGGTCTATCAACATCTTGAAAAAATCAAAACAGAAAAACCAACTAGGCAATCAAAACAACACAACAAATGAGAGTGAGCTAAGAAGGAGGTGCAGAGAGCTCTGGGGGGAAAAATGATCCTGAAGTCTGTGCCACAGTTCTAGTGAGCAGATAGCAGGTCCAAAAGAACATGAACCAAGGAACCCTAACTGCAAGGAGCAAGCATCTCAATCCTCATTGAGATGTTACAATTGAGACATTAATTATGTCACATCAACCTGTGACATAATTAGAGGACATTCAAGAAGTTAAAACTGAAATTTCAACCACTGAGTTCCCATGGCTCCCATGTTCTGAGGTGTACTATGGGTTGGGCCAAATATCTCCCATGCAGGACCTCACTCAAGTCTCAGTCACTCAAAGGCAGGCAATGCCAAGAGTTGCAATCTGCAGAAGAGATGGGAAGAGATGGGAAGCAGTTTAGCCAAGGAACAGGGTGGAGCTGGGGTTATTTATTTATTTAGGCAGCATCTGGGATTGAACTCAGGGCTTCACACATGCTACATCCCTAGTGTTTTTCATTTTATTTTGAGACAGGGTCTGGCTAACTTGCCTAGGCTGGCCTCCAACTTGCAATCCTTCTGCTTCAGCCATCCAAGTAGCTGAGATTATAGGTGTGTGCCACTGTGTCTGGCAGAGTTGGAATTTTAAACCAACTGTATGGATCCCATAGTCCATGCCTGGCCCTGCCCTTCTGTAGCCCTTAACCACCCAGAAAGGAGAACATGCCATGGGGGACTACTCTCCCTAAGGAGGAACCGGCCCTGGGTGTTGAAGGCTAGGTGTCTCTGAATAGGCGGGCTTGGCAAATGAGAGTACAGCCTGCACAGAAACCCAACTAGAGTGCAAGAGGCATTCTGGATATCTTCAACAGCAGCAGCAGCAGCAGCTGATTACTTAAAACCTGACAGCAGTTCCTGTTACAAGCCTGTGACATACTGAATCATCTCAATGACTCAAAGTACTGTCATTAGCTCCATTTTATAGTCAAGAAAACAAAGGCAGGGAGAGGTTTAAACATTTGTTCATCAATAAAAGAGCCAAGACTTGGATCTGGGCAGCTGGCTCCAGGTTCATCCTGTATGGTCTCTTCACTAGAATGAAATTAAAGGCCACCAAAATATGCCTAACTTGTATGTGCACAAGGGCAGGCGGCAACAGTCTCCCCTTGGCTTTTCTGTGGTGTATTTACGGTTGAATTCCACACCCCACTCCCCCTGCACCCCCATCAAAGGCCAACCACTGTTCTAAGTCTGCCCTAGACATGTTTGTTGCAAGGCTTTCTCCCAAAGGTCCCTGATCTAATGGCAAGCCTTTTTCCCTAAAGATGCTCCCATCAATTAGTGGTGAAATTTAAATCTGCCACTCAGAAAGCACTCTGCACATTTACCCAAGCAAATGAGCTGCTCCAGGAGGAAGGTCACACTCCGAGTATTCTGTCAAAAGCTGTTTTTCTAGAGGGCTTCCATTTGCAGCTAAGGAGCTGGGGTCACCTCTGACCTGCAAACCACACAGGCAGCAAGAGCCCTGGCTGCAGAGCTCCGTCCTCACCCTGAAGAGGCACTGGGGTAAAATCTCACTTCCAGACTTATTCCTCCTTCCTCTCCTCACAAACTACTCTCAGGGTTGACAATTTTTCATTCTGGAGTTTTGGTGACTGTGTCTCACTGGGAGGCGTCTATAAGAACAGCTACTTATCTGTCACAAATGACCAACATTTAAGCAGAGTGCAATCCCCTACCATGGCTGCCAAGTAAGAGCCCAGGATTAATAGATGTGCACAAACTAGTCTAAGCTCGAGGCCACAAGAGAGCTCCAGCAGAGAAGAGTCACACCTCATGGTGTGCAGACAGAGCTGAAGCTCTCTGTAGGTGGGAGGATCCCATTGCTAAACAAATGTGTGGTGTACCCATCCACTGCCTTGCCAGAATCACCAGGTCAGTCCTAAAGATCCAAAACCACAAAGCCATAGGTCATCCAACTGCTTCAGCTCTCAGTCTCACAAATTACTCCTTCACAGACTGACATGAGCCTAAAGGCATCTTTTAATCATTAAGTTCAACATGCTAAAATTAATATTTAAGACTGCCTCTCTTCTAGCTATATACCAACACAAGCATACATATATGTGCACCAAAATTCATGTACCAGATTATTCATAGCAGCACCACTCATAAGTGCCCCAAACTGGAAAGTACCCAAATATCCCTGCAAGAAGGAGGAATAAATAAATTGTAGAACATTCACACAGGATTGTATATAGCAATGAGACTCTAAAATTACACAACTATAGATGGATTTATGTATTCAACCACAGATGATTCTCACAACGTTAACTGAAAGAGAATGAAGACAATAAATGTGCATTTGGTATGATTCTACTTTAAAGTACAAAAGCAGATACGATTCCACTTTTTAAGTTATAGATGGACACAATACCTTTATTTCATTTATTTATATTTATGTGCTGCTGAGGACTGAACCCAGTGCCTCACACATGCCAGGCAAGCGCTCTACCACTGAGCCACAACCCCAGCCCACGATTCCACTTTTACAGTATGAAAGCACATACAAGTTTTCTATACTGTTAGAAGTCAGGATACTGATTATCCTTATTGAGAAAAGAAACCATTAAGGGGTCAGTCATCTGCTCCTACCTGGAAACTGGCTGTACACGTGTGTTTCAGGTTGTGGCTAGTCATTGGTTGTACTTATGATGGGTGCACTTTTAAAAATGTATGTTATCCTTCATAAGAAATGTTTGAGGGCTGGGTTGTGGCTCCATGGTACCGCACTTGCCTGGCCCATGTGAGGCACTGGGTTTAATCCTCAGCATCTCATAAAAATAAATAAATAAAAGCTACTGTGCCCATCTACAATTAAAATCCATATGTATATATTAAAAACAAAACAAAACAAAAATTTAAAAAAAGAAAGAAAAAAGAAAATATCTGAAACTGCCCAGGAGCTGGATGTAGCAGCACACACCTGTAGTCCCAGTGACTCAGGAGGCCAAGGCAGGAGAACTGGAAATTAGGTCAGCATGGGCAATTTAGCAAGATCCTGTGTCAAAACAAAATGAGCTGGGAATGCAGCTCAGAGGTAGAGCATCCCTGGGTGTGTGTGTGAGTAAATTTTAAGCACCCCTGGTGCCATTTACTTATAATCATGGCAATAAATATTGATTTATGGCAACAGATAAATAAATTATGAACAAGTATTGGTCTGGAAATTCCCCATAACTCAGGAAGCAGTTTGTCTACAGTTCACGACTTGATAATTTTGAAACATATACATGGGAAAAATTATCAACACAATCAAGACAGGGAACACTACAATGACCCTCAAAGTTTCCTCAGGCCCCTTTGCAATCAATTCTTCTCACAGCCCCAGCTTCCAGACTACCACTGATCTGCTTTGGACACTACAGGTTAGTTTTCATTTTACAGAAATTTACAGAAATGGAATCATTTCTGTCATTTTTTTTTTTTTTTTTTGGTGCTTGGTTTCTGTTGCTCTAGCAGAATGACTGAGGCCACACCATATTGCTGGTAAGTGACAGTACTTAACTCCTCTGGATCTCTGGGTAGTAGTATTCCACTGGACGGATGAACCACATCTGTTTATTCACAGGGACACTGGCTGGTTTCCAGTTTGGGGCTCTCAGAAACAAAGCAGTTAGAAACAGCTAAGTGTAATAAGTCTGTGTGAATGTAAGTTTTAAATTATCTTAAGCAAATACCTAGAAGAGGAGGGTCAAGTGAATGCTTAACTGTTTTTGGTACCAGGGATTAAACCCAGGGGTGCTTAATCACTGAGCCCAGTCCTTTTTTAAAATATATTTTATATTGACATAGGGCCTTGCTAAGTTGCTTAGGACCTGTTAAGTTCCAGGGCTGGCTTTGAACTTGTGATCCCCTGCCTTAGTCTCTCAAGCCACTGGGATTATAGGTGTGCACCATGGCACCCAGCTGCTTAACTTTTTAATAAATTGCCAAAGAGTTTTCTAAAGAGATCCTATGCTTTTATCACCATTCCCTCGGCAGTGTCTGTGGGGATGCTAATTGCTTCATCTCTTTACTAACACTTGGTCCTGTCATTTTATTGCCTAATGATTTTAAAATCCAATAATGCTCCTTGCCTGACTATGCTCATCTCTCCCACCCTACACATCAAGAGGACAACATAAGCTCAGTGCAGCACCCAGCACAAAGCAGGCACTTAATTAACAAAAACATTCAATAAATACTAGTTGGATGAATGAAATATGCCATCCCCCTTCACACCAAAAGATGGTAAGCTAATTATTTTTAGACCTGCTAATGAAATGTCAGGAAGTTTGCCTCCTATAACCACCTGGTCCTGTATCTGGGACTTCCACACTTAACCAGGGATCAGAGTGTTCATGTATGACCTGATATCAAGGGGCAGTGCCCCTGGAAAGCAGATCAAGTAAGTGCCACTTGAATTGCAGCCTGCTAAGTGCTGGCACTGACACCTCAAGGCAGGGTTGCCTGACTCAATTCTAGGCCCCCCCGCAAAGAGCTTTGAAGACAAACATGCTTCAGTTTTAATGCTGTGCCTACGGCCCTGAGAGGCAGAGTCGCGGTTCTGTCACCAGGTTTTGTGGCGGATTCCTTGCAAGAGAGTGTGGTGTGGGTGGGCGCGGGGGTGGGGGGGTTGGTAATGCTACCACCTTCTCTCCAGTGAGTCTAACCCTATACTTCACTGGCATTGGGGTCCTCCCTACAATAACTGCCCCTCCAAAAAAGGATATTCCTGATGTCCTCCCAAGAGCCAGCTTCCCACCACACCTGGGTTCTTAAAGCAACAGAACAATCTCTTATGAAATGAGATCGCATACACCAAGTGCATTAAACAATGTTAGGGTCACAGCAACACTCCACAATTGTTTAAGAACCAGAACCTGGGGTGAGTGCACGTGCTGGCAAACGTCTTTGACATTATTATCTTCAACAGCTGCCAGTCACCCTTGACTTTAGGAAGTTTTATACTGCATGGAGACTAACTGAAATTAAGATGCACTAACTAAACTGGCCTACTAGTTAGTTATACAGAATTGTCTGAATACATGATAATTAAGATATCAAACAGGCGCCTTATGCCCAATGAAACTGCTTCTCTGTAGAACAGCTGCTGTTCTCAGCTCTTCAGCACTCACTAGAAGGGTGGGATATGGTTGCCTGTCAGTAAGCAAAGAAATTAAAAGGACTAGCAGAACAAGAAATCATTTTTTGTCACTGTTCACCAGTACGAAAGAAAAAATGTAAGTTACTGAAAGGCAGGAAGAGGTTTGGTCTCCCACATCATTCAAAGAAACCAAGCCTACAGAATGCTATTTTTAAAAGGTTACAATGTGAGGCTGAGCAGAGGCTAAGGTCAGGGACAAGTGCAACAGGGTCAGGACAAGCAGAGCACCAAGTGCTGGGTCTCCACGATGCTAAGACCTGTGCAGCAGAACAACTGGAGGCTCCCTCAGGGGATTCCTGAACTGCAGGAACCTTGACTCAAAATTTGGCTCGAGACCTTGGCTTTACTGATTATTTTGTAACACTGGAAATTGAACCTAGCAAGGACGCTCTACCACTAAGCCACATTCGCAGCCCCGTTGATTTTGAGGCAGGGTTTCATTAAGTTGCCAAGGCTGACCTTGAACTCGAGATCCTCCTGCCTCAGTCTCCTGAGCAGCTAGGCTTATGTAAGGGTGTGAGCCATTGCACCTGGCTGAGGCCTAGGCTTTAAGACCTTAGTCTGTGGCCACCAGAAGGTGTAGAGATGGCGAACTTTATCCTGAGCAAGTATTCTCAGGAGAATGGTGAACAGGCTCTAAAAGTAACCCCTCACCCCACACTAGTGAGATAAACTGCCTAGAATCCAATATTCCTACTTCCTGGACATGTATCAAAGAGCTCACATTAGCTCAGCCAATGTTCTGTCACTTAGAAGTCATACTTCTCTAGAAGGGAGCAATGACTGTGGCCTCAAACAATTTTCCATGTAGAAGGAATTGGAAGAAAAGGGAAAAAATAATTTTTTTCTGAGGCAGAAGTAGTAAGTTTTCTGCCTCCCAGGCTTTCCCTACCCTGCCACTGCTCTTGTGGAGGTCCCTGAGCAGCTGTGGTAGTAACATGCCCTCTTCTGACCTTTCTATGTAACCAGAGCTGAGAGAGTGAAAACCTAATACCCTAGGCCCTATTAGCACAGCAAGCACAGAGGCTGTCTCCAGACCTGGGCTGGCCTAAAACCATCTGCAGATCAATCTGAAAGCTGTTTTACCTACTGGTGACTGCTCAAACATATCCCTATTTCAGGAAATATGAAACAGGAACAAATGAACTTGTCACAAAGCTCAGGGAAAAAGACAGGTGCAAACAGAACCAATCTGCACCCACAATGTTGTGAACTAACTTAAGGAAAAAAGTAAAGGGGAAGAAGAGCCTCAATTAGGACCTAGGTTACAAATAACAAGAGTGGCAAAAAAAAAAAAAAAAAAAAAAAAGAGAGAGAAAGAAAAAAATTTTCCCTCAGTACTGGGGATTGAACTCAGGACTGCTATACCATTGGGTTACAACCCCAGCCCTTTTATTTTGAGTCAGGGTCTTCCTAAGGGCTGAGATTCTCCTGCTTTGGTCTCTCAAGTTGCTGAGACTAGGAGTGTGCACTAACATACCCAGAAGAAGCGGCAAATTTTGAGGTGAGAAAGCCAGGATCCTTTTTCTTGTGTTTTCCTTTTAGTGGGAGTGGGAGTGGCACAGCAACTGCAGGAATCTGCCACATGCCCCCTCTGCAAACAAAGCTTCTCTCCCCACACTCCCAGGACTTCCTTCTGACACTAACTGCTGCCTTCTTCTCCAATCAAAACATATAGCACAGGGTTGAAAGTGTGGCTCAGTGGTAGAGCATGTGCTTAGTATGAGGAAGACCATGAGTCTGATACCCAACACCCAGTCCTAATATCTAGAATTCAGTTTACCTAAAGATGGAATTGAGAAGATGCCGTTCAAGTTATATAATGTTAAGTTAAACAAACAGCTGGGCACCTGCCTGTAATCCCAGAGAACAAGGAGGCTGGGGCAGGAAGATCTCAAGTTTAAGACCAGTCTAGGCACACCACACCCTGTCTAAAAATAAATAACAAATTGCAGAATGGTACAGACACGATCTCATGCTTTCAAATCTTCTGGGGGACCAGCAATGGCTGAAAGCATAATCCAGCTATTAATGGAGATCACATCTGGAGACTGGAATTCTAAGCCATGCTCACTTTCTATTATACATACCTATAATGGTTAACTTGCTTTATGGTGAGTATATTACTCTTGTTTCTAAAGTGATGGTATGTCCCAAGCATCCTAATTTGTAAATGGTTAAGCCACCTTCCTCTCCACTATGAGATTTCTTTCTCCTCTGTTTACTACACTTCTACTGGCTGTGTTGCTGGCTGTGTTGAGAGGTAGATGGTTGCATCGGAAGCCCTAAGTCTCGAATGTTCATTCCAACACTACCAGTAGGAGTGTAATCTCCCAAGCAGTCCCTCAAAAGGGATGATGCGATGCTACATTTGCTGGGAGAAGCGTCTAAGTGCCAAGGTGTAGGAGACAGACACAAAAATAGGGACGTGATCACTTCTGACTCTGGACTGCTTGGACCAGCCTGACAAACAAGGTTCACTGGGAATGGTATCACCAATTAGCCAGGAGTGCCTGCCTGAATCCCAGTGTGAAACTGTGCAGTCCTATGGCAAGTCAAGTCTACCATCAGTGAGAGGGAAAGATGGACAGGAGGCCTGCTTTCCCTAAGAAAAGTCAAGTATAAGTCAGCTGTAAGTCAGTCAGAGCTGAGGAAGACACCAACACACAATTCGTTTCAATTGTTAAACACCATCAACAGAGGCTCCTGTGCCCAATCACAGATGCATCCTGGCTGTAAAGGAAGACAGCAGTCCTGTGTCCACTGTATCTTGGAGGGCTCAGCTGGGGCCACACTCTTGAGGTAGCCAGAGTGGAGTTAGAGGGGCCTGAGGATTGATGGGCAGGTTCAGAAAACACATGACAATGAAGGAACATTCTACAAGACAATTTGTCTAGACTCTTCAGAAAAGGTCTTCTTCTTCTTCTTCTTCTTTTTTTTTTTAAGGCAGAGAGGACTGTTCTGGACTAAAAGGAGTAAAGAGGCAATAACCAAGATACACTATGCATATTAATTAGATCCTGAAGTAAATAACTCAGACATGACAAATTTAAGTCAAATGAGCAAATTTAAATATGCAATTAACTACTAAATCAAGGCATAAGCACACATACACACATATATGTGAGCGCACACTTTTTTGTGGCAGGGGCGGGGGGCCAGTGCTATGGATAGATCCAGGGTGTTGTGCATGCTTGGGAAGTTCTCTGCCACTGAGCCATACCACAAGTACATGGATAACAATCTTAAAAGTGATAATGTTAGTGCAGTTAGAGGAGAGTGTTCTAAACTAAGTGATATATGCTGAGGATTTTAATAGTAAGGTGACATGGCATCTGCATTTTGCTTTAAATAGTTTAACAACAATAAAAAGGGGAGAAAAGGACAAAGGTGGAGAAATATTAGCCACCTGAATACCAGGTGCCACAGTACAACTTTCAACGTTTCAGTAGACGCTACCAACCTTGAATTGAAAAGTTGGAGGAAGAAAGGAAACAGCCGAGAGTGTTCACACTTAAAGTCAGAAGTTCAAATGAAGGGAAGGGAGACAGAGCACATTGCTGGTGAAGCTAACAGTGGTAACCAGCTGCTGAGAGCACTTCTGTGGGCCAGGTACCATGACATGCCCTGTGTGTGGGCCTGTCTAAGCCCTCATGGCCCTCTATGATGCAGGGCCTGTCGTCCCCTTGTTCCACAGATGAACAGATGGCAGAGCAAAGATTGTAACCCAGGCTAAAATGCAAATTGGACACTTTGTCACTACTTTAAAAGGTCTCTCTTAGCTATTCTGCTTCTTAAGTACATCAGGAGAAAATGCTACATGGTTAAACAATCTGTGTTATGGTCATTTTGTTGGGGCAGTAATGGCACTGGAGTCCAGGCCTTCCTGTGTGCTAGGCAAGCACTCTACCACTGAGTTACACCCAGTCCTCTGCTACAGTCACTTATGCAACATTATACAACAATGCATATGGCAGTCAGGTTTTCCATATTTTCAAAGAAGTTGTATGAAATAGATATATTTAATTTTTATTTGCCAATGAAAGTAATTTTGTTTTAAAAAAAAAATGGTTGCCTGGGAGCAATGGTGCACATGTGTACTCCCTGTTACTTAGGAGGCTATGGCAGAAGGATGGCAAGTTCAAGGTCAGCCTAGGCAACCAGAAGACCAGAAGGACTGGTAAAGCGCCCCTGGCTCCAATCACCAGTACTGGGAGGGTGGGGGAGAATATGTTTTCACAGCGTATTTAGCAACTGAGGAATATGACTGTAAAACAATGTCTTGTTTAAAATGCAGACAGAATCATCATGGAGTGGGCTGGAGGGGTCAGGAGCATGATATGCACCTGGCAGGCAACCAGGGAGCATGAAGCTGTTTTCCAGAAGAGAATGGACTGGGGAGGGAGTGATGATGGGCCAGCAGAAATGAAGTGGAGAGAAAAAGTTAAGAGATGACAAGTAGATTTGACAGACTTGGGGCTTATCAGATGAGTCTTGAGATGACTTTGATGCTCCAAACATTTTTAGGCAGTGATAGAATCTAGCTGAGCTTGAACCCAGGGTTGCTTAACCACATCCCCACCCTTTTTTGAGACAGGGTCTCCCCTAAGTTGCTTAGAGCCTCAATAAGTTGCTGAGGCTGGCCTCAAACTTGTGATCCCCCTAACTTAGCCTCCTGAGCTATTGAGATTACAGGCATGTGCCACCGCACCAGGCCCAGCTGGGCTTTAAGAGGA
This sequence comes from Sciurus carolinensis, assembly GCF_902686445.1. Taxonomy (NCBI): domain Eukaryota; kingdom Metazoa; phylum Chordata; class Mammalia; order Rodentia; family Sciuridae; genus Sciurus; species Sciurus carolinensis. The sequence continues at coordinate 56,073,790 of NC_062228.1, read as the reverse complement.
ACAACTTGGGGGTGGTTGGAGGTGGAATGAGGGCAGGGTGGAACAGGTCTTTAGGGCTGAAAGGATTCACAACTAGAACAGCAGGGAGAGGTGTGTTCTCAAAGAGGATGCACAGATCTAATCATGCTGAGTTGAAAGCTGGAGAGCCAGGCAGGCAAGGCAGGTCAACCCACCAGTACGCTCAGCTAGAGGGCATGTGAGGAGCACAGTACCCCATGATCACTGTTCCAGGCAAGTCATGGCTGGATGCTCCAACTAGTGTGTCATGGTTGGGGTTGTACCTCAGTAGCAGAGTGCTTGGTTAGCATGTGGGAGGCCCTGGGTTCCATTCCCAACACCTACTTCCCCTCAAAAAAGAGCAAATCCAACAGTGGGTGAAAGCATTAAGAGAAACCTACTACTTCTACAGTCTCTAAGTAGCTCCCTACAAATAATAAGGTCAAAGGGGAAATGAGCAGCTACCCAGTGCAGCAGACTGGCGGACACCACCTTCCTCAACTAAGAGAAGTGAACAGCTCCAGTAATGGGAAAAGCAACATCACACACCTCCTGATGAACTGAGAACGACATGCCATCACTGCCTGTTGTTCCTGCCCCAAAGCACAAAACCAAATTTAATCATGAGAAACATCCAAACAAAACAAAACAAAAGCCAAGTTGAAGGACATCTACAAAAGAACCGACCTGTATTTTTTAAATGATCAAAGTCATGAAAAACAGACCAAACTGCTCCAGATTAGAGACTAAAGAGATTTAACAACTACATGCAACATGAGGGTCAGGATTAGGTCTTGAAGCAAAATAATCTCTGTATGCTGCTACGAAAGACATTACTAATGAAATGAAAATATCTACAGATTATAGATAAGATTAGCACTGAATCAATGTTAATTTCCTAATTTTGATAACTGCTTAGTATTTTCATAAGAGAATGTTTTTAGGTATATCCACTCAAGTATTTAGAAGGTAAGGTGCATCATTATCTGTGACTTTTGAACATTTTATAGAAAGAACAATAAAAAGAGACATACAGAGAAAGGATGACATAGCAAATGTGGTAAAATTAACATTTAGTCAAATTGGGAGTTTTTATAATTTACAATTGTTACAGTTATCAAGTATTCCAAAATAAAAAAGTTAAGGGAGGGGGACTGGGGCTGTGGCTCAGTGGTACAGCACTTGCCTGGCATGTGTGAGGCCCTGGGTTCGAACCTCAGCACCACATGAAAATAAAGTTGAAAAAAAGATTCATTGACAGCTTAAAAAAAAAAAAGAAAAAGAAAAAGAAAAGAAAAAGTAAGGGAAAAAAGGTGTCCTACCTCCCTGCATGAAAATAACCCAAACTCCAAAGTGCAGGTCAATAAGGAGTGGCTTTAACCACTCAAATTTGCTTTCTGCAGATTTTTCTCCTTGTCTGAGTGGAAGGTGCCAGGAAGAAACTGCTATGAAACCAGTGTCAAGGGATGGACAAGGTTTTGGGTATAGAATGGACTAAGCAGGGTTGCAGATCTGCTTATGATTATGCAATGTGCTTACTGAGATTCAACCGTAGGTACCCATCCTGTAGAAAACCCTAGAAATAACCACAAAGTCTTTGGTGAACTTCAACTTGAAAGCTATCTTCCCTGATTGAGCACTTCCTAAGTAAATATTAACATTCACTTCAGCTTCACAGGCTGCTGATGAAATGACTGTCAGAGGATGGTGGGCTATCTACACCACATGATACTTCGTATCATTACAGAAAACACTGGTGTTACAAAGAACATTAAGGGAGAAATACCTACCTTTTTCAAATTAATATAAACCTGTACTTTTTGAGCTTGACTTTTGAACCTAGGGGTACTTAACCACTGAGCCACATCCCCAGCCCTTTTTATCTTTTATTTTTAAGACAGAGCCTTGCTAAGTTGCTGAGGCTGGCTTTGAACTTGCAATCCTCCTGCCTCAGCCTCCAAGTCACTGAGATTATAGGCATGTGCCACCACACCTAGCTTGAGCTCAACTACTGATGCTCAGAACCAGCCTGAGTATGTGCCCAGTACATCACCTGTTCTTCAAAGGTCATCAGCTTTGAAAGTATCCAGGAGAAAATCAGGGAACAAAGGGTGTGAAACTAGAGGTCAAAGAGACACATGGTAGCTCTAAACAAACTGTTTTAACACAACTAAAATCTTGCAGAAAATTTTAAGACAGCCTGCATTTGTGATAACTCCAAGTTGTTAATGTGGCTGAAATTCAGCCGTACGAGCACAAGATATCCAAGCATTTTGTTTTTTTTACTTCTGAAAAAACATCCTATCAATACACGATTCTCAGGTACTTTGTTCAACAATGCCACCAGGGGCTGTAATACTCACAACTATGCATGAACCAAATGCATTATGTGTCCAACATAGCGTGGAGAACATGTTGATAAAGATGCCTTTCCTTGCCCTAAAGGAGCTTACAGATCTATAGGCAACACAGGTAAGTGACAGGCAGTGTCATACACTCTGTCTGGCTGGGTGCACAGCTGGCCAGAGGAGAGACCTAACCCACCACAACTGCAGTCCTGAAGACAGAGCAGCTCCCACATACTGCGAAGTTTAATAAATGCCACACAATAGCTTCGCTGCTGCATGAAAATGGAGGACCCACCTCCATTGTCAGAATGCTGAGCTCTTTCTCCAAGAGCATCTCACAAAAAACCACCATAGTTTCCAGAAACTCCAGAAGGCCTAGTTCTCAATAAAGTTTCCTGTAGACAGTGGAAGGCCCCATATGCTGCAAGGTCAGACTCACCTGTGGCTTCAATGTACTCGATACATCTTTCAATAAAATGGGGATCGGCTTCTCTGGAGTTACAACAGTTGTTAAGGGCACCCAAAGTAGTTACTCTCCCAGGTTGCCTTTGTGATGGACGGTCGAGGTTTGGGCTTTGGTTTCTGTCCAAGAAAAAGGAAGCACAAAAATAAAGTGAGTATCGTCGTGTATCAATAAAGCTTCTAGAGAGGAATATGCAGTGAGGTAGAACCGATGGAAAGATTTCAAGTAAGAGAAAAAGACCCACTTGCTCATCTCAGTAATTTTGCATTTTCTGGCCTACTAATACCAGAAAAGATGCCAGAAGGTTGCCACACAGTCACACCTTGAGTGTTGAGACCATTTTATTAGAACAAAGATGTTTATAAGAAGCAGGCCAAGTTTATTTAATAAAATAACAAAAGATGACTACCCACATCCTTTATCAGGGATGAACTGGAGTAAACAGGAAGTTTTCCAAACACTCCACAAGGATAAAGTTATTATGTTCTCAGAGATGGCTAAAACCTTCAAAAGATAAAAGCTGGATCGGAAAACTAATAAATTCCTCTTTTCAGAAAAGATGTACAACGTAAACTCTGCTAGGGCTGACAACTCCAATAAGAATTCCCTTTGATACACTAGTCTAGGGTGAATTCCCAGTGGTTTCCACATAAGAAAAGGGTAAAGACAACTAATAAATAAGACAAATATATTTCTTTGTCTATTCTTTCCCCAAAGTCATCTTCCTTATGAGCAGCAGCAGCAACAGCAACTACTTGAGAACCTACTATGTACCATGCAAGTTCAAAATTTAATCTTTAAATTTCACAAGATTCAATTTCACAAAGGAGAAGTTTCAGGTACCTAAATAACCTAGAGTAAGTGGCAGTGCTTGGGACTCAAACCCAGGAAGGTCTGTTCAAAGTCCACACTATTAATACTGAGATATTCTGCTCCAAATTATTCAACACTTTCATTTGAAAGCTCACATGAGGGTGTGACCCTGCTCTACACAAATGGTAAATTTCCTAAAGCCATAGAAAGGTACTTAACCTTTTGTTAAAACATCTACTAAAAAGAGGAGGGCAACCAAATAGTATCAAGGTAAACACACCCAGGTGTGTCTGCAGCAATTTGGTTTCATTTCCAAGTTGATGAGATCAATGTAGAAGGGCAGATTGACTTGGAAATGTACACAGGCCATAAACCTAGTTAGAGATCTTTACATAAAACCCACTGAAGGAGACAACTAACTGCCAGGTCATCAGTTGACCTTTCCTTTCCCTTCCCCTGCCCATCCTCATTCTTTTTAGTACCCTTTATAAGGGAACAAGTCACTTCCTGTTTAGTCTGAGATTCTTCCCCATCAGCACTGGCCCCTGCCAAATACTGGGTATTAAACCCAGAGGTGCCTTACCACTGAGTAAAACGTCAGCTTTTTTTCCCCCCCAATTTAACACATGGGTGCTCTACTACTGAGCTAAACCCCCAGCCCTTTTTATTTTGAGACAGTGCCTTGCTGAATTGCCCAGGCTGGCCTTGAACTTTCCGATTCTCCTGCCTCAGTCTCCTGAGTCACAGGGATTACAGGTGTGTGCCACCATACCTGCTTTATTATTGTCTTTAATTAGGAGCTATTAGAAACTAAGATGTCCAAATAATGAGACTACTATTGTTAATCTCCTTAATACTAAAAATAAATTATATTTCAGAGATTTAGGTAATTTAAAAATTTTAATAATTTATTTATTTTTCTCCATTGTTGGGTAGCAAACCCAGGGACTCATGTATGCTATGCAACCATTCTACCACTGAGCCACATCCCTAGCTCAATTTTTAAAAATTTTGAGACAGGGTCTTGCTAAGTTGTCAAGGCCTTCAATGTGCAATCCTCCTGCCTCAGCCTCCTGAGTTAGTATTTTGGATTACAGACCTACACCACCATGCCCAACTTAGTCTTGAGATTCTTTGATAATGTCCTGTGCAAATGAGTAGTAAAAAAGAAAACACACCAGGCGTGGTGGGGCATAGCTATGATCCCAGTGACTCAGAGGCCAAGGCAGGAGGACTGCAAGTCCAAGCCAGCCTCAGCAACTTAGTAAGACTCTGATTCAAAATTAAAAAGAAAATGGGCTGGGGATGTAGCTTAGTGGAAAAAATGCCCTGGATTCAATCTCCAGTAATAAAAATAAATAAATAAGTAATAAAAAAGATAACAATGCAAACTAAAAAAAAAAAAAAAAAAAAAAAAACAAGTCCATTTCTTGGTTGCTGGTTGGTAATACTTCAGAGAACAAACTAAAGGCAAAGAGAAGCCTATCTTCACACATCCTGATGGTTCAACATGGAGGACACTGGGGTCCTGGAGAAGAACTAACTAGATAAGCCACAAGGCCTGGCCCTGCCCACTGCTGGCCAAAACCTGTGATGTGGTCCCTTAGTCAAACAGGCTCTGACTTTGGACTTTTAACCAAAGAAGTAGGTGAAAGAAAGTTAGTGATAGACTATCTGTTTTTACAGAAAACAATTTAACCAATCTAGACAGACTGCCCAGCATATTTTACTTGTGTAAAGTACACCATAAAGAATTTAAGTTTTGAATCGGGTGTGGTGGTACACACCAGTAATTCCAGCCATTTGGACAGCTGAGGCAGGAAGATCACAAGTTCAAGGTCAGCCTAAGCAACTTAGAGACCATATTTCAAAAATAAATAAATAAATAAAAATAAAAAGGGCTGGGAATGTGGCTCAGTGGTAAAGTGCCCCTGGGTTCAATGTGCAGAACCACTGAACACAGACCCCCCCCCCCAAGAAAAGAAAAAAAGAAAAACTTAAGCTTTGAAGTCTAACAGACCCGAGTCAGAATTCTGACAAATTCTGTGAACTGAGTCAAATAATGTGCCATATCTACCTATGTGAGGTGGAGTCTGGTGACAAGGCAGTCATGAGGGTTAAATGATATGAGTTACGGAAGTGGCTCAGCACCTTGTACACAGTGGTCATCCAATAAACTCAGAGTTCTTACAAAGGAAAGAGAAGGGCTGAGTACTGTTGTTACACATTGTTGCAACCAGATGCATCAAGCAAGCCTCTCCCTGAAAACTTCCCTAACATTTGAAAGGTTAGCTCTGGAGCACGATTAACTAAAGTCAACCATCTGTGTTGAAACAATGTTCTTTCATCAATCCTGCCAAATTTCCCTATCAAAACTAACCTAATAGCATTGTTCTTCAGTAAAACTAAGACTTCTAAGTAAACTGTTGTAAAGGGGGAAAAATGGAACTAAAAGGGAAGCTGTGAGGAAGTGCCTCCTAATCACATAAAGCCTTCTAGACAGTTCTAGTAGCCAGATAAATTTTAATCTCATATTTCTTCACCTTTTCAGGACCAAACATGATACAGGTATGTTTTATCAAAGTTGGCTAAGAAAATTTAGCTCTAGTCAACTGAATACTTTTATGCAACAGACCCAAAGTTCTTTTACATGTGTTACATCACTCAAGTTCACAACTGATCTGTGGGTGTGGATGTTAAGCACCACTGGATTTTCCTAGGACTTTCCAGTAGCTTTCCCATCCGGTTGGTGTGACTGCAAAACAACCTGTGCTCTCAATCACTTCCGTGTACAGCCTCCTTGTGGAAGTTCGTGGGATAAATGAACACGGAGCATCTGGAGAACTTCTAATGGCAATAGATAGCCTCATATAAAATATCAAAGACCTCTAAGCTGGAAAAGGAAAGAATGGGGCACTATGATAAGTATGTCCAAATGGCTTCCAAAGGGGTCTTTTTTTTTTTTGGGTGCTGGGGATTGAACCCAGGGCCTTCTGCTTACAAGGCAAGCACTCTACCGACTGAGTTATCTCCCCAGCCCCCCAAAGGGGTCTTGTTGAGAGAGATGAGAGAGATGGAAGGTTAAATCAGACAGCTGCTGATTTCTTTCACCTCAAAAAGTCCAACACTAGTGCAATCCTCAGCTCATGAATGTAGAAATGGAGACCAAGCTCTGCAATACCATCAACCTCCTGCTAAAGGAGATGGATTTTCCCCACCCTTTCAACTTTTAAGAAAAGAGTTAAACTTTGGTTTGCAGAATGTGCAATACATCCTTGAGATAACTGTAGACTCTTTAGGGTGTCACAAAATTAGGAAATGAATTCTTGTACAACTAATTCTAAACCTGCCTAGAATGGAAATCAGGAGTTTGTGGCATGTGCCAAGGGTGGAGTCAGACTGCAGATACAGTGACTGACACTTCAGGCGTCTGAAAGATTACTGGGCACACTTCAGCTGGAAATGCCATTCTTGAGTGGCCTGCCAGAAGTCTCCTGTTCCCAGTCAGATATGTGTCCCTCATCACAGAGTCATGGGGAACATTCTCTGCAGCAGGTGCTTAGAGAAGATAAAGTGACACTAACTCAACATCCATCTTCTTTGGGGGATACTCACTCAGTGGGCTGACCTGAAAAAGCATCTAGCCAGCCATGACAACCAACCCATGAGAACCATCTACACATCTGTGCCTCAAAGTGTAGGGTACAACTGGGTCAAAAATGGAACAGTGATCCACGTGAGTACTGAGTGACCTGCAGTTATGTCAACCTCACCACCACCCTGAAAGGTAAGGTCAGATGCATGGTCCAGAGGGAGGCTTGGAGAGATTCCAGCCCAGTGTGCACAGTGCTGTCACTGATGACTGCCAAAGTCCACCTCCTCCCTCCATGATGAAATGTCACGGCCCAGACACAGGGCTGGACAAGCATGGATCACCTTCACCTTGACTTCTCAGTACCACATATAAATAAATATAATACAGGTCCACTGACAACAAAAAATATTTTTAAAAAATTAAAAAGAAATGCCTACTTCTTAGTCTTTAAACTGATCATGTGTCAAAGCTTATAAACAATGGTTTATGCCAATGCTGCATTTGGGGCAAGAAATTATTGGAATGAGCCCCTGGCCTCTGGGTTTTTGAGAAATAGGGCATAAACGCAAAACTCAAGACTGTGGTAAAGTAGGAAACTACATTCACCACCTGCCTCTGCTCCCTACTGGGGTGTAAACCTACCCCACAGCCTTTCCAAGCCCACAGGGGTAAGATAAAGGGTAGAATGTCAGCCAAGGAATAAGGAAGAGACAGGAGAAGGGGTCCTTCCTTAAGTCTAGAAGACATTTGGAATTGAGAGTCTGATGTGCAGTGGAATCTCAACAAGTATGCTGAACAGTTTCCAATAATGCACCTGACCAATATTCCTTCCCTGCTTCCATGCTTGGGTAAGGGCTGCCTGGGTGCAGATCTCTTCTCCTTTCATGTTCTGCTCTCACTGACAAGAGGCTCAGAGGGCCTTGTTCACACTTGGGTAGTACTGTATCAAAAATTCTTTTAAAAAACCAGATGAAATGGTTAATTCCCTCTGTCACTCTACAGGCACTGAGTAAGGTACACACACACACAACTATTTTTCTACTGGGCTAAGTTCTTAGAAGGCAGGGATCTTGGTGTTTTTCTTTTCTTTCTTTCTTTTTTTATTTTGTGGTGCTGGGGATTGAACCCAAGGCTCTGTGCATGCTAGGCAAGCACTCTACCAAATGAGCTACATTCCCAGCCCCTGGTGTTTTTCTTTTCTTTTTTCTTTTTTGCAGTGCTGGGGATCGAACCCAGGGCCTTGTGCTTGCAAGGCAAGCACTCTACCGACTGAGCTATTTCCCCAGCCCCGTGTTTTTCTTTTTTAATGAATTATTCAAGGTCATTAAAGGAAGTGGTGGCAAAGATAATACCAGGACCAAAGTCACCTCTCACCTTGATGAGCTTACTCTCTGACTGGTAAAAGATGGAGCCCCAAGAACAGCTGACCTGGACATCACACAGGTAAGAACTAACTGAGTGACAAAGCAAAAGGCCAGGAGGACTGTTAGTACACAGGCAGTTCCAGGCCTCCAGTAGAGAGGCCAGTCACCCTCTCTGGATAATAATAATCTATTTTCTTTTTTTTTTTTTTTTTAAACTTGTTTTTTTTTTTTTTTTTTTTCTTTTTTTTTCTTTTTTTATAAAATTGTAAACAAATGGGATACATGTTGTTTCTCTGTCTGTACATGGCAATAATCTATTTTCTGTGAACAGTGGGCATAGCTCCTTAGTGATCTCAAGTTGTCAACTTCAAATATTTTCTTCTGCTCTCCATAAATACTCTTATACATGTCTAAGTACCTATTTCAGATCATATGATAACTAGAGTTGTATACCAACTAGCATAGTCTCCCAGGCATTAAACCCAGGAGCACTTAACCATTGAGCCACATCTCCAGCTATTTTTATTTATTATTTTGAGACAGGCTCTTGCTAAGTTGCTTAGGACCCCACTAAATTGCTGAGGCTGGCTTTTAACTTGTGATCCTCCTGCTTCAGCCTCCCGAGCTACTGGGATTACAGGTGTGTGCCACCATGCCTGGCTAGCATAACCTTTTAAATGCTGGTAATGTAGTTAACAAAGACAATAAAAAGGGGCTGGAGTTGTGGTTCAAAGGTAGAGCACTTGCCTGGTATATATGAGGTACTGGGCTCAATCCTCAGCACCACATAAGAATAAGTAAATAAAATAAAGGGTATTGTGTCCACCTACAATTGAGGAAAAAAAAAAAGACAATAAAAAACAGAATCCAGCCAGGCACAGTGTTGCACGCCTGCAATTCCAGCTACTCAGGATGTTGAGGTAGGAAAATTCCAAGTTCAAGGCCAGCCTCAGATACTTAGGGAGTCTCTGCCTCAAAATAAAAAATAAAAAGGGCTGGGGATGTAGTTCAGTGGTAAAATGCCCCTGCATTCACTCCCTACTACCACAAACAAAAAAATGAGAATGCAGGTTTTTGGATATGCAACTTTTTTTTTTAATGGCAGAATACAATATACAGAACACAGTCTGGAAAAGGGATGGTGTTATCTGAATGGGGAGGAAAGGGAAACCAACAGAAGCAGAGCCCCAGCGGGTCACACACAAGGCTTGCCAGGTTGTGTGGTGACATACTCTGGACTAACTGTAATGAAGCAATTTTAGAAAAACTGAAAAATTCCACAAACAACATTACTCAAGCTTCTTCCAAATTCTACAATCAACACTGCATCTCTGATCAGCAATTACTCTCTCATTTTCAAAAGGACCTTCTTGCTGCTCGCTTATGCCCCAAATGTCCTCCTGCTACTGGCTCAGAATAAATCCAAGTTCAAGTTTAAGATAAAACCTGTGGGCAGACTAATTCTTGCTGGAGAAGTCTATTCTTTAAGGACAAATGTTCAGATTTGGTCTCCTTCAGGCTGGCAGTTAGTAGCATGATTCAGTCACTCACTAGCTGAGAGCATTTCTAGGAACGAAGAGGAAGGGGCATGAAGTCCTGGCCTTCCTACCATTTAGGCCTCCTGAAGGATGAGAAAATAAAGGAAGGTCAGTCATCCACCACAGGCCCCATATAGAGATCATAGCTTTTTGCTCTAGAAAGGCATGAAGCCTGGCAAAACTGCTCCATTCCTGTTACTCTCACTGACTCAATTCATGGCCAGTACAACTAAGGACTAAACAGAGAGGAGGGCTTGAGAGATCCAGACATGCTCAATGCCCTGCCTGGAATTCTACGCACGTTGATGCTGCACTTCCCAGCACTGTGGCCCCTTCTTTATTTGTTTGCCTCTTCCTGAACACTGGATGAATTCATGTATAAGTCCTTCCCTTTGGAAGCAGAGTTAATTCCTGACTAAAGTTGAAATCATCTGGATCCCTGCAAAGGTATTTCAGCATCACCAAGTATAGAGAACAAGTTAGCTCAGTGAAGCATCACCACAATTCTCTGTTCTTTAAAAAACAGATTTGGGTTGCCTATTGTAATTTTATTTATTTATTTTAAGCACAGGTGTGTGCTGAAAGCTAAGGCAGATAGTTAAAATATAGTCTACTTTTATCACAAAACATGATACAGAAGCTCTTCAGGTTTAAATAAACGGAGAACCCAGTGACACCAGTTTGAAACAATTTCTCAAAGTTCCAGTGGCTATTTCAGGGTCTCCATGCCACTTTTGTCTTCTATTCAGCTAGACTCTAATACCAGAAACAAATACAGCATCATGCCATTCTTAGGGAACAGTGTGGGGAAATGGACTTTGTTTATAGATAACTAAGGTCCTTTGTTTGAATGGACAAATTGAATGGATTGAGTGGTAACTGATCACTGAATATTAGCACCTGACCATTGAATATTAGCAGCTTTCTTGTGGATTCAACTCTAAAAACCCAGTGGGAGTAGAAATCAGGAGACTGGGTTCAAATATCTCAGCTCTGATGGTCATGCATGGTGGCACACACCTGTAATCCCAGGCACTTGAGAGGCTGAGGCAGGAGAATCACAAGTTCAAGGCCAGCCTGGGCAACATAGGGAGACCCTGTTCCAAAATAAAATAAAAAGGACCTGGGAATGGAGCTCAGTGGTAGAGCTCCCTGGGTCCAATCCCCAGCACCACTCCAAATCAGGCAAACAACCACCATCTCACCGAGTAGGGCTAGCCTTTTCTGAAGCACACACTGAGTCTTTCCTGAGCAGGTTATAAAGAACTCAGTCTCATAGCATTCAGCTTGTCTATCAAATCAATATCCCTCCAAGGGGAGCAAGCAGTCCACTTCTCCAGCTGGTTTTTATTCACACTAGAAACTTTAACTCCACTCTAGGCCTCACAAAATGAGAGCTGTGTCCACACAAAGCCACAACAACCAGCCAATTCACTGAATCCAATGAAATAAGCCAATTCACTTGGGGGGTTGGGGGAACACAAACTGTCAAACTGGTTACTTGGTGCCTTATAGACCAAACAATGCTTGATTGAATTGGTTAGCTTTTCAATAGGTTGTCTTGTCATGTGGCAGTTACAGTGAGTGAAAGATATTCTTTATCATTCTTTTTTGTCTTTTTTTCTTTTTACACAAAAATAAGAACACATCAGATAAAAGGGTAAATAGCCAAGAACGTCCTCTCTTTAAATCATGGTCAAACACATCAAATTCAGGACATTTGTGGAGCAAGGTTCCCAGCTTATTTCTTGGCTTTAAAATAAGAGCCGCCGATCCCAATCTCCTCTTTGCAAACGCACGGCACTGGGAGACAGAGACCATGTGCAGCACCAACGCTTCAGACAAAGCTCTATTCACAGACCTCACTGAAGTGCAATCACAGTTTCAATTTCATTCAGCAGAGTGCGGAAGGCTCCCACTGAGGGTGGGTTGCTGAATGGTTCCTCTGGGAAAAGGACCCAGAAGGAGAGTCAGCTTTACAGTCTGCACTTTCATTAGGAGAAATGAAAGCTCATCCCTCTGACTCCAGTTTCACAGCAAAGAACTAATCTAGCAAATTAGCCGAGGGACCTGGGTGATTTTTCTTTCTCCCCCATTGGTGCACTGGCACCCAGAGCAGAGGTTTTTTGCTAGGACAGGTGCCAGGGGAAGCACCAAGAAAACAGCCAAGTAACACAAGGGTTAAAACTTACACAGAAAGGAGGGAAGGTGTTGGTCAGCTAGCCCGGACTACCTGTCTCCTTTTTCTGAGTATGACAAGCCTATTTCAGTTTCAGGTCTCCACTCACCCTGTGCCAATGCTTCAGTCTAGTTACACACCAACAGCTGCTAAAGTGTCCCTGGTCTGCCCTGTGTCCATTCCTCCCAACCTAAGAGGAAGGTGCTCCCTCTTTTACAGCAGGATATGGAGAAGTAACTCATGTGCTCAAAGTCCAAGGGAGGAAGTAGGGGAGCTGGGATCTGACCAGAAGTCCCCTGATTCCCAGGGCCTCAGAGGCTAATCACTAAACCCTACTCGACCCGAACACCCCCAATCCCTGCTGTGGGTGCTCTGTCACATCCAGCCTTCCCTGGGCAAGAAAGAGCTGGGCCATTCCCCCAGAGTGTCTGGCATGGACGAGGGACTGAGTTGTTTTCCATGACCAACTAAAATTGGAGTGCCTGGCTTTCCCCTCACTTCAAATAAATGTCATATTGCTTTGCCATGCCAATAAAAATCAAAGGCCAAATCCCCAACAGTAGGGCTGGCTTGGCCTTCTCTGACTTGCTGGTATCTTGCTTTTCCAGTAAAACAAGTGTCAATTTGCATTTTTTAAAAAATATTTTTTAGTTGTCCATGAACCTTTATTTTATTTATGGTCAGCATATGTGGTGTTGAGAATCAAACCCAGTGCCTCACACATGCTAGGTAAGCACTCTACCATTGTGCTATGACCCCAGTCCATCAACTTGCACTCTTAATGGTAGCAATTTTGACAGAAAATTTGCTCTGGTAGCAAAGGTTTTCCTCCTCTCTGCACTGGGCTGACAAAGCAGCCATGCTCATTCAAAAACCATTCTCCATTGCAGGAAAAGACAATTTCACCTAACATTCACTCTTTTCAAAGGATATTCCTAAACTGACTTCTGGCATGTAATTGTTCTTGGGCCAGAGGAATTGTTTCTTTTTGACTCAAAGAGGCATGGTCCACATCACTAAGGATGGGCCAGCAGTCTCGGCTCCTTGCATGGGGACCTGGCAGCCCTGAGTTAGGTGGTTTCAGATGAAGAAGCCTGACCACCAGCACAAACACAGCCATCTCTAAGGCTCCGAGGCCAGCTGTTCTTTGAGTCTGCAGCAGAGTGAGAGTTCTTGAAAGCACAGCTTGTTCTGGAATGTATTTTAGAAGAATCACTTTCAGTAAGTATTAAAAATGTCACCAGAAGTCAGAAAAAAATCATAACTCAGTATACTATTATACCACCTTCCTAATTCCCAGGTGTGCAAACACCCCCACAATTTAGAAGACTGTCAGGGTCTGATAGGCTCTCCTGGCAACAGGCTTTACTGGGAGTGGAGGAGGAAGAGAAGAAAGTCAAAATGTTCAAAATGTTTGGATTCGAGCTCATTAAAAGGGAGCTTTGGGAAAATATCGGGAGGCTGTTTTCTGGCTTCCTATGTAAGGATGCTTTGGATATGTCTGTCTCCTTCCAATCACTGGAGAAAAAAATACTGGAGGCAAATCAAATGAAGGACTCCATGTGGAAAAACAAGCTGAGGAGGATCCAATAGAAGAATGCATGATTCTATTATCACTCAACAGGCAGATGAGGAGAGGGCAGAACACATGACACCGCCTCTGCCCTGACACTGCACAGGTAAGAAAACTCTGGAAGCTCCTGGTTAATGGTGACTGGGGAGCATTGTGCACACAACGAGGGAACACAAAGCAGATGCGATTTCCTTGGGAGGCAACAGAACCACGTCCCTCCATCTCTGAGGGTCCTAAGTGCTGCTGAACGTTATTCTTTACAACAGAATCGTCAGTTCTCAAGACAGCCTGGACTCCAGAGCCTTCCGATTTGGTATGTTTTGGAATAGCACACGTTTCTGGCAACTTTGCTTTCCACAAGTCCCTGTAATACCGCCAGACAAGTGACTTTGTTCTCTACTATTTCACAGGAAGGACAGCAGCAAACACTTTCAATGTAGAGAAACCATTCTGTGTATCATAATGCTGGGTCAAGGGTTGTTGTATTTCTGTTGTGATCGCTCATTAAGATGTCTTTCTCTGGAAAAACAGAGTATGTCCTGCTACTCTAAATGGGGAATAAAAGAAAAAGACTAAGCTGGGGACAGGGTACTCCTTACAGATTTCTGCCCTACAAACTACAATTCTACTCAAGAAAAAAGACTTCATCTATTGCTGCACTGGGGTCACTGCCTCTACATACCGCAGAGCAGGACCGACATACATGATGCATACTGTTAACTGTTTAATCCCTTCCAATTTTCCTCCCTGCCCCACTTGTGGTCCCTAAGTAAAATGTGAGGCTCTCTTGCTGGGAGTGGTGGAGCACGCCTGTAATCCCAATTGGCTCTGGAGGCTGAGGCAGGAGGATCACAAGTTCAAAGCCAGCCTTAGCAATTTAGCAAGGCCCTGAGCAACTCAGCAAGAGTTGAGCTGTACACGTGGATTTTTATGGCAAACATCAAAAGGGGTGACTATAAATAAAATGTAAAATAAGAAAAGGGCTGGGGATGTGGTTCAGTGGTAAAGTGTCCATGGTACAAAAAAAAAACCTCTCACTGATAGCAGCAACTTGCTGAAGGATATGATAAATGGAACTAGACAGCTTTTCAAGTTTGTAAATATGAGACCGCTTTCTCTCAGTGGCAAGACTCTTCCATTTATGTACCTGAAAGCCTTTCGCTGCTTTGTGAGTACAAATAAGCATCAATTTCTCGCTAATCTAAAATGTAGCAACCTTTGTGGATCAGCAAATGTATGGATGATATGTATATCTAGCAGTAAGAGCCTGAGGCAGGTAATTCTGCAATATGATGTTGAAGTGAAGAAAGAATAAGTATATCGTCACTGGCTTGACCACTTGGCAGGCCATAGTCAAGTTTTGCACCATATGCTTATTTTGATAATTAATTATTGTTTTAGACAAAGACAACTCAGGCTACCTATCCAAGGTCCTAACTACTTGCAGGCTGCCAGTTGTAGTGATCTGAGATACCACTAACTCTTTAAAGCAAGGTCAAAAATATAATATCTTTCTCTTACACACACAGGAAGATTTTTTTAACCAAAGTTGTCCTTGAAGTCATCAAAGTCATCATCAATCAACTCTCCTGAAGTCAGTGCACGCACACCCTGATTCACTCTAACCTGGTGTCTTACCTTAGTGTTCCTCCTTAGACTACGAAGGATATTCCTCCTCCTCGGGTCTTCATCTGTTTCGTATGGAATGACAGCATTGTCCCCTTTATAACCCTGGGAAGCCTGATCCTCCTCCTTCTTTCTGATGGGCCCCAGCTCATCGTCACTCCCCACGCTGAAACTGGTTCGATAACGAGCAAACCGCCCCAGTCGGGCGCATCTCGTCCTGTATAGCACTGGCTTGCTCACAATGGATACCTTGCGGCCTCGCTCTAGAGAACTGGTGTCCATCTCACTGTCAGAACCATTGCCACTGCCATTGGACTGGGCTTTGTTAATATTCCGAATGGTGATGATTTTGCCTTGGGTGCTGTCGTGGGGCACAGAGTATATATTTTCTTCTTCATTCCTTGGCTTGACCACAGCATCCATGGGTTCAGCGTAGTCAGAAGGATCGAAGCCATCCTGAGGCAGCCAAGGACTAGAGGACACAGACTTCCTCTGTCCATCCCTGTGGCCTTGGTCTAAATAAGACAGATCTCCCTTTGTAATTTCAAAATGGACGGGGGGCTTTGGTTTGACTGGTGGAGGTACTTTGTTGTTCAGTTTACTCTCAAAATTGCTCATGATGAAAGATAGCCCGTCATTTCCCTCCAGTTCCATAGAAAGCTTGGAATGGTCTTTGGACAGAGAGGGCAGTGATGTGTCTTCTCGGAACAGGGTGTAAGATGGGGGCTCGATATCCTCTTCTGAATCCTGCAGATTTGAGTTGCAGAGTGGTGAGCCAGCCCGGGGGGAGTTAAAGACCTCCTCAGTGGTGCTACAGGCCTCGGCAGCATTATCGTACATATGAGTGGCCTCGATTATGTTCTTCTTCTCCACTACATCTTTAAAAAATGGGTGAAAGATCTCAAGTTTGTGCTGGGGTTGGCTACAGGGGATACTTGTGAACCTTCCATCAATTTCTTGAGCAATCTCCTCCCCCTCTGTCAGTTGTTCCCGACTTAAGTCATTGTCCAGGACATCTATGGCGCCATCAGTGAGTGCTACAAGCTGGATAGGGATAATATCCTGCACTTCACAAAGAAAGGCACATAACATAGCCAAGGAGGCCTTACGTTTGGCTGAATAAAAAACAATGTACCCATGAACCAACCGGCTCTTTCTGATACTAAACGAGGAATGGTATGAGAGAATAGACAGTTCAATGCGCTTTTTGTGTAGCCCAATTGGAAGTTCAAGTAAAACAGAGTTGTTGCTCCCACAATGGGAAGACTTACAGGTTTGGGACTGAAGGACAGGAAAGAGTATATCGTCTGCACTAAAAGGATCACCACACATCAGACACATAACAATTCGCAGATCGACATCGGCTAAATCTTTGATGCTAGCAGTAGAACTGACCAGGTTTAAGTTTCGCTTTGAGTCTAGTAGTCCCTTCAAAACTTGACTGATTTGTTTCTCATTAATGTTGCGTCCATAACCGATGCCAGCAGAAGCCGGGTCGAGAAAGACACACTGAAGTTTGCTAGCAATTTGTTGACCTTGTTGTATTAAGCTATGCAGGGTCTCTCCGCTAGTGTCTCCTCTCTTATTAACCAAAATTAGTGTCAGGGGGAGGTGGACTAAATGATTATCCCGCCGGCCCAGTGTGGACTCTCTGCTTTTCTCTATACTCTCTACTACGTAGGACAGTGATTCCTTTGAATTGTAAAGGCAGAGACAGCCGTGGGGCTGAAAGGTTGGTGTCTGGAAAGAGTTCACAGGAAGCCTGACATTCCCCTCTATTGGCCTCAGGGAAAGTTCATACATTTTACCATCTATCACATACTTGTCATCATTGGTACAAAGAGCTCGAATCTCATTGGCCAACTCTCGGGCGAGGCCATCTTTGCCCAAGATAACCAAGTTGATCCTATCAATGTTGGGGTCAGAAAGTGAATTTTTCTGATTCCGGTCAGATGGTCGGATAAACCGAGAACTAATCAAGTGCTCAATCCTAGCGTCCACACAAGCTGGGCAGCTGGGGCAGGTCTCTTTCGTTGGGTGGTACACGAAATGAATGTGCTTCAGAATGAGGGCATCCCGCTCTGCCTGGAGCTTTTGTAGTGCTTTAAATCGCTGTTCCTCCCCCAGGACATCCTGAATGACACCCATCTTCTCCTTGCTGGGCTTCGCATCCAGCTCCAGCTCATAAAACAATTCTGAATATTCCAAAAGCAACTCCTGAAATTCTTCCTTTGCTTTGTCTATAATCTGCTTTTGATGTTTGCCATAAATATCCATGTATACAGATTCTTCTAGCCACTGATAGAAATCTTCATTCATAATAAAACTACGGGCCTCTTCCCAAGGTTTACCGGGAGTTATGAAAGGCGAGGTCTCCAGGTTTTCCTTGAAAGCCCTTCTCATCTCCGCTCTCCTCCTCTCATTCCTCAGCTTCTCTAAGTGGGTCTCATAGAGCTGTTCTGCAGGAACAGTATCCATTAAGTCAAAGGGAATCCGTTCATTTTCCATGTTGTCAATGTGACTGGTGGCATCCCATGGTGTCTCTTCAAGCACAACAAACCACTTCAAGAATTCTGGTTTGGTCTCTAAGAGTTTTTTGGCTTTTATGCAGCTTAGGTGGTCTATTTCATCTAGATTAGGAATAAGCGCTTCAAAAGCTAACGGCAGGGCAGCCAGGTACAGCTTTCTCCTGCGCTCAATGTGCTCGTGCTTTAGGCGGTGGATGTGCTGTAGAAACAGCTTCTTGGCCTTCTGAGTCCCTTCCAGGTAGACATAGTCCTGGTACTCTGGGGAGGCCTGCATCTTTCGGCTGACACTCAACCAATTCTCATTGTGATTTTTCACAATGCGACTCACTAGCCACTCATACTTGTCTTTTGCTGTAGCTATCTGCTGGCTCTGCTGTTTGAGAGCTTCAAAATAAGGAATAATTTTCGTCTTTCCCCGACTTTTATCAATGAGTTGCACTAAGGTGCTGAAAGCCAAGTCCACGTTTACATTGGATCGTGCTGAGGTCTCTACAACCTGAAGGTTCTTTTTGCTTAAGGCAAAAGTATGTGCATCTCTAATGTACCGCTCAACGCCCTCGTCGCACTTGGTCAGGACCACCACTATGGGTTTTTTTGTTTTTGCAAGCTGATTGTAGAGATTGGAGACAAACTTGAGCTGGTCATCAAAGTTCCTATTCATGCCCCTGCTAACATCAATACCAAGAAGAAAACCATCCACCAGCAGCTTTCCATCTGGCATTTGTTTCTGCTCAAAGTCCTGTTCCAGCCCCAGCTGGTCAGTGCAAAAGTACATGAGTTTTTCAGCTGATGCAAGCTTGGTTGCAGCAGCTCTCTTGATGTAGGGCTGCAGGGCCGTGCTTCGATGAGGCTGAAAAGTTTGATCATCAATAAATTCAGTCTGCTCCACAATGTGCATCTTACATTCCACACAATCCTCCAGGGAGCGGCTAACTTCTCCCCAGTAGAGAAAGTGGTCATTATTGACCACTCGCCCACCAAAATCACTGGTGCTGAGGACAGAGGTATGGTCCAAGTGAAACTCATCAGCACTTGGGCGCACAAAGCGGTTGCAGAGACAAGACTTCCCAATGCCACACTGGCCTTTCTCCTTCTCAGTCCCAGACAATCCCACCACACTGATGTTGTAGGTGGGAATGCGGACATCTTGCTTTCTTGCCATCATCATCGTCGACACATCCTGCCACAACCGGCCACTTCCAAGATCAGATCAGTGTTTTCCAGCGGAGTGGATGGCTTCCCAACATTACCAGTGGAGAATGGCTGCCCAAGAAGCACGAGGGTCAGGACCCATAGTGCTTGTGTACCACTATGATGTCAGTTTTCACCACTTCTCATTGCCAAATAGCCAACATTTCTTCCTAGAAAAAGGGGAAACAAAGAAAAGCCATCAGCATCATTTTGGAACCCAATTTTAAACACTGAACTATAACAAAATTTTTTTAACTAAGTGTTTAGTTAATACTTAATGTGCCAGGTCTTATGCCAGGTGAAGATATTATTGGTGAATAAGACTGACATCTATATGCTCTCAAAGAAGTAGAATCTAGACTAACAAAGGAAGATATAAATAAGGAGTATGCTGAATACTAAAGCAATGTGTGAGGGCTCCCTGAGAAAATGGCTGAGTCCAGGCCTAGGCCAAGGTGTGTACAAGATCAGTCAGGAATATCTTGTCCAAGAAAAACAGGGCACCTTGCAAGGACATGAGTGTCATCAGAGTGGCTCCCACTGGCCAGGTCTGGGACAATTGGAATGCCAAATAATGACATGCTCCTAAAGAAGCCAAGTTCCAGACTTCAGTAGAAATAAGTAGGGCATTCAAGGGAAAGAAGAGATAAGACTTCCCCATCCCTTCACTTCCCTAGGCGACTGCTTACATGAACAAAATCATAAGATGTTTGTGCATGTTTATATACATCTCTGAAATACTGAACAGGAGAGATCTGTACAAAAATCAAAGTGCTTCTCCACATTACTCTGTAGTGTAGGTTTACATTCTGTTTCAACCTATGAAGACACTTAAGTTTGACAGACTCTTGAGAAGGGCTATTTAACAAAGCCACTCTCCACTAAATTCTTTACCCCAGGGTCTGGCAGGTCTCAAGGCCACTCCCTTGGCCAATCTTGAAATGCAACTTGGCAAAACCAGTCCTAATTGAAGTGACTGCTGCATGTAGCTGGCAAATCATCCCTTGTCTGTGACTCAATTATTCTCTATAAAGTAGGTCTAATAATTTATCCCTTCCAGCAAAAATACTGGCTTGATTTTTGAAATGAACTACAATGCATTATTCAACAACTTGTTTAGTTATTATTTTTTAATGGCATGATAATCTCAATTATCTGAAGGATGCTAAAGAAAAGAAAGCAAAAGTCAGCTCTAGACAATGTAGAATAGAATTACAGAACTAACACCCCACCCCAAACCAATGAGAATTAGCTGGCACAGAAGTGGTTAATTTTTGGACCTCTGGTAACTTTCCACTTGTTAGAAACCTAATAAGTTCCTTGGTATAATAAGTACACTCATCTTAGCTTTGATGTCTGGATAATGCAGTTTTACTAGTTCCTCAATAGGACTGAATTACACTGTAAACAAAGGCTGCTATAAATCTAAAGACTTCTCAAACACTTGGTTTAAAGGAAATAACTATAAGTGCCTGGTCACATACAATTTTCTAAGAGGTGGGTAAAAAAATTAGCTGAGTCACTAAATTTAATGACCTGAAGGTCACAAAGAGAAAGAAGAAAGCACATGCTCAAGACTTCATCATGTCTTAAGAGTTAAAATCTGATGGGAACTGGTATTCATAGTGGGTAACTGAGATACTTTATTTAAAAAATCAAAATATGCATTCTAATAATTTTCCATTACTAATCCTTTTTAAACTGAAGAGTTACAACAGAGAAGAAAGGAATTCTTTAAAACAGTAACTCCCTCTATTTTTGAGTCTTACAGAGCTACTTACATTAGAAAAAGACAAAGATCCTAACAGTTTCACATTTGATGCCACGAGTTAACTATGTCAGAGAGGAACATATCTCAGGCACATTTTCTATTCTTTGTCAAGAATATACTGTCATAAAACATAAAGCAAACATCCACGTGTTTTTTAGAACTTGTCACCAGTCATCTAGAGCTGTTTGTGATTTATTTAACCAAGACACTGGCTCCCTACCAGAGTGCCTCTACTGGAAGGTAAGAGGCTGTTTTTTTTTTTTTTTTTTTTTTTTTTAACACCTCTACAGAACACCCGGGGTGAGAAGTGGTAACATTCCCAAGATATAACACATTTCCTAGGACCCAAAAATGCCTCTGTGATTAGTGGGCGCTGAAGTTCATACTGTAAACAGCTCCATTAGGATATGCCTAGTGCGTTTTAACACTCCCCTCCCAGGAACCCTGCCTGCCTCCCCACAGCAGGAAACGTTCCTGACTCTGTGAGCTGGAGTGCCCTGGAAGACACAGACCTTCCACCATTATTCACAACCAAACCACCATCTCCAGCTATGAGAAAAGGCAACCACTTCCAGAAACACCATCAACTAATACTATAAGGAAAGCATTTCATAGGGAACTACTAGCAAAGGAAGCAAAATACTTGTTCAGCAATTTCCCTTAATTTGAATGGAATGGAAAAGGAATAAAAATACACATTGTAACAGTGCAGAAAGCATTTCCTGAACCTCCTTAATACCTCAACATCTTAAATTTCTGAATAGTTTTCAAAGCTATGAGTTACATGAACAGTTAAGCAGATACAGGGTAAAACTTAGCTAGGGGAGGGGATGAAAGGAAAGAATCTACACAAAAAGCACTTTCACTGAGACCCATGCCTCAGTTTTCCAGGATTTTACCTTCCAAATGGGCCAGGAAGGATGGGATAAAAACAACTCCAATAAGAAGAGAACACTATTTTCTGGTCTATGGAAGCACTGAATTTAAACAAAATATTTTCAAAAACTCAATGCTCCCATTTTCATATTTATGAACACTAACATAAACTTTCTGGTTTCTATTTGTTTTTCCTTTTGAACACAGACAAATTAGAGAAGATGGAAATACAGAGTATAGAATTTAAGGTCCTTATTCACCCAATTTATTCATCCATGAAATCTAGTGATATGCAAAACTGGTATATTGGGGCATTTTGCTGTAAACAGGAATTATAATCTTTCTTTTGGACCTGAGATGTAGCAGGCATCTTCATTTTCTGTTAATCAGATTTCTGTTGGAATCTGAAGAAATGCCATTATTCTACTCATCTATTTATGACACAAAGAATGTCTTATGAAATGATCACATCAGCTCTGTTTCCTGAGCTGCTTCCTTCTGCCACACTCTTCTGCCATGATGTTTAGCCTCACCTTGAGCCCCAAAGAATGGAGCCTGCTATCTATGGATCGAGACCTTTGAAACTGTGAGCCCCCAAATAAACTTTCCCTTCTCTGCAATTGTTCTGGTCAGTTATTTTAGTCTCAGCAGTAAAAAAGATGACTAAAATAGAAACTGGTACCAGAAGAGGGGTTGCTGCTGTGACTAACCTGACCATGTGGTTCAGAAGCTTTTGGAGTTTTCTGGAATTGGTGGGAGATTTTGAGATGTGTAGCAGTGTAAGCTGGAAATATTAGAGTGTTGTAAGCAGAGATAATGCAGATTCTGGGGGAACTCAGAAGACCAGAAAGTTAATAGTACTGTGGACAGTGAGGAGAAGAATCAAGAGGGTTTTGAGGGAAAGGAAGACACTGGGATGGGGTTGTAGCTCAGTGGTAGTGCACTTGGCTGGCATGTGTGAGGCATTGGGTTCAATCCTCAGCACCACATACATAAGTAAAATAAAGGTATTGTGTCCATTTAAAAAAAAAATTAAAGGAAAAGGAGGACACTACTGGTAATTGGGCTAGAGGCCATTTGTGTTCTGGCTGAGAAGTTGTCTGCATTTTGCCAGTGTCCTGAGACTTTCTGTGAAGCTAATTTTTAAAAAATGGACTTCTTAATCTTGCAGAAGAAATTTATAGACAGTATAACATTCAGGAAGTGACATGGGCATTGTTGGTGACTTTTAGCCAAGTTTTTGGGATATTTGGGAGTATTCGGCAGAATAGAAAGATTTGAAAACCTTGGTCTTGAAGGGCAGGAGTAAAACAGGGGCTAAGGAAGTTGCAGTTGTTAAAGACATTACTTCCACTAAAGAAATGCTAAAGACTTTGCTGAGAGACAAGAAAGATGGCCTGAGGGCATCTCAGGAGCTGGCAAGACCATATCAATCTCAGGCTCAAGGGAGTAAAAGTGAAAATTCTCTTGAGAAGAGACCAGTGGGGGAGCTGGAGTTGTGGCTCAGTAGTAGAGCACTTTTGCCTGGTGTGTGAGAGACCCTGGGTTCCATTCTCAGCACCACATACAAATAAATAAATAACATAAAAAAGATCCATTGACAACTAAAAAATATTTTTAAATGATAATAATAAATTAAAAGGTGTGTGTGGGGGGAGAGACACTGACTGACCAGTGGGGAATCCTTTTTGCACAAGGGGACCTAACAAGTTTTTTCAAGGTGCTCAACCACCCACTCAGAGGCTGCTACAGCAAGGGTCCCTGGAGACTTTACTACTGCTTGAGATGGCAACAGACCTTGGCCTCAACCACATGGTGCTGGTTTTGCAGGAATGCAGGAAGCTGCAGTTAGGGGGTCATGGAGACTTCCACCAAGATTTCAAAGGAAGGCCTGGGAGGCCAGGCAAAGTGCAGCAGTAAAACAGGGGCCCCTCCAGGCAGTCCCTGAAAGGACAGAGTGTGGAGATGCAAGGAGGAAGGTGAAGCTGCAGTGCAGATCTCTGAGATTAAGAAATGCCAGTAACCTGGGACATTGTCCTAGGAAAGCTGCAGGATGGAGCAGAGACAAGCCAACAGAAAGGTCACTTGGGCTGCAACAACAAGGTCACAGGAGTGGAGATACACAAGCCCTTTGGCAAGAACATTATGATGCCATCTGCCCCAGGTACCAAACATGGAGACTACAAGACTTGTTTCCCCAGCTGGATATGAGTCTTGCTTTGCTCATATTTGCCTTATTTCTAAGCCTCTATTTTTCTGAATGGAAATGTTTTCTCTGTACCTTTATATACTACATACCTACAGATTACTTTTGATTTTTTACAGGTGCTTACGATGTGAGCTTGCCCTGAGTCTCAGAAGAGAATTTGGGCCTGAACTTTTAGGCAATCCTGAACTGTTGAGATGATGGGGACTCTTGGAAATGGACTGCATTATGAGATGAGTGTGAGCTTATGGGGGCCAGAGGCAGAATATTATGGTTTGGATATGAGGTGTCTCACAAAAGTTCATGTGTGAAACAACGTGAGAGGGTTCAGAGGGAAAATTATTGGGTTGTGAGAGTATCAACCTAACCAGTGAATTAATCCCCAGATGGGATTAATTGAGTGGTAACTAGAGGCAAGTGGGGTGTGACTGGAGGAGGTGGGCATTGGGGGCATGACTTTGGGATATATATATTTGGCAAGTGGAGATCCCTCTCTGCTTTCTGATCATCATGTGAGCTGCTTCCCTCTGCCACACTCTTCTGCTATGAAGTTCAAGTTCAGCCTCATTCTGGGCCCAGAGGAACGGAGTCTGAGACCTCTGAAACTGTAAGCCACCAAATAAACTCTCTCCTCTACAAAAAAGAAAAAAGAAATGACTACATCAAACTCAACAAGCATAAAAACACAACTTCCAAGACCAGTTAACAGAAAGGTCCCCACTTGATGGCACCAGTTTCATAGGAGCAAACTTCCCACGTGGTTCAGAGGGATAACCACTTTTGTATTACTCTCATCTTTCCAATTGAGGTCTGTCAACCTAATCCAATACATACAAAGAAAGAGATGAAAGGAAGGGCACTGTCCTTGCTGACAAGGATCTTTTTCTCCTTCTTGCAGCACTGAAGAATGAACTCAGAGCCTCGTGTACTCTACCACTGAGCTACACCCCCAGGCCTTTTTATTTTGAGACAGGATCTCACTAAGTTGCCAACACTGGCCTCCTTGAACCCACAAGGCTCAGACTCCCAGGAGTAGCTGGGATTACAGGCATTCCCCTGTGCCTGATGCTGGTGAGGATTTTATAGTTTACCTGATAAACAAGTTATACTTAATAAAAAAGGACTGGGTTTGCAGTTCAGTGGTTAAAGCGCTTCTGGGTTCAATCCTGATACCACCCCACTGCCCTCCACAAAATGCGAAGGACAGGTGGGCTCAAACTATGAACAGGTATTTTACCTGTGACAGCCTGGTATGAAAGACTTTTTACCCCACCAGTGTTATTTATTTTTGGTAATACTGCTACCTCAATCCCTCAACCAACGAATTACCGTAACTCCTCAGAACTCCTTAGACCAGAGTCTAAGGAGTCAACCATCTCACATAAAAGAAAACACTATTTGAATTTCTCTGCAATTATACCTCTGCCTTTCAATGTAATGTAAATCAAAATAATAACATTAGGGGTACGTTTCATGTGTAGGAGACCATGGATTTACAAAGGAAGAAAAGAGCAAATGACATTTTCCCAAATAGTACTGGTAGTGATACCTACCCCAACCCCCACCTCCCAGAGTATAGGCTACATACACCTAATTCTCATCTACAGTGGGAAGATTTCTTCATAGTCATAGAATATAACTATATCCCTTTGGGCTCTATTTACAAGAAATTTCTGAAATAGGTCATCTGGATCTTTAGAATGACTGATTCAAGTATTTACCCATCTGGTCTTGAACTTGTGATCTCATGCAACAAACAGATGGGCCATTCTTAGAAATTGGGGTTAAGCACTCAGCTTACCCACACCCTCTGCAGAGTACATGTATAGCACCTTCCAGAAAGCCCAAACAGAAAAACACAAGAGGTCAAAAGATTAGGACCAGTAACTCAGATGTCTGTTTTGAAAATCATCTGGTCTAAAGATTTTTTTTTTAAGAGCAGCTACGAGTCTCTGCCAATTCATTTATAATTTCTGCAAATGTCCCCTCCTGCCCTTCTTGACTCATTCCCCGGCCCCCAAGTCCTGGTAAAGGGACCTCTGAATCCCAGGCAGAAAAACTGAACCATGCTGCAATTTTACCGGGCTAGCTGGCCCACACTAAATACAGAAAGTCCATTTTCCACCCTGATACAATTTTCATGTTTTGGGGTGTGCAGAGCTCTACAAACCGGTCCTTCTAAAGAATCAACTTTCTGGTCAGGTTATTCACAGGATGGAACCAGATTCCCAAGATGAATGAGGAGATTGCATTTAGTAAAAGCACTTCCTTAAACTTTATCCTCAGCAGTGTTCTACCAAGCAGTTATAGAATTTTTTTTTTTTTTTTTTTTTTTTTTTTTTTTTTTTTTTTTTTGTGGTGCTGGGGATTTGAACCCAGGGCCTTGGGCTTGCGAAGCAAGCACTCTACCGACTGAGCTATATTCTCAGCCCCTGCAGCTATAGAATTTTAATCAAGTTATTTGAATTTAAGGCAAATATATACAAAGAAAATTAAAAAACTGAGTAATCATTCTCCATGATGTAGTAAAACTTCCTGGGTTACCTATTATGATACTGTGACATATATATTTGGTCTCTGTCCCATATTCTTGGAATAGAATTATTAAAATTCTTGGAATCTTCAAAGTAGTGTCTTTCTGTTTGCT
The DNA here is from genome assembly GCF_902686445.1 of Sciurus carolinensis. Lineage (NCBI taxonomy): Eukaryota > Metazoa > Chordata > Mammalia > Rodentia > Sciuridae > Sciurus > Sciurus carolinensis. Next base: position 56,047,075 of record NC_062228.1, on the reverse strand, counting down.
AATTATTGACAGAGAGTCAGAAGACCCTCGGCAGCTTCAGGAAGGGGACTGCTCACAGGGAAAACCAAGGCAGAATTAGATGGCTGGAACTTTCAGTTCTACCTTCCAAACTCAGAGAAGAGAGGGGGGTTGAAGGTAAGTTGATCAACAAGAGCCAACTATTTAATCAATCATACCTATGTAGCAAAGTCTCCGTAAAAACCTGAAGGGCAGGGTCTGGCAAGCTTCTGGATAGCTGCACACACAGAGGCTCCCAGAAGACAGAAGACAGCACATCCTTTCCCACATTCTTTGCCCTATGCATCTCTCTGTTTTGCTGTTGTTGAGATGTTCTTTTTTGTAATATCCTTTAGAATAAACAGGGAAACGTGTTTTCCTGAGTTCTGTGAGCCACTCTAGCAAATTAATTTAACCAAAGAAAAGGGTCTTGCGAACCTTGACTAACAACCAGTCAGAAGCAAGGTAATAATAACCTGGCACTTGCGTGGAAGTTGGGGACAGCTCAACTGATGGGATCTGACACTATATCCCGGTGTATAGTTTCAGAACTAAAATGAATCTGAGGACATTTCAGTGGCTGCTGCAGAACATATGGCTTTCTTGATACGTGGGTGGGAGGACCTCTACAATTCTGAGGTCAAGAACAAGTTGTAAGCGTACAGTGGGAGAAACTGAGTTTGTTTATTCCTATAGTCTCTGAAACAGTGTCAGAATTTGGTTTTGCTAGATGGTCCTGGCTCACAGAATATGATTTGGGAAGAAAAAAGAAAAAAATGTCGAGGGTGAGGAATGTTGACTTCTAGGTTGCCATATGGTTATCCATGCTATGGGAGCCCACTTACTAAAAGCAAAATTTGTCAATGTTATTCAGAGATGGATCCAACTCCTGGGGGGCTGGTTCACTGGATACAGAAAGAAATGCAAACTACTCAGAAAAAAGCAAAACGCTCCATCCCTCAGCTATCACTATTTGAAATGTAGTATGAAAGTGGAAGAGCGTGCTGGGTCAGACTTTAGTTCAAGACCAGTCCTGGATCTCAGCTGGCCTCAGTTCTAGCCACCAGCCTCAAGTAGTAGTCCCAAGGGAAAATATTATGCAAGAACAAAAGAAAGCTAAGACCTTTGGTCACCAAGAAAACAGTGGAGGCAGAGAAGCAAAGCACCTGCTGACACTAGGAGGGTGCAGCGAGCAGATCTGTAGCATTACCTTTCTGAGGAGCTGACACTGAGGTGGACCCTGAAAGTGACTAAGTGAGGGCAGTGTCTTTGGTTCTAAATGCTACAGAAGAGAAGAGCATGGTGGTGTTGGTGCGAGACCCACAACTCATTATGAAATGATTATAGATGGTTTCTACCTGACCAGTCACACTGAAGGTTATTTTCTAGGAATGGCCAATCAATCTGGTGGACAGGATAGAAGACCTTCTAAGGTCTGTTCACCCTGAGAAGTGGGTGCTGGGACCTCCACCTATTAATGCCAAATGGAAGAAACACTGAAACTAAAGCAACTGATGTTGAATAGAGCCCTACAAACAGCTCCCATCAGACCCAAGAGTTGCTAGGTGTGTGGATGGCAGTTCCAAGGTGAATGGACAATGTCTTATTTGGAGGGATGCTGCTTTAATCAGAGGGAAATAAAATGGTTCAGTGGGCCAACTGCATGCTGAAAATAAGGACAGTGTTCTGGGTTATCATTTTTGGTACTGGGATTAAACCCAGAGGTGTTCTACCACTGAGTTACACCCCCACCTTATTTTTTGAGACAGGGTCTTGCCCAGACTGGCCTCAAACTTGCAATCCTCCTGCTTTAGCATCTGAGTCTCTGGGATTACATGTGTGGCCACCACACCTGGCTGGACAGTGTTTGTGTTTGTTTGTTGATTGGTTGGTTGGTACTAGGGACTGAACCCATGGGTACTCAATCACTGAGACATATCCCCAGCCCTTTTTATTTTGAGACTGGCTTTGAACCTGTGATCCTATTGCCTCAGCTTCCCAAGCAGCTGGGATTACAGGCACGTGCCACCACACCTGGCTGGACAGTGTTTTTTTTTTTTTTTTTAAAGTCCCTGTTTGGGGTTTTTACTGACTCTTGGACAGTAGCCAAGTGAACTTGTTTATTCCTATATTCTCAGACTTATGTTGAGAACAACAACAACAACTTATAAGCTCTAAAAGTGTGCCACACCAAAGGCAACGCAAAGCCAAGGCAAATCCAAACTTGGAATCACTATATAAGCCAAGTATCGCAGCCTACCTAGCCATTAGCAAGGTAAGCCCAAATCCTTACCAAACCAGGATCCTAAAAACAGCCAGGTCTTATCTTCAAATTTCCTGGTATTGTCACCAATTTTACAGTTTTCTGAAATGGTCAAATCCATACAATTATTTCAGCATATGCTTGAGAACTTATGTCTATATCAGAATTAAAACCAAAAAATTATCAGTAGGAAAAAAGTTCTTTTTGAAAAAGATTTTTCATAAAAATGTTTCTGAATATGCAAAAGAATGGCGAGGGACCTTCGACCAACAGGACAGTACCAAAGAAACAGGCATTTCTTTCTCTCAATTGGAGAAAAACTGGCTACCCTAGTTTCAAGTCTAACTAGTAGGTCTATTACCCTAATGGCATTTTAAGATGACATGGGGATTTCAGTCCATTATTTCAAATTATTCCTCACTAGTAATTTGCATTATTCTATAAATTGCCAGTCCTAAAACAGGTTACTGCAAGTAATAAAAGTTATACACCTCTTACACAATCTTAAAAAAAAAAAAAAAAGAAGAGTTAGCTTCTATTTTATTTAATGCACATGAACAGATAGTAAGAACAATGCCAGAGGCTGGGGTCACAGCTCAGTGGTAAAGCACTTGCCTAGTAGCATGTGTGAGGCACTGGGTTTGATTCTCAGTATTACATATAAATAAATTAATTAATTAAACGTCCACTGACAACTAAAAACAATTTTTACAAAAAGAAAAATGTCAGAAAGAAACAGTAGAATCGACTTCTAAATCCAGCAAAGTTTAATAGGGAACAATTTGGATTTCCACATTAAAAAAGTCATTTAAGTTTACACTAGCAAAACAAATACCCATATTCTTCTCCCCTGGGTCCCAATTTTCTGGTCTAAAATTGTACTTAGATACCTGCTTTGTTTCAAATGAAGTTAAAACCAGAGGCCTGGGAGAGAGGAATAAATGAAAAGTTTCAAGATATGGAGAAGGGCCTAGAAACAGCATAAAATTGTGCGCTGGTCCAATCATCTAAAATCTACTAAATTAAGGCTGTTTTCCCCTATATTCTTCTACAGAAGATGAATATGTGAGTTAATATGCTTAACATAAATGATTTTCTGAATGAAAAAGATGTTACATGTAGGCACTATTAACAAAAAGTTATGGCAAAATACTGCTATTTCTCATTCAAATATTTACCACCTCAATATTTGAAAAGAACATTTCAAATTAATAAATATAGAACATGAAAAATGAAAAGTACATTTCAGTTTCCTCATTTGAGGCTAGAAGTGAAGCTACAGAAAGCACACAGTGGAGCCTTCGGTTCTGGGTCTCAAGTGGTAGGTGGTGATGTGTGTGATTATAACTTCACACACTTTCCTATGCAATTTTTAAAAAGGATACAATTCAGGAGAGTGAAAAGCCTTGAGTTCACACAGCGAGCAAGCAGAGCTGGGACGTGAATGAATGACTACAGTACACGTTCCCCCTTCTACACTAGGCCCCTGCCTGGGGGTCATGTCAAACAGGTGACTCTAATCCTCACTACAGGGAGAAAAACGTGGAGAAGCAAGCAGCACTCTGGGAAGTCTACGATATAACTGGCAGTTATTCAGGCGACTAAAAACGCTCAACAGGTGGCATGCCCGACCTTTCCACCTCAAAAGAGCAACTCTAATTGGTCTGCTTTATATGCAGGGGTGCCACATTAAAATAATAATAATAATAAAAATAATATAGCTTTTTCAAGAAGTTCAAAAAAGCCATTTATGGAAATCCACATGCAACAGAATGAAACTAAACCCCTATCTCTCACCTTGCACAAAAATCAACTCACAATGGATCAAGGACCTTGAAATCAGACCAGAGACTTTGCATCTTATAGAAGAAAAAGCAGGTCCAAATCTTCACCTTGTTGGCTTAGGATCAGACTTCCTTAACAGGACTCCCATAGCACAAGAAATAAAAGCAAGATTCAACAACTGGGATAGATTCAAACTAAATAGCTTTCTCTCAGCAAAGGAAACTATCAGCAATGTGAAGAGAGAGCCTACAGAGTGGGAGAATATCTTTGCCACTCATACTTCAGATAGAGCACTAATTTCCAGAATATATAAAGAACTCAAAAAACTACACGAAGAATACAAATAACCCAATCAACAAAGGGGCTAAGGATATGAACAGACGCTTCACAGAAGATGTACAAGCAATCAACAAACATATGAAAAAATGTTCACCATCTTTAGTAATAAGAGAAATGCAAATCAAAACTACACTAAGATTCCATCTCACCCCAATTAGAATGGTGATTATCAAGAACACAAGCAACAATAGGTGTTGGAGAGGATGTAGGGAAAAAGGTACACTCATACATTGCTGGTGGGGCTGCAAATTAGTGCAGCCACTCTGGAAAGCAGTTTGGAGATTCCTTAGAAAACTTGGAATGGACCCACCATTTGACCCAGCTATCCCATTCCTTGGCCTTTATACCCAAAGGACTTAAAATCAGCATACTACAGAGATACAGCCACATCAATGTACATAGCTGCTCAATTCACAATAGCCAGACTGTGGAACCAACCTAGATGTCCTTCAATTAATGAATGGATAAAGAAACTGTGGTATATATATACAATGGAATATTACTCAGCTATAAAGAATAATAGATTTATGGCATTTTCAGGCAAATGGATGAAACTGGAGAATATCATGCTAAGTGAGATAAGCCAATCTCAAAAATCCAAAAGGCAAATGATCTCACTGATAAGCAGATGATGACACATAATGGGGGGTGGGAGGGGGGCAAGAATGGAGGAAGGAGGGACTGTATAGAGGGAAAAGAGGGGTGGGGGGAGGAAAAAATAACAGAATGAATCAAACATCATACTCTATGTAAATGTATTATTATGCAAATGGTATGCTGTTACTCCATGTACAGAAACAACATGTATCCCACTGTTTACAATAAAAATAAATTTTAAAAAAATTTACTGCTCAGACACTTGTTGGTCTAATTTCCCAGCTTTTGCTAAGAGAGAAGTATCAGATTTAGATTTGTCTCTGTCCCAAACCCTTTCTTTTCCTTCTCTTACTGAGAATAGAGAAAGGAAACACCAAGTTAGTCAAAGATCCTAGTCCAGGGGCTGGGGAGATAGCTCAGTCGGTAGAGTGCTTGCCTTGTAAGCACAAGGCCCTGGGTTCGATCCCCAGCACCCAAAAAAAAAAAAAAAAAAAAAAAAAAAAAAAAAAAAAAAAAAAAAAAAAAAAAAAAAAAAATCCTAGTCCAGAAGTCAGGTCTCCCAACGCCACCCCAATAGGGGTGGGGATAAATCTGTGGAGGGCCCTGCCAAACAGGATACTTCAGACTTTGCCCTGAGGATCCAGAGACTTCTGAACAAGGATGCAGAGACTTCTGAATAAGAATGCACAGCCACGTCTGGCGTGAAAAAGGTAATTCTGAAAGCTATCTGCACACATACTCTATCTCGGTTCTGCTATTTTACACTCATGGGAAAGTGCTTCCCAAGCAAAGGCCAATTCCAACCTGGTCATAACAAGCACCACAAAAAACAAGTGCCCACAATGGATGGAAACGCTGACACGGTGGTGGTGTGAGAAGCTCCTTTGAAAAGCCTTGTCAGGCCCAGTCTTTGTAATTTAGTGGTGGCTCACAGGAAGTGCCTGAGAGCCAGATTCTTTCTGACTGTGCTCAAGGCCATAATTTCCTTCCCATACTTAAACCGATGACCCTGTGGCTCACTGTCAAGGGAGTAGGCCAAGGGGAAAGGGCAGATAAATAAGAAGCAAAATCTGGAGAAAACTGGCTAATCTGAAAAAAAAAATTCCTAGGATTCTTCTTGAGATTAATTAAAAGGGCTTTTAGATGAACATGAGCTATTTTCTCTATAATTTGAAAGCCCCTGGAAGACAGGCAGAGCTGGGTGGGGCTGGCAGCCAGCTGCTGCATGGGGAGAAGGAAAGGCAGTCCCAAAAGCTTACAGACCAGTGCAGCCTCTTCCTACTTCATGCTGTCCTGTGCCCAGTGTGGGGAGGAGTAACCAAGATCCTAAAATCGAAACTACTGGGAAGGGGACAGGAAGAGTGATGCTCAGCGGGTACCATTTATTATAGCAAAAGGGTCCCCCCATCGCTCTAGGTATGTTTTTATGATACTCTGCTTATTTGTTCTATCTAGCACCTGTCTGTTCCTCACCACTTTAAGATCAATTGCAAACTATAAAAAAGTCCCATTACGGAGTTCAAAAGTAACTAAGAAAAACACTTGAGCTCACATAAGGAATTTAATAAGCAGCTTTTTCAATAATATGCTAGCTTCATGATTTCCCTTAAGATAAGAGACCAAAATAGTAACTACTTCCTTATCAGTCACCATTCCTTAGAAAGTGCTTGGCCAGTCATTTTCTTGAAGATCAATGAGTCACCCCTTATCATTGCTTTAGACCTCAGACTTAAGGAAAACAGGTCCAGCCTACTCTTTCCACAACAGCTGTCCTACCTGCTGGAGGAAATCACCTTGACCTCATATATTTGGCTGCCATTCAAAACACCATGTCTCTTGATCCAAATTATCAAGAATAAACAGCCTTCTGAGCTGCACCCGCACAGAATGCCTGTACTGCTCATTCCTAACATAAACCCACTGCGCTGTGTCTCCGGAGGGAACCTCATCTCTCCCTCCCCACCTTACACGTGGCTCTGGGAGGCACATAGATCAGGTACTTTCTCTTGAATAGTCTTAAAATAAATGTATAACAAATAGCTACTGTGGGCTACTAACTCACATTAGAAAGAATGAAAAGGAAAAGCACATCATTATAAAACCTCGTTACCAGTCTAATGGCCAGAAAACGTGTGGCATGGCTAATCTGACTACTATAGTCTACCGAGTAAAAGGGGAATTCGAGATAGGCAGGTATCTAAATCCAGCTCCTTTACTCCTACATGCATCCCCCAGAGCCTCAGACTACTGCCCTGCCCCAAATCCATCTGTAATTTCTAGTTTCTGCTCAGAAAACCTAGTGGGTAAGAGCCTGTCAAGGACTCAATTTCACTGTCTATAACACGACAGTCCTTCCAGCTACTAACTCTCCTCAAGAGCACAGGTGTGGGCATGTAAAGTTATATAACTTGTTTATACCAAAACGCCGTATCAAACGCACCAACCCTGGTGTCTCTGTCATCAAGAACATCACGGGTCACACTCAAGACAGAGAACACAAACTTCACCGAGCCCTTTCCACCAGTGAGGACTCAGACAACAGATAGGGTGAGGGTTTCTCATACTGCACGTTTTATGAGGGCAAGAGAGCTGTTTTGTAATACTCTGTCCTTCAGCTTACATATTCCTCCACTGTATTCAAAGCATTACAGTGAGCCACTTCCAAAATGGTGATCAAAATACATGCATCACAGTTTGTCAATTCTTATTAATACATGAGTTCAGAAAACTTGGGCGACGAGTGAAACTGATCACACTATGCTACAGGCATGCACAAATATTCCACAATGAAGCCTACTATTCTAAACAATTGTTATGCAGCAAAAAATAAAAATTAAAAAAAAATAAAGAAAACTTGGAAAACTCAACTCCATTTTCTTCACTGACTACTTAACAGAAAGCCAAACTCAACCAGTTGAATCAGGAGCACTAACAGCCAAGTCAGGTGCACCCAAAAGTCAACTGAGCTGAAAAGTTGTATGTCCACATTCCACACCAGCAAGGCGCAGTGAGCAGACAGCAGCGACGGAGCCAGCCTGTGTTCAACCAGCCTTCTCACACTCCTCCAGGCCCCCAGCCCACACCCGTGTTCCGACAGGCACACACCCGACTCTATCATCTAAGACAGTGAGGCCAGTGTTGTCTGGAGTCACAAAGTTACATGTGCTTACTTCTAATTAAAGGTCATTTGATTTTAAGAACTTAATAAAAAGGCCATAAACCTGTATCATTCTACAAGAATGCCATGAATGCCAAGTACCCAACTATTATTCTTCCAGAGTGACCTTTATTAAGGGCTGCCTCTACTACTTTGCCAACTAACAGGGGACAGAAACATTCCTATCACAAGCTAGTTAGCTTAAAAAAGTAAAGGCAAGTGAAAAGGCCTTCCAGTGACCCAAGTGGGCCAAATTCCTCCAGTAAAAACTACTAGGTACAGTCTCAAAAATGAAAAAAATCTAAACAACATAAGCCACTTATAGTGCCAGCAAATGAGAAAGGTAAAATTCACATTCTGGTGGAAGAACACTTGTAGAGCAGCCAAGAGGCCTGAACTCACTTGCTAGCTAGGTCATTAAATCATGCTGGGGGAGGAAGGTGCATGCAGATAAAAACTAGTTAAATGACACCTCACACTCAAGCTATCTTGACAGCTCTCAATCGTCAGCAAGATCACTGGACAATGATGTTCTTCAAGGAGACAGGTAAGGCTCACAGGGCTAATGATAACCTAAGTGCAAGCAATTATAATCAGACTTATAATAATCAGTCTGTGCCCTTAGAATGGACACTCAAGTTCAACAGCTGAGAAAGATGACATATTGCTACTGGGGAAACTGGATGGCCTGGATCCCCACAGCCTCACATGTTCCTTCCCATGTCCATTCCATCTGTTCTTGCTCTCTGCAAGCTACACTCCATAGAGCAGCAAGTTACTGTTGTTGTTGTTGTTGTTTCCAGGGAGAGGGGTAGTATCGGGGATTCAACTCAGAGGCACTTGACCACTGAGTCACAACCCCAGCCCTATTTTGTATTTTTCTTAGAGATAGGGTCTCACTGAGTTGCTTAGTGCCTTGTTTTTGCTGAACTTACGATCTTCCTGCCTCAGCTTCCTGAATAGCTGGGATTTCAGGTGAGGCCACCATGCCCAGAGCAAGTTACTGTTTAAAGAACAGATCAGATCTTGTCAATCTCCTCCCTACAGCTCCTCAGAGTTTCCTTCTGCTCTTACAGTAAAATCCAAAATACTTCATATGGCTTTTAAGTGGCCTCATCTCAACCAATCTACCTTTTCCTCCCTAGACTAGCCACTGTGGCCTTCCTTTGATTCCTGGGTTGCCTTCATTTATTTATTTTCATCCAACTACCCAACAAAAAATTACTTGGCAAGCACCCACTACTGTGCCAGGCACTGTATGGGCACAGCATATGTAGCAATAAAAAAGATGTCTACCCTCATGGAGCTCACATTCTTGCCAAATGAAAGAGACAGTTAAGGAATGAATGTAGGTTAGGTGATAGCATGGGGAACAGTGAAGCAGGTAAGAGCTTTAGTGCATGGGAGGGGGCAGTGCGATGCTAGAAAGGATGGTCCTATGGAGAAGCAGGGCCTACAGAGGAGGGTGAGAGTGACCACAAAGAGAGGAAGACAGGGCTACCGAGGGGAGCGCGTCCAGGCAGACAGCAACCATGAAGGCCATACTTAAGGCTGAGTAATGGTTTTTGCTTTAATGTCTGTTTCTCATTAAATTGTTAACTCCAAAACAAGGCAGCCTAACGTCTTATCTATTCTGTTTCCAATTTGACCTCAGCATCACACCAAGCACCTGACTCAATAAATACCTGCTAAATGGAATAAGCGAATTAGTGTCTAAATAAAAAACCAAAAAATTTTAAAAAAAGAGCTTGGGGATCCAAGTAATAAAGTGCTACCTCAAATTAACAGGTTTCAAGTTTAGCCGGCCCCCTACCCCTGCAGTGATGGGGATCAAAATCAAACCCCAGGCCTCTATAGGCAGGCAAACGACCACATAGGGTCACACACACACACACCAGTGCAGGCCCCAGCAGCACTGGGGGAGTGCAGGCTGACAGGTTCTGCTCCACTGCAGCAGCACGCTTCCAGAGCAGCAAACCAGCGGTCTGTGCACCCTGTGCTCCAGCCCTCGGCCCTCCGCAGCTTCCTGAACAAGGCGAGGATTACAACCCTCTCCTTCCTTTTGCTCCTCCAGCCCTTCGGCTCTTCTGTAGCAAGTCCCTTTCAGTTCGAATGGTGATATCCACTTTCCTGATTGGACAACAACCAAGATAAGAGCAGAGAATTGAGAAATAAAAAGAGCAATATTAACTAAGCTAGAAAATGAAGTATAAAAATGGCAAAAGAATGAAGACTATCATTTGTTTAAAATGTTCCAAAAAACCAAACTCCCAAAAATTTCTCCCTGTATTCATCTTAATGTAATTCTAGAGTTCTAAAAATTCAGTCGTTTAATATGTATTTAGCTGGGGGTATTTTCCTTGTTGTTTTGGTTTTTTGGTACTGGGGATGCTCTACCACCAAACTACAACCACAGACCCTTTTATTTTTGAGGACAGTCTTGCTAAGTTGCCAAGATTCGTCTCAAACTAGTGATCCTGCCTCAGTCTCAAACCACTGGGATTACAGGTGTGCACCTCCATTCGAAGTAATTTTAAGTTTGTTTTTGTTTTTTTGAAGGAAAACAATTATAAGTGTGTCTCTGTGGGTAAATCAAGTTTCTGCAGAATCAGGAGAATCTTCTATGTGTCTCCTTGAGTGCTTCCCCACAGAAGGACAGAAGGCATTTCATAGGCATCTGGTTTCTGCTTAATGACTATTATAAAGCTTTGGAATTGATGAAGATTGTGTGGAGAAAAGAAAACCAAGCAATCGTTCTAAAAAGCAACCTGAAAATAAATCTCATCCAAAGCACTCAAGCAAAGGATTCCAAAGTTCCTTCACTCCTAACACCAGCCACTAGTGGAGGAAAAGAGCAGGGATTGACCAGCACGTGGGAGTAGAGGGACATTTCCAACTCTTCCTTGCCAAAGCCACCCCTGAACTAAAGGTTATCTTCATTTCTGTGGGCCTGTTTTTTGGTAAGAGAAAAACCCATCACAATCAACTGCCCAAACAGTTTACCTTTGTGGAAAGGATGAAAAACAATCTGGAGCAGATTCAAACCTCCAATTCCCCAAAATCTGTTTCCAACCTGCTTACACACCACACAGGCATCTCTAAGTCTTATCAAATTCACTTTCAGGTATTATATACAATAAAGATAAGGATAAGAAGTGTTAGAGATTGTTGAGAAAAAAAGGCTAAATAAAAGCCACTTATTTCAAGGGTTAACAACTACTAGAACCACACCAAAAGTCATTCAACACACCATCCGCTAACCCTATTTTCCATTAACAAAAATGGCCTCATGAAATGGGCCTCTCAGGGAATACATAAGCCGCAGTGAGCACACAGAGTCTGACTTGCTGATTTCCAGGCTGACCCATGAGAGTGAGTCGTCAGCTGTTGTCATTTTCCTACTTCCTTTGACAACATACCTAACAGATCACAGTTGGTTCACTATTACTTCTAACAAAACTTACCACAGGAAACCATGCCCTACAACCCAATACGAGCAGTTCCCTAGAATTGGCTACAGTACATCTCTTTGGGAGAAAGTGATGTACTAGTGAAACGGGATTTACTGACTGGTTTATGAATAATAATAATGTTTCATAGATAATCAACTGTCAAAAAATAAATTCTCTGGGCTGGGGAGATAGCTCAGTTGGTAGAGTGCTTGCCTCACAAGCACAAGGCCCTGAGTTCGATCCCCAGCACCACAAAATAAATAAATAAATAAATAAATAAATAAATAAATAAATAAATAAACAAACAAATAAATTCTCAATAATTAAGCTAGCACTTCATAACGAAGGGGCTTCAGATTCACCCCTTACTTAACATTTACTAACAGCATTCTTGGGACTCGGCGAGAAGCAAAAGGACAAGTAGAGCAATGCCAATGTGAAGGCTCCCTGCAAAGTAAATGGGCTAGAGAAGCAACTGAAGATGACCAGACTGGCTTTAGCTGTTTTTCTATTAGTTATCTCTCTTTTATATAACAGCAAATACTCGGTGATGAGTCAGACATAGTGTCAAATAAATAGAATGCATATGTGATTTATGTAATTCTTCACAATAACCTAATAAGGCAGATACTGTCATAATCCCCAACTGAGAGTAGAAAACAGGCCCAGAGGTAAAGTGACTGGTCCAGGATCACTGAGCATAGTTCAGGATCACTGCTGTGGGTCTCTGAAACTCACATGTGGCTTAACTTCAACACTGCACTGCCGAAAAGATGGACAGCAGCAGTCATGCAGCTTGAACATGCTGGAGAAAAGGGAAGGCACCGTCAGCTGTTTTCCACTGTGAGGGGGACAGTCTCCTACCTACTTAGATGCAAAACTTTAATAATGTGCTTCCCAGAGTATTTTATGTATTTTATGTTGCTCAAAATAATATTTCATACATTGCCTTATTGCTTCTTAAACCCCCCAGGGAAGGGTTAGAGAATGAGGTGGTCTCCTCATTCCACAGAGAGGAACACTGGGACCTGGAGATCCACGGATTTGCCTTAGGCCAGAAAGATCAACACAGTCTCATCAATGGGAACACTGAACACCTGGGTCTCATGGAAGAAACAGAATTTCTGCTAGTTACCACAAAGACCATTTCCAAAGTGAGGACATAAGGGAAATGGCTTTTAACTTTTTTTTTTTTTGTGGTGCTGGGGATTGAACCCAGAGCCTTGTGCTTACAAGGTAAGCACTCTACCAACTGAGCTACATCCCCAGTCCCTGGCTTTTAACTTTGGTAAGTATAATTAATATCATTTCCGCTGAGTATTAAATTATGAAAAAGCCCTAACTTACACAGTTCTTCACTTTTCCCACCATGGAAAGAGTATAAGTTTTTGCCCTTTAACCTTATTTTTTTTCTCAGTCCACTGCAAAAATTCACTTATACTCACACACGAAGAATCCCTTAAAAAACAAAATCACCAAAAAAGCAATTATGTAACTTCATTATTCCAGAAATACTCTTTTAAGACTCTAGAAAAGGCTGGGTCATGGTATGTGCCTGTAATCCTAGCAAAGAGGCTGAGGCAGGAGAATCCCACATTCAAGGGCAGCCTCAGCAACTTATCAAGGCCCTAAGCAACTGAGTGAGACCTGTTTCAAAATAAAAATAAAAAGGGTTGGGAATGTAGCTCGTATAGCACTTGCCTAGCATGTGCACGGTCCTGGGCTCAATCCTCAGTACCACCAAAAAACAAACAAAAACAATAAAAAGTTATCCACAAAACAGCAGAGTAAGACATGACACAGTGACCAGCAGTACAAGATCCATGTCTCTCACTAAAAGCAAAATATATCAAGAGAGAGTGTAAACAGAGTCAATTTCATTTAAAGTTTCAAAGGAAAAAATTAAAATTGCTCTGGCAACAAATCATAAGCAACTTGTTATTCATAAATTGGGGCTACCTTGGAAATTTCACATCAGTGCCAGGCACAGTGGTGCACAGCTGTTGATACCAGCTACTATGTGGCTAAGGCAGGAGTATCACAAGTTTGAGGCCAGTCAAGGGAATTTAGCCAAGACCCTGTCTCAAAAAATAAAAAGGACTAGGGATGAAACTCAGGGACAGAACTTCCCTGAATTCAGTCCCCAGTACTGCAAAACTAAATAGGTAAACAAATAAAAATTAAAAAGGCTAGGGATGGGGGCTGGGGAGATAGCTCAGTCGGTAGAGTGCTTGCCTTGTAAGCACAAAGCCCTGAGTTCGATCCCCAGCACCCAAAAAAAAAAAAAGGCTAGGGATGTAGATAGGTTCATTCCCGTTACCCCCACCAAAAGAAATTTCCTATGATTGAACCATGTTCGAAAACTCCAAATTCAAAGAATGAATCTTACTTTTTCATTTATGATAAATTCATGAGAGCTGAAGAAAGTCTGATTGCAATTAACCATGAGCTTTCAAGTTATTAGGAAAATAAATTTCCCTGAAACACACAGGCAATGGTTGCACCCCGATTGCATCACTGGCTCTTTGTTTCAAGTGCTATGAGGGACTATCCTAAGGACAAGGGAGTTGTGCCTTGGCTTGGGGTAGCTCAAGATGGAGCTCCTGTCTAGCATGTGCAAGGTGGCCCTGGATTCCATTCCAAGGATCACAAAAACAAATAATTTTTTGAAAGATTCAAATTTAAAAAATTCTGCCTAATCATAAAATGAAACCACTTAGAGAACAGCTTGAATTTATGGTCAAAAAAGCCCCAATTCATTAGAGGTCTGTTTTTTCCCTAATGTGTAGTCTTTACTAACTTGAAATTATATTTAAAAATAATGCCAGTCTAAAACCTTTAAAATAAATAAATAAATAAATTCATGGAAAGGCAAAAAAACAAAACCAACTGCAGAAATCCTTCCAAAATACTCATAAGTGAGGGTACACTCCTCAGATAAACTGTTCACTGGTGACGATGGCATTACGAACCTATATCGCAATTCAGTTTAAGAATTTACTTAATATAGCCAGGCATGGTGGCACATGCCTATAATCCCAGCAACTCAGGAGGCCTCATCTCAAAAAAAAAAAAAAAAGGGGGGGGGAGGGCAGGGAGAGGTGGTGGCAGGGAGGGCTGAGGATGTGGCTCAGTGGTCAAGCACCTCAGTTCAATCTCCAGTACCACAAAGAAAATTTTTTTCACTTATTATTGAGAGATTTAAGTCCTCAAATATGCCTAAACCCTGGGAGGGTTAGTTCATACTCCTATTTGTACAGGAAGTTTCTATCCAATTTTAAACCTGCTTAAATTATGCGTCAAAGATAAAACGAGAGGACTTGTGTGTAGTTCAGTGGTAGAGCACTTGCCTACCATGCATAAGGCCCTGAGTTTGACACAAAATACCTCTCCAAAAGATAAGGGGGGGAGTATTCATAATTAATAAGAGAAACAAACTTTATAATCTTTAAAGTGCTTTCTCATTTCACCCTCACAACAATCCCAAGCAGAGGCTGGCACCCATTCTCCAGATCACAGAATCACACAGCTAGAAAGGACTACCTTCCAACTAACGCACTCCACTGGAACAGAAGCAGGGCATCTTATCTGGTTGTTTCCTATGTGTTCTCAGAATCTAACACAGCACCTGGTACAAGGTTAATGTTCAGCAACAATATCTCTACTACATGTTCAAAAAGTTCAATCCAAGCAATTTCTTTTCCTGGTGGTACTGGGGATTGAACCCAGGAGCGCTTTACCACTGAATTACAACCCCAGTCCCCCTTTTTTTTTTTGAGCTCAGGGTCTTGCCAAGTTGCTGAGGCTGGCCTTGAACTTGCGATCTCCTGCCTCAGCCTCCCGTGTCACACTGGGATTACAGTGTGCAACACTACAGCTGGCCCAAACATTTTTTGAAGGTGATAACCCAAGTTCAGAAGTAATATGACCTAGCCAAGGTCATACTACTGAATACTGGTTCCTCACACTCCAACTTCCTAATTCAAGGCAGGGTTCTACCCTCTCCCCAGGCTGTCATTGAGACTTTAATTCCCCAAATACTCTCCCAGATTTCACTCAGGCATTTGATTTTTTAAAAAATATTTTCAATAATTTAAACTTCCATCCTTCTCCACTCATAAGCAGGTATATGATCCCTTCATATGCTGGGCTGAGGATGTGGCTCAGTGGTAGAGCACTTGTAGGCATGCACAAGGCCCCAGCTTCAATCCCCAGCACCACCACCACAACAAAATGTTTCATATGCACCACTCTTCACCACAGTTCCATAACCCTTTATTTACATCTACTCTACACACTGGGAGAAGGCACCTCTAGGCAGAGAGGCCTCATGAGCTGGCAGAGTCTACACATATGTTCAGGAGAAAGCACTTGGTCTAGTCTGATTGGACAGCACATCACCAGAAGTTCCAGCTTGGGCTCAACCCACGAACAGAACTATGACGGCAAGACATTGGCATTTAATTTTTTTAAGCAGTTTCTTTTAGATTTTTTTTTTTTTTTTTTTTTTCTTTCTTGGTACTGGGGAATGAATCCAGGGAGCTTTATCATTGACCTATATCCCTAGCATTTGGGAGACAAGATCTCACATTTGCTTAGGGTCTCACTAAATTGTTGAGGCTGGTCTCAAACATGTGATCCTCCTGCCTCAGCCTCCAAGGCTGCTGGTTACAAGTGTGTGTCATCACATCCAGCTAGGCAGTTTTTTTTTTTTTTTTTTTTTTTTTTTTTTTTAAACTTTGTCCTGATACCTGTTTTTCTACCCTATTTATCCTACCTCTTTCTTGGGGGGGAAAAAAAAAATCACACAAAACCTTTTGAATTTTCACTTTGTATCTTCATTGTGTCCTTAATTTGGAAAAGTTCTCTTTAGTAATATTATTATGGACAATTTTAGGATCAAAGGTACTAACTATGGCTCCATAGACACCCAATAGGTTAATTAACCAATTCTAATCTTTTGACAGCTAAAGATTCCTCAGACACTCTGATAAAATTTGGACCCTCTCTCCCAGAAAAAAATATACTTACATAAAAAAATTCAGAACCCGATTAAGAACATTTGCCCTAGCCAAATTATGCAAGCAAGAAAGGTCAAAGATACTTAGCTACTATTTCTACCCCAAAATAACCATTTCCCCATTTGTACAAGTAGAATACTCTTACTTCTGAATCACAGAGTAATTATTTTTAATGAATAAATAAAATAAGTGCATGCCTCCAAGATTTATAATCCTCACCTGGTAGTAATGGTACAGCTTCCATTTATTGGGCCCTAGTATGTGGATGTGGCTGGCTCTCTGCAAAGCAGTTGACATGCAGTCTCTCATATAATGCAAAGGTCCTATAGAGCAGGCAGAGTTACATTCCCATTTTACACATAAGAAAACCAAGGCCTGATCCAGGCTAACCAGCTGGAAAGTGGAAGAGTTAGGTTTATACACTGGTATTTTGATTTCCAAAGCCCATCTACACTACCTCCCACCAGAGGGAACCTTAGCACTATATTGATTTCTGAGAGATCAAAAAATATTGCCAAACGGATGCCATCCAATCACCTTCATCTGCTCTTGGAGCAAGTAAACAGTCTAGTCCAAGGGTCCAGTCCAGTGTCACACCCCCTTAGCAGTGTCCAATAAATACCTGTAGAGTGACTAAGAGCAAAGAGAACCTCACACTCTTGTCCACAGAAAGCAGGGAAATGGAGTCAGCAGTCTTCATTAAGAGTTCCATGTGAATATGTGTCACAGCGAGGGCTTCAGTCACTGTGTTTCCAAACAGACCTCAAGTCGGGCAATGGCCATAACTACCTAATCTGTTATATCCTCGCATGCAAAGGTTTGCAACACATCAATGAGGTAATAAGTCAACAGTGAAATTTCAGTAAAACACAAGAGTTAAGTCTAAATAACCTTTCCCCTGGGTTTCCATCCTACCTTACACATCCCCCATGACTTTAGCCTTGAAGCTGTGTGTTAGTTGTAACTTATGAAACTAACAGTTACCGCCTCTGAGCACCTACACCGATGACAGCCTCAAGGACCAGCACTCTGCTACTTCAGCTCTATAATGACTACAGCTCAGCATATAAACATATGACACCGGGGAACAAACACTTGGACCTGGGAAAGCTGTAACCATTACTTCAAACAGAAAAACAAGTTTACTAAACAATGAGAGATGACACGAAGGTTTAAAAGCCAGAATACCAACTTTCCAAGAAGAACAACTTACATACTCCTCTCTTAGATGTTCAACAGCAGAGTTCTCTGCACCAAGGACCCCTCCAAATAAGCATCAGGGAAAAACAAAACACCATGCCCAATCTAAAATGGTAAAGTCAAAGAGACAAAATGAGGCCGTGGGGCTCAGTGTTATTCTAAACCAGTGGTTCTAATCTTTTTTGGGTCACAGATTCCTTTGAGAATTTGATGAAAGCTACAGATCGTCTCTCCATAGAGACTCAACAAAACCAAACTTCAGTTTATAATCCAAGTCCATCACGGACACTGCTTCAGGCTCCACAGACCCTTATAATCTTTGTTTATAATCTGCATTTCTAGCCATGCCTAACTACAGGTAACCCAAATTCACCAACCATTTAGTTTTTCAGAAGCTATACCAACATTAAGGGATTTGAACACAGAGGTGATGGCCTCAGTATTTTCTAACAACTCACCACCCACCACAATGGCCCCTATTCCTCTTCCTACCTGATTCACCTTAAGTCACAATAACAAACCACAGGGTGAAGATGTTTTATCGTTCCCAACTAGAACATAAAAAACTAAAAAGCAGGAGTCATACCTGACAGTACCATATATTTCACCCAGCACTGTACACATTTTAGATAATTTAGTAGTCACTACTTACTGACTAAATAGCAGGTTTAAAATAACCTATGTGCCGGGTTTGGTGGTACACGCCTGTAATCCCAACAGCTCAGGAGGCTGAGGCAGGAGGATCCCAAGTTCAAAACCAGACTCAGGGCTGGGGATATAGTTCAGTTGGTAGAGTGCTTGCCTTGCACTCTGGCAAGCACCTGGGTTCAATCCCCAGCACCACAAAAAACAAACAAACAAACAAAAACCAGACTCAGAAAACCAGCAAGGCCCTCAGTAAATTAGTGAGACTCTGTCAAAAAATAAAAAGGGGGCTGGGGAGACAGCTCAGCAGGTAGAGTGCTCACCTCATAAGCACAAGGCCCTGAGTTCGATCCCCAGTACCGCAAAAAAAATAAAAATAAAATAAAATAAAAATAAAAAGGGTTGGGGATGTGACTCAGTAGTTAAATGCCCCTGGGTTAAATCCTTTGTATCTAAATAAATAACCTACACTTTAAAAAAATATTTTTGATGCCTTTATTTTATTTATTTGGCATTAAGGATCGAACCCAGTGCCTCATACATGCTAGGCAAGCACTTTACCACTGAGTTACAACCCCAGTCCCATATCATCTTTTATGGTAAAAGGAGCTGTAAATTCAAGAAGTATAGGAAAAGCAGATATTTCAAAAACAAAACATTTTCCCTAAATTGGACCCCTAGGAGCTTGAAATACAAAAAGAAGCTGGTCCGGAGGTCCTTGCTCATCTCCACATTGCCAAGTTTCTCTCCCTGATAGGAATGTGGCTATTTATGACAGGTATGCTGGTATATAGCAAACCACAGCCCCAGTGCCCAAGGAAACTGCAAGTGGAGCCAGTGGAAACATGAGCAGGAATCCTGCCTGGTGTTCTGTAAGCACTGTCAAAACTAAGAAAGTAGCCAGGTATGGTGGTGCACATCTGTAATCCCAGTGGCTTAGGAGGCTGAGGCAGGAGGATTTCAAGTTTGAGGCCAGCCTCAGTCACTTAGGGAGGCCCAAGCAACTTTAGTGAGAAAAAGCTGAAAAATTTTTTTCTACTAATTCCTTTTCTGTTCCAGAATTCAATACAAGATCCCACATCCCATTCTACTTAATTCAAGGACTTTTAAAAATATCTGCCTTTACTTCTGAGTAACAGTTTTATCAGTTATCATCATTCTCCATCTATGCCTCCATATCCCCCAACTTCACCAGCCCAATCAGAAAATATGTCCTCTCATACACAATGGCAATGAGGAATCAGAAGATTTGGATTAGAGATTACTATTATCTCTATTATTAAGGATTCAAGGAAATCTAGTTAAAAAAAAAAAATCCATGGCATCCTCACATGGTAAGATATATACAAGATAACGCACACACCTACACCACCTACAAATGAACTTGACCTAAGATGCTGCTTCCATTATGGAGGAACATATTTAAAAGCAGACCTGTTTCTGTTACTTCATTTTTCCCAGCAAGCAGTAAATCCTCTTTAATCTCTCTCTTAAACACCCCAAGCATACAAAGAAGGAGTTGAGACCCTTAACCCATCCTCAAAACACAAAGCTGGCAAAACTATCTGGAACCTGGGAAGGAAGAGAAGGATGACTCATATTCTCTTTCCTAGATTTTCACGAAGGCCTCTAAATGTCAGGACAGAATTCCATCACAAGGCAGCCATCTTTATAAAGGGAGTTTACCAGTATTAGTCATACTTCTGTTATACAGATGACCTGCACACTAAGCCTCCAGCTCCTTAAACTCTCACACCCACAACCTTGAGTAACGTCCACTTTCTAGAATCACGAATGAACCCTAACAACTTTTTCCATCATTTTAAAAACACAAATGTTGGAATAAACCACCACTGTTAACAACAGTTATTACCTGGGAGGTAGAACTTAAAGAATACTTTACTTTATGTACTTCAGCTATCAGAAGCAATTACACAAGAAGATCCCTACGCCAGAGTAGGGAGGAAAAGCAGTGAAGAGAGGAGAGAGGGAAAAAGGAAGGAAGCAAGCTCTCTTTTTGAAAAGCGTATCATCTAAATCTGCACTACTCTCCCCCATACTTCAGCCTCTTTGATAAAGCAGGGTGTGGAGGCACAGGCCTATAATCCCAGCTACCAGGGAAGCTGAGGCAGGAGGATCACAAGTTCAAGGCCAACCTCAGCAACTTAAAAAGACCCTGTCTCAAAATATAAAATACAAAGGGTTGAGTAGCTCGGTGGCACTGGGTTCAATCCCCAGGGGTACACGGGGTTGGAGGAGTTAAATCAATCAAGATCAAAATTATAGTTTCTCAGTTCTACTAACTACATTTCAGGTAGGGACATGTCACTAGTTCAGAAAGTTCTACTGAATAAGGATGATACAAAAGAAGCCCTGACGCTAATTCAGACTTTGTAAATAGAGAGCCGGTATTTGAACTAGGCATTAAGCAAGCATTCCAGGATAACTAATGACCACACCACTGGCTTTCCAGAAATATCATGTAATTCCAAAATTTCCAGGGCTCTTTCCCAAATTGAAAAGGGAAAATACTTCATGGAGGATTAAAGAAATAAGTAGGTGATCGGCTTTGCTTGTACTTTGCTAAAATAAGCTTAGATGAAAATTCCCTAAAACTACAATGTAAAGTCAAATGAGGACCTCACTAAAAGGTCCTGGAGAGAAGGGGAAAATGGAACTGGAATTAACAGATCATTCTGGAAATCTTTGACAAGTAAGCTAAACCAGGGATCAAGGGAACAAACCAAAGAATGCACTATGCCCATCCAAGTACCATTAACTAAGAGAAGCATTTCTAAATAATGGAAATCACTAGCTATTAACGTGCACATTAATAAAATAAGTAAGGGTATTGCTTTATTCTCCTTTCTCTGAACTCTTCCCTGCACCACCCAGTTATGTGCATTGCCTCAGCTTCCTCATCTGAGTCCTAGATGCAAAGACAGTATCTATCTCATAAGTCTGCTATGTGGATTCCTGAGCTACCACAGGTCAAGTACATAAAACAATGTCTGGCAGACAGCAAGGCTAAGGAGGTACTGGCTATTATTACTATGAAGAGTCTCTGAGATCTACTTTGGCTGTGTGAGTGAATGTAAAAGATTTCCCTAAGGTGAGAGAGGGATGTTATACTGACTGTCCTACTACAAGGGGATTTTGGAAAGTTCAATTCATCCCAACAGAGACACCTTCCAACCTTGTCCTATGAGCTACTGTTCATAATGCTTCAAGAAGCAGGAGACAACTATTCCACTCCTAGGAATTCTCCTACAAGTATAATCTCACACATGCAAAATGATGTCCAAGTTTTCTCAACAACATCAACTACAAACAAATCAAATGCCCATCCACAGAAAACTGGCTAAATCACTGGCAGCATGTCTGGTACTGGAATACCATAAAGCTGTTAAAAAAAAAAAAAAAAAAAAAAAAAAAAGAAGAAAGAAATTCCCTCTATGCTAATACAGAACAATCTCCCCTAACATTAAGTGATAAAAAAAAAGATACAAAACAGTAATTAGAGCATGCTACTATTCATGCAAGGGGGAGGGAGGTCATGCATACTCATGTTTACTTGTTTGTGCATAAAAATATCTCTGGTAAAACACTGATGGCTCTAAGCAGACGGCAGGGTGGCTGAGGAACAGGGGAAAAGGAGCATATCATGGGTGCTTCGTGACTACTGATGAAAGACCATATGGACACATCACTACAGAAAAACAAGTTACATCCATCACACCACCAGCAAAGTGCAAATGGAACACAGCTGAGAAAATCCCAGTAAGCAAGGTATCAGAGAACGCAGACCCTAGAGATGCTGAAAGATGAGCAGGAAGTCACCAATTGGAGAAGGGTTGGTAAGGGCGCTCTGGAAAGAGGAGCCAGCTTCATACAAGCAGATAGCTGGAGATAGGTATTTAAATGGGAGAAGTCCAAGACCAGGAAGGAAGAATGGCCAAATTATAAAGGGTTCCACAGGTAACTTAACAAGTGTAGATTTCGTCTTAAAGAAAATATAGGAACCCTGAAGGTTTCTAGGCAGGGCAGTGTACCAGTCAAGGTTTTGTTTTGTTTTGTTTTGTGTGACCCCAATGGCTTGTAGAGAGAATAAATGGGAAAGAACAAAGAAAATACCATGGAGATTTCTGCAAGCAAGCATGATACCCTACTTCTTGGAATCCCCTTTAGCACACAGCATACTAAATTTTACTTAAAGGCCTCACCGGGTCACATGCCTGTAATCCCAGTGACCTGGGAGGCTAAGGCAGGAGGATTGCAAGTTTGAGGCCAGTCTTGGCAACATAACAAGGCACTGCCTACAAAAAAATTAAAAAGGGCTGGAGTTGGAGCTCAGTGGTGAAGCATCTCTGGGTTCAATCCCCAGTACCAAAAATAAATAAATAAATAAATAAATAAATAAATAAATAAAATCACTCAAAGGCATTCAATAAATACTTATCATTTGAGAATAATAATTTTTTTAAAAAATTTAGATGTTGATAGACCTTTATTTTATTCATTTATTTATATGTGGTGCTGAGAACCAAACCCAGTGGCCTACACATGGCAGGCAAGTGCTCTACCACTAAGCTCCAACCCCCGCCCAAGAATAATAATTTATTAATTGAACATTTACTATATGTCAAACACTTTTTATGGATTTCCTTGGTTTCTCATAACAATCCTATGAGATATTAATATCCTTATTTTATAAATGAGAAGACTAAGGCTTGGAGAAGCTAAACAGCTTTTTAGGGTGACAACAAAATCACAGGCACATGATCTGTCTGGCTGTCTAAATGTTTCTCCATATATTATTGGTATTGGTCTATGGCAACGTTTTCCACAGTCTATGTAAAATGAGAATTAGGAACCTACCTACATATGTCCATGTAAGATGGTCAACTTGCTTGGGAAGGACTATCTTTCTTTCTGTTACTGGATCTCACATTTTATGAAATAAAGAACAGTTTTCCTTCCTTTTTTAAAATGCCCTCCTTCGCAAAACTAAGGAAAAGGCCTGTTTGGTAAACTTGTATTTGCTTTCCGAATACCATACTCTCCAAAACTATAAAAGTCAAGTCCAAGTACTACAAAACCAATGATGACACTTACTCAGCATTTAGGAGGACTCAGGCACTATTTTAAGTTTCTTAAATACACCATTTTAATTTGCACCGTGACTCTATGAGTATACACTGCTAAGAGCCCCTTCTCGTAGAGGAGATGCTTGAGGTGCCATGTCTGAGTGTCCTGTCAGAGGGTGCAGGGGGAGGGGTAAGAGGAGTGACTGGGGGCTCAGGCTAAGCCAGTCCTAACAAGAGAAAAAGCAACTGAGGCCTGACCTAACACCAAGAATGCCAAACAAACCTCAACCACTGCTATCTGGCCTGCGATGTGAGTTTTAATGTTTAAATGTGTGAGATGCTCACTGATAAGACCCCAAAACCGGCCACTCCTGGGGGCAAGTTACCAGCTGTACAAAGACCAAGAGATAACAAAGTAATGGCATGTGCTGCTGATAACTGACTCAAAATTTCATCATGCTGCCTGTGCAGCACCTAACACACGCCCACACTAAACATTCTCATTAACCAAACTGTTTCATTCTCCTAACAAATTCAAAAGGTTTTCCAACTTTAAAGAGCTTTTATGTTCACTATTGGCACTTAGTTTTCTTTTTTTGTTTTTTGGTACCAGGAACTGAACCCAGGGATGCTTACTCACTAAGTCCCCACATCCCCTTTTTAAATTTTATTTGGACAAAGGGTCTCACAGAGCCTCACTAAGTTGCTGAGGCTGGCTTTAAATTTGTGATCCTTCTGCCTCAGCCTCCCGAGCCACTGGGATTGTAAGTGTACACCACCTCATCTGCAGCATTTAGTTTTCAAAAAAGCAAAAATAAAAAGACTTCAATCACGCAGGGTAGGTGTTTAAAAGTCCATTTTATAGACAAGATAACTCCAAATAAAAATATCTTATCCTAGGTCACAAAGTGGATATGAAGCAAAATGAAAACTAACAAAAGATAGGTTTTTCCTCTACATCACTTGAAGGATTTTAAGACTCCAAGGACCAAAACACTTCAAACTTCATCTTCTCTGGGATTCTCACACCTCACAACTTTATTCAACAAATATTGTGTTCCAATTGACCTGTCCAGCCCTGTTCTAGGAATAAAAATAAAGGACAAGGCTGGGGGTGCAGCTCAGTGTTGGAGCACGTAGCATACATGACATGAGGCATTGGGTTCAATCTCAGTACAACCAAAAACAGAGAGAGAGAGGAACGAAAGGCAAAATTCTGCAGGAGTCTCTTTCCAAAACTCTCTTAAACTTTGCAATCCCCCCCCACCTGAACTTAAACCCTTTCACACTGACCACTGGGCCTTATGGTACTCTCCCCAACAAGAGAAAGAACGGACAGTAAATAAATGGGTATGAGTGTCCTGCTAAATAAGAACAATAAGAGCAAATGGAGTAAACTTTAAAATCTCCAAATGACCTTATTCAAAATTAAACTTGGACAGGTTTCTTAAAAAATTCTTTCTCATAATAAGATGAAATCTGTCTTCCTAGTCAATGCATTCTTGCACTGAAATGTTCAGCCACACTTAGTTATTTAAGATAAGATCGAGGAGAAGAAAAAAAAAAAATTAGGCCACTGGCCTTCTAAAATTTTTACTTTCTGGTACAAAAACAGGGTGTTCCTTGTGCTACCTGTAAGGGAAGAATTGCCTTTGTTTTAGAATAGGGATATAAACTCTCCAGAGAGGAGGAGGCAAAGTCTCTGTGACTGGTAATTTCAATGGGTGCACACCAAAACACTAGCTCAATGATCGGGAAAAGGAGAAAGAAAACTTGTCTCCCCTTATCCTCCAGAGCTACAAAGATCTAGTACGTTCCCTCTTCTCCCTTAGGTTTTAAAATTATTTTTAATAAAAACAATGAAATAGAATATTAAATAAAATTATTTAAATCTTTTTTAAAATATATTTTTAGTCTTGAGAATTTTTTTATATATATTTTTAATTGTAGGTGGGCACAATACCTTTATTTTATTTTTATGTGGTGCTGAGGATCAAACCCAAGGCCTCACACGTGCCAGGCGAGCGCTCTACAACTGAGTCACAACCCCAGCCCCTAAAACTTCCTTAAATATTCACGGCTCATAAAATAAAGATGTAACTAACTGAATGAATATTCCTGACTTTGACTAAGCTCCTTCCCCTTAAAACAAGAACCAGCAGGGTGTGGTGGTACTCCCCTCTAATCCCAGCAGCTCCACCTGGGAGGCTGAAGCAAGAGGATCACAAGTTCAAAACCAGCCTCAGCAACATATCAAGGCCCTGAGAAACTCAGCGAGGCCCTGTCTCTAAATAAAATAGAAAAAAAGGCTGGGGATATGGCTCAATGGTTGAGCACCCCTGGATTTAATCCCGGATATTTACAAGAAAAAAACAAAACAAAACAAAACAAAGAACAAACTTGGGGGGTTAGGAGAACAAGTCCCTTTTACCAGTATTCCAGTCCCCACGGAGAAATGGAAAATTCCACCTACCTCAGAGGAGAGGGAAGCAGCAATCAGTAGTGTTCTAGTACAAAATAAGCAATGATTGCTATTAATTGTTAATATTGCTAATAATTGGGCTGGGGATATAGCTCAGTTGGTAGAGTGCTTGCCTCACAAGCACAAGGCCCTGGGTTCCATCCTCAGCACCGCAAAAAAAAAAAATAAATAAAAAAGTATATATATATATATATATATATATATACACACACACACATTTATATATATATATATATAGTTAATAATTAATTTGATTATTCTCTAATAAAGGGTGACTGCCCTAGAGGGACTAGAGTCCAGAGGATCTCACAACTTTTCAATCTCTGCTTTTCAGTTCAATTTTTGCTTTGTATGTTTATATGAAAAACCATAAGGAGGCTGAGGCAGGAGGCTTCCAAGTTTGAGGCTAGTCTGGGCAACTTAGGAAGACCCTGTCTCATAAAGACAAAACAAAACAATTAAATAAAGAGCTAGGGATGAAGCTCAGTTGTAAAGCATCCCTGGGTTCAATCCAAGAAAGGAAGGAAGGAAGGAAGGAAGGAAGGAAGGAAGGAAGGAAACACAAAACCACATTTCACCAAAAAAGCTTGTTCAATCTTTTTTCTTAAACCAATAGTAAAGCCCTTGAAGAAAATTTAGAAAAACTCAGAGGGAAAAAAGGGCAAACCACTCAAAATCCTACAACACAAAGGTAACTACTAATAGCACTTGAGCGTATTTCTTCCATGTTTTCCCATATATATTCTAATATAACTGGACTCACACTGTTTACAGTTCTATATCCACATTTTCCCACACTTAATTTTATTTTGTGTGCACTTTCCCAAGTCAAGTATTCTCCAAAACTCATACTTTATGAGCGACTCCATACTTTTCCATAAGGCAAACATTCCCCTAAGGTTAAGACACAGATCTTCTTTTTTTAATCTGTAAATGTCACTATAGTTAATATCTTTATATACAATCTTGGTTTGCATCACCACTACTTGGTTCACACAGACTAATGTAAGTAGATGAAGGGCTGTTAAGTCTCTTAAAATACTGCCAAACTGCTCTCTAGAAAGTTCACAGCAATTTGCAAGCCTGACAGCAGTTTGAGTATTAATCACATCATACTCTCAGTAGCAAATGACCACTGTCTTTCCTTTTAATTCCCAGCAAACAGCAGAGCACAATAGCATATACCCGTAATCCCAGCGACTTGGGAGACTAAGGCAAGAGGATCACAATTTCAAGGCTGGCCTCAGAAACTCAGCAAGTCCTAAGCAACTTAGCAAGACCCTGTCTCAAAGTAATATAAAAAGGACTGGGGATTTGGCTCAGTGGTTGAGTGCCCCTGGGTTCAATCCATAGTACCAAAAAACAAACAAAAAACCCAATTATGTAAAAAAGGAAAGTATGCCCCATCATATGAAGAAAGAACCTACAGAACATAAAAATTTCACAAATGTACATTTAAGACTTATGTACTTTTCTACAAATAGATAGCATCTTAAACTTTTTTAAAAAATTAGAAAATCAAAAAGTGGGAATCTACACAAGAAAACATATTCCCTGTATACACACATAGAATGCCAATTACATAAGAGAACACTGCCATTTTTCACAGCTTTTGTGGTTACTGACTGACTAATACTGGGCACCTGCTAACAGCTGGGACCCACCCCCTCACCAACTCAGAGCCTGTTTCCCTTTTTCCTAATTTATCAAAGGTTCGCTCTACATTCCTTTATTGACTGACCATTTGGAAGAAATTTCTTCTAGGTCAGCAGCATTTTTAAAAAGTACATAATCCTGTAATCCCAGTGACTGGAGACTAAGGCAGGAAGATAACAAGTTCAAGGCCAGCCTAGGCAACTTAGGGAGACTCTATCACAAATTTAAAAATAAGCCGATAGTGGTGGTGAATGCCTGTAATTCCCGCAGCTTTGGAGGTTGAGGTAGGAGGATTGCAGGTTCAAGGCTAACCTCGGCAACTTAATGAGACCCTGTATCAAAATAAAAAATAAAAAAGCACCCTTGGGTTTACTCCCATATACCAAAAATCAAAGAATAAAAAATAAAAGGGCTGGGTATGTAGCTCAGTGGTAGAGTACCCCGGATCCAATCCCCAGTACCAAAAAACATAAAATAAGATACGCAATGACTTTAGGCCATTAAAGGTTATCACAAAAGCAGCAACCAGTCTTCTACTTATAAACATAATCAAACATTTTTGAAAAATAATGACCTAGTAGTTTTTAAAACCAAGCGTTTTAGGTATACTTTTCCCAGTGAAGTAACTCTCTCAAAGTGAAAGCCACTCTAGCTAAAGATGCAGGTTTCAAGAGTCTAATAATCTTCTATTAATGCAGTGCTGACTTTCATTTGTACACAATCAATTTGTTACTGAACAAAGAACCCTTTTTAATTGCCTGTGGCAATTAACGGTGATCATTTTCCTTTGTCTCATTCCTAAGTAGCACAGGCTGCTAGAGATGAAGCCAGTTTTGACCTTTCTTTTAAATGGAAATGGGGTAATATACAATGCAACTGTACATGTATTTTTCAATTCTTTTTTTTTTTTATACTTCAGGAGGCTATTATCTGTAGCTGGCTAACATATTTTCACCCCAATATTTTTTTTTTTAAACTCCAACTTAAAAAGTTACTAACTAGGGGCTAGGGTTGTGGCTCAGTGGTACAGTGTTTGCCTACTTTGTGTGAGGCACTGGGTTCAATCCTCAGCACCACATAAAAATAAATAAATAAAATGAAGGTATGGTGTCCACCTACAACTAAAAAACAATTTTTTAAAGTGACTAAATAATTACAGCTTCACACAGTGTTTTTCTATCCATATATCTATATATTTCTATCTATACAATTAAAATTTTTTATAACTCATTTAAATTTTATTTATCATTTCCTGGGGTGGTGGGGTGCTACGGCTTGAATCCAGAGCCTTGTGAATGTTAGGCAAGTGCTCTATCACAGAGTTACATCCCCAGTCCCTAATTTTTAATTGCAATTTGACAAATCACAGTTGTATATATTCTGTATATTTCTAGTTGCCTAAAGATATTCTCAAAGAAAGAAAATATTGGTTGGGGGTATAGATCAGTGAGCATGCTTAGCATGTACAAAGCCCTGTGTTCGATCCCCAGCACCAAAAAAGGAAAAAGATCTCTCTCTCAATTAAGAACTACCCAGATATTTCCCTATGTGCCAAAGATAATACAGACTTTTAAGGAATCCTGACCAAATATTTCTATCTTCTTTATGTTAAGACTAGTTTACTTACAGTTTTGTTATACTTTGATTTTTTCCAGGTCAGAAATAAAATGTTCAACTTTTCCAATATGTTGGCTAGAAAAACAAGCTGGTATTTGTAGCTGTAGATTCTTTTCAGAATACTGTGATATGGACGTGTGTGGTAGCGCACACCTGTAATCCAGCAACTTAGGAGGCTGAGGCAGGAGGATCATAAATTCCAGACCAGCCCCTGCAACTTAGTGAGACCCTAAAATAGAAAGGGTTGGGCACATAGCTCAGTGGTAGAGTTCCCCTGGGTTCAATCCCTGGTACCACCAAAAAAAAAAAAAAAAAAAAAAAAAAAAAAAAAAAAAAATTCCTGTGACATGGAACAGGTTTGGACACTGTGTGTGCTGTCTCTGAACATGAAAATCCTTTAATACTATTAATGTGGGATTGCCTCCCAAGGAGTCAGACATTAACCAGAATAGTTTAACAATCATTTCCCTTCAGCCTACGTTATATATTTGTTTACAACTGACTGTAAATTCCTTAAAGGGATAAACTATA
The DNA here is from genome assembly GCF_902686445.1 of Sciurus carolinensis. NCBI lineage: Eukaryota > Metazoa > Chordata > Mammalia > Rodentia > Sciuridae > Sciurus > Sciurus carolinensis. Next base: position 56,017,246 of record NC_062228.1, on the reverse strand, counting down.
GGGTATTTTTATATCCCAGAGTAGCAAGGAAGCCTAATAAATATAAATTTTGGAATCAGACACACCTGGATCATAACACTGTTAGTAAGTGATAACTTATTAACCTTGCACCAAGGTCATGACACTAATGATACAGCAAATATGTGGATTAAATACCAACTAGGGAAGGATGCTCTCTAAAAGTCTATTGCCAAAGGATGGTCTTTACAATTGGTGCATGATCTCAAAAAGAAAAAAAAAAAAAAAAAAAAAAAATCAAGGTTTTGGCATCTGTTTAGATTTCATCAACATGTCTGTAGAGGGGGCCTATCAAGTAAAAGGTATTTTGCATATGAGAGTCCCATCCTTAAGGAGTATACTATCTAGAGAGATAAGCCAATCAAGTATTATCAGTTCTAAAATAAGGCAGAACCAACTAATATAATCCCTTCATTTTCTAGTTAAAGAAAATGCGGTTCAGAGAAGTGAAAAGTTGTTATTTGGCCGAAGTCACACAGCTAGTAAATGGCAGAGCCAGGGCTTAGGAAGGGAACTTTAATGTTCTTTACACCACGGTAAGCTGCCTATTAATTGTTCAAATTCAACTACCAAATTACGACAGTGACGAGGAAGAGGACATCTTCCAACAAAGAAGAATGCAGAGATACTAGGAGAGCAAAGGGGAATGAAACACCTACAGACATAATGCAACAGTCACAAAAGCTACAAATGTCATAAAATGGCAGTGTTCCTTTCAATAAGATGAAGGAAATAGGTAAATATGGCTATTTTCAGCAAAAATAAATATTGCCTTCCTGTGATGATGCTCCATGGCTTGAAGTTCCTGGTTCTCTGCTAATGTATCAAGTTAATGATGTTTCTCAATATCAGAGAAGCAAATAAATGAAAATCAGATTGACAGATGCCAAAAGTTATTTTCAAGAATTCTTTAAAATCAAGCCTGATAAAGCATCCTATCAAAAGTTAAACAGAAATAAATTTTCAGGAAGATGAACATGAATGATTTGTTTGCATTTCTTAATACCAGCAATTCAAGTGCTATTCAGACCACTGCTATTTGAGAGCCTAGGTCAACAATGACTCAGCTTGAAAAATTCCATATTGTTTTTTAAAAGAGGTATATGGTTTTAGTTATGTAGCTAATACAATCTGGATAGTCCACCCTCCAAAATCACACACTAATTTCCATGCGAACAGCTAAGAGGCAGTGTTTACGTTAGAAAAAGTACATGACGAAAGTAATCCAGTTCATTCCCCCATCAAAGAGCCCCACTCCAATTCTAGTTTACTAACCCGAAGAGAGGTAAGAGGGAACTACCTAAGAGCAGCACCAGGAGCCCAGTCCCAGTACTAACTATGCTTGTGATGCATCCAGACTGGAGAGCCCTCAGCACTTCAGACTACAAGTGGGAAGTCCAGAAAGGGAAGGATTTGTCCAAGGTCCTAATAAGCAGGACAAGGCTTAGACCAGAAGACAGGCCCCTGCCCTTTTGCCCAGTACTCTTCTTTTGTGGCAGAAGCCTGCCACAATGCTCCAAGCAAGTCTCCCATTTTCCTACCTGTAAATAAAGAAATTAAGACTAGGCACTGATTTCCAAACTGAGGACCACCAAACCCAAGGTCATTGAAGCCATTTCTGCTAGTTACCTTCCCTTTTCATGTAAAGAATCTCAATTTCACCTATCTTATATGTTGTAAAAAACAAGAAATTTTAAACATGATGATGATTAAACATGATTAATCAAAAGTCACACTGGCTAATTAGAACAGATTTAAAAGTTTGTTTTTTTTAAAAGTCACACTGAGTAAATGAGGACACCAGACTACTATGTGGTGAATGACAACAGTCATAGGAGCTCAAAGGAAAGCCCTGCAAAGTGCCTTAGGAGACTACAGCCAAAGGTAGGAAAGCAGACCAGACTAGAGGAAGGTACAGAGTCATCCGACCTTCCCCACTTTCAGCTCTACTGACCTGACATCCTTACTCATCATACAGACTGACCACACACTTAGAAAGTTCCAGTTCTATGCAACCCTCACCCCCGCCATCCAGATTGACTTTTGCCAGAAGTCATCATCAGACCTAGGTGTGCGCAACCCAGACAACTTCTTCCATTTGTCTGGTATCAAGGAATGACCATTTTCTGATCTGTAATTATCCCATAGCCTGCACCATGCCAAGAAAAAAAAGGAGGTGGGTAATGGAGGGGGGATAGTTTTAAAAGGGGGGATAATTTAAACAATGAAGATTAGTTAAAAAAAAAAAAAAAAAAAAAGGTCAATTTCTAAAAGTCTGGACAGGGAAAAAAAACCCTGAAATCACATTAATAGGCTGAAAATAGCTACTTGTACCTGCTCTCATACTTCACCCCTATTTGCTGTGACCGTTCCAGAAGCCAAGGCGACTACCCTACATTTTCTGTAGCACCCAATTCCATCATGAAAGTAAATGTCAATGATGGGACTGGAGCCTCTGCTACCATCAGAGAAATCGGACAGTCACTGGAACATCAGTTACCAGGTTAGGAAGAAAAATCAGCTCTTTGTTATGTTTCCACACTTACAATTATATTAACTTAGGCTTTGGGCATGCAGAAACTTTTTATGCTGCCAGTGATATTAAAACTGTGCAACACAAATTTAAGGGTACTGCATACGGTTGTTTTTATTCTCAATTGGCTGTCACCTCCACATTAAGAATAAAAACAACTACACCAATATGGGGAACACACACAAAAATAAATTCAGTGAATTAACCATGACACATGAGGTCAGGTTCAACACTGGTAATGAACTAAAATTCTTTAAGGCAATAACGATGAAACTACATGCCACAGTTAGATCATTAAAATTAGGAGAATGCTTACCAGAAAATTTAAAAGTCCTAAAAAGTTAGTTGCAAGTGCTACAGATTTACTACTATCCAGCCCACTTTACTGTCTCATATACCAATAGCCCCAACACTTAATGAGTCAACACTCCAAATGTGTAGATGACAGTGAATGTTTTTTATTTCAAATGTGTTCACACAGAACTATTTCTAAATAAGTGCTGAAATAAACATAGTCTGATCATAGCTCAGTTAAGAAAGTCCTTCCAGTAAATGTTCCTTCACAGCTGGATAGCTGCTTTAATATGCAACTGCCCTAGGCCACAGGAAAAAAATCATGCTCTTGATTTACTTAAGAAATAAAATAAATAAACTTAGACCATGCCAAAGATCCTCCGTTCCAAGTTAAAGGAGGAAAATGTTTGGATGGCTTTTTTGTAAAAGCCATCTCTACCTCTGAATGGATTTCCTAAGGCCCACACCCACTGCAAGATTACTGAAAACAGCCCAGGAAAGGTAGGGAAGGCACAATTCCCAGATACCACCAACACTGAACTCATGTCAGCTGGTTCCTAACAACCCTCTCTAACTCCACCCAGTGAGTTCCCCAGAAGGTCCAGGGAATGTGAGGGCTCACCCCACACACCCCTTGAATGCCAACCAGTTTCTGAACCCATTGTGGATCTGCCCAGAGGCGCTCAGCTCCTGTGGCTGGGAGTGCCAGCAATACCAGAGGGCAGAAATCTGAGTGACACTTGGCACTCTCTCTTTCAACAAACAACCGCAAAGTGCTTTCCAAACCCAGGCCCTCACTATTTTGAAGACCAGGAAGCTGCAGCGTTCCCCGGGCAGAGGTGAAAAAGAAATAAACCCACCCTGCCCAGCCCGTCCCCCAAGGTCACAGGGCAAACCAAAGACCATTAAAAAAGGCAAGGCAGACTGCCGAGATTCTGTAGGCCCAGAGCAGTAAACACCAAGAAGGACCATATCGCCCCCTGGGATCCAGGAGAACTTGAGAACTGGCATTTCCCGAGCTGGGGTAAAAACAAGAATATGACCTGCCAGTTGGAATTAAAAAAAAAAAAAAAAAAAAAAAAAAAAAAAAAAACACACTCCTAAGTTCTCCCAGGGGGCTCTGACTTGGAGGTAGAAGGCGGAAGAGGGTAAAACCATGTCTCTGCAACAGCTCAGAGGGAGGGTAAGTGAGAAAGAATAAAGACCTGTGAGCAGCTGCAGTCCCCTTTTCCTAAGGACACAAAGCTGCAAAGCCCAGTGATCTGAAGGGAGGAGGGAAATACAGCACAGGAAAGAAAATGGGGTAATAAGATCTACTTCCCCAGTAAGCTAAGTAGAAGTGGAAGAAATGTGGGAGACACTCCTAGGCTCCCTAGAGCAGTAACTAACCAACCCTCACCTATTTACCAGATTTCACAGGATCCCAGGGGATAAAACCCTCAGGCTCAGGGATCTGAAGCTGCTGAAGTTCTCAGTGCCTAGAGAACCCAAGGTCCAAACTCCCTGCTTCACCAGTGAGGCTAAGGGATGGGAAACAGGAGAGGAAGACATGCCTGAAAAGGGGAAGCCCTCAATGGGGAATGGGTGGGCCACAGTGGGGAGCCAGGAAACGCAGGTCAAATAGAAACTAAATGCAAGAGGAGCCTGACAGACTATGAGGGGAAAGGGGAAAAAAAGGTGGAAGGGGAAAGGGAGAATTATCAACAAGGAGTGAACATAAGTCAAAGAACTGGGGTAGCTCCAAGAAGGGATGGGAGTAGTAAGAAGGAAAATTCGAAAAACATCTTAATGTCAGAATTGGGGGAAAGAGGACTCAAAAAGAAGGTACGTGCAGTGGAGGGAGGACAAATACACAAAGAGTGGAGGATTGCAACTAAATTAAAAGGACACGGAGAGAATGTCAGGTGGAAAACTTAGAATTGAGAGGAACCCAAGGTGGAATGCACTTACAAGACCAGTGTTAAAGGGGACCACTTTGAGAGGGACAGTGTTGGAAAGTTAAAAATGAGTTAAAAAATATACAGGCTAGTGGACAGCTCCAAAAGGGGCCTGATGAGGTGGGTGGGTACTAAATAAAGGATGGGGCAGAACTGAAAAAATCAGAGGAGAGACCAGGTGGAAAGGATCTGGGTGCGGGATAGGAATGGGGCTGGGAGATGGGTCAGAGCTGAGAGGTAAAGGCAAGTATAAGAAGGGCCACAATGGGGAGGAGAGGCCTGGGGGAGGCAAAGAGGAGGCAGGAAGCAGGTGTTAAGCATAAAGGAACTGAAGGGGAGACAGGCCAAAGAAGGGGGAGCAAATGAATGGAGCAGCTCAAGGGAGTGCCAAAATGAAGGTGGGGAGGAGCCAAGGCTGACAGAGACTGAGCCAGGGAAAGAGGTCAGGTAAGCGAATGGCAGAAATAAGAAATCTGCAGGGTCAGAGAATGAGGAGGAGGCTGCTTCCGGGGAAGGCAAAGGCAGAAAGCAAGCTGCCAGGGAAGGACTGCAAGATCTGAGCTCAGGGAAGAGGGCAGAGGTGGGAGGCAAAAAGATCTGGAAGAGAAGAAAGGGTCTGAATGGCAAACAGAAGAAAGAGCTGATAAAAGGAGGCAGCAAACATAGTGCATCCAAGTCAGAGAAGGGTCGGAGAGAGACAGTCGAGGGGCATTCCGGGGTGCAGCAGGTTCAGTGAGGGCCAGAACAGAAATGCGGGTAAGGGATAGTTGGGCCTGAGAGAGATGGAATTAAGTTCAAGGGACAGAACCGGAGGTAGCAGTGTCTAAATCCACAGGACTCGGATGGATCACCAAGGAGGTAGATCGCAGGTCCTAAAGGGACAGCTCCTGGGAGTGCAAGACATTATACGGCAGGAATAACAGTGGATAGGTCAAAGAAGGGGCCGGAGACAGAAACCAAGGGTGGTGAGAGCGGAATAAGAAAGAAGGCAGAAGAGTCACGGATCTCTAAGTGGGAGCCAGAAACAAGGGATGCAGAAGGGTCAATGAGGAGGAGGTGGGTCCCATAAGCATTGCAGAGTCCAAGAGGAGCTAAGGGCATTACCAGACACGGAAGAGGGAAAACGAGAGGCGCAGAATCGGGAGCAGGGTGGCTGCAGTCAAGGGGGGGGGGGGGCGGAGGGAACACGAGACAGGCACCGAGATCCCAACGGATCGGGGGCGGGGGCACGCGCAGGAACAGCAAGGCTGGGGCGGACAGGGGCCAGTCCGAAGGGCAGGCGGGCCTCACCGGCCGGGCCCAAGCGCCAAGCGGTGGGGACCGCAGGACCAGGGGCGCTGGGGGGCCGCTCCTTCCCCTCCCCCTCCGGCTCCTCCATTGTTCGCGGGCTCGGGGCCCCGCCGTCCCCGCCTCCCCCAGACCCCGCAGCGGGGCGGCGCCCGGCTTCGCAGCCCGGAGTCCACGAGCTCGCGCACTCACCAGCTGGGCGCCCTCAGCGCGGCCCCGGTCTTCGCGATCCCGGCCGCGGAGACGGCGGCCCCGGCGCCATGTTCCCCTGCTCTTCGTCCAGCAGCGGCTGAGGCGGCGGCAACGGCGGCGGCGGCGGCGGCTCCGGCGGCGGGGGGCCGAGCGGACCCTCCCTCGCGGGCTCCCTCCTCCGCCTCCGCCTCCTCCTCCTCCCGCCGCGCCGCGGCTCTCCCTCGGGGCGGGGGGCGGGGAGGGGAAGGGGGGAGGGGCGGGAACCAGAGGGAGGGCGGACCAGCCTTGCTCGCTCCCTCCCTCCCTCGCGTGCAATGGCGGCGGCACCTCCTTCCTGCGGCCGCCGCTCCCGCGCGCGCACCTCGCTATTGCGCGTGCGTGGCGAGGGGACCGTTGCAGGGGGATAACGGCCCGGGGCGCGCGCCACGAGAGGATGACCAGCAGCGGGAAGCGGCGAAGCACCCGTTCGCCTGAGGAGCTCTCTGCCACCGTCGCAGCCGGGGGCTGGGAATGGGCGCAGAGCACAACGCGCGTGCGCCCCAAGAAAATGCCGCTGCTGCGGCGCGAGACTGAGCGCCAGGAGACCCGCGAACAGGCAGAGGGAGCAGGGTGGGCTAGTGCGCGTGCGCAATAGGGGCTGCCAGCCGACTCCACTACTGGCGCAAGGCAGAGGGAGTGGCCGTCGGGAGGCGCGCGCGTCCTGGCGCGCGCCAGAAACAGCACAGCCCCTGCCCCGCGCTGATTCTTGGAGAAAGCAGCAACGAAGACTCAGGGCCCGGGTTCGGAGGCGGGGACCAAGGGCAGGATCCAGCTCGCGCGGGACCTGGACAGCCAATGAAATGCAAGGAGAGGTGGGTTTGCCGCGAGAGCCGCAACCCCCGAGATAACGGAGGAGGAGAGAAAGAGAAACGTAACGTGGGGCGGTGGGGCAGGGCTGGGAAGGAGGGAGCGTACCCATCGAGGGAGTTGATTGGGGAGCACGAGAAGGCGTGGCCCGCCTTAGCCCAATCCGAGCCTCATAATTCGTGGTTCTGGAACAAGGGGCGGAGCTAGGAGGCGCGTGCTCTTACCCTACGCAGGGTGGAAAATCTGAAGGCAATGCGCGCGCTGATACAAGTTTTTGAGTGGTTCAGTGATTACTAGATCCCGGGCAGAGGAAGATAGCCCAGTCCTGCATACAGCCCTGCCTTTCCAAGTTAGCACTGTGCTAATGCCTGCAAATTAAATGTCAGTTTGGGAGGGGAAACTGATTGGAGCCGGCACCGCTGTAACACTGGATTCCTCCGAACTCAGGAGGGGGTTCCTCTGGGAATCCTCCGGAAGTACGCATTATGGAAGATGAGCTCTCTGGGCACAAAGCCTGAGGAATGCATGAGGAAAGGCTACGTTTCCGATTACATTTTGCGTTTCTTTCCTCAGTCTCTTCATCTATCTATAAAATGGGAAAGCAGGAAAGTAATCGTACCTCCCTCAGAGAATAGTCTGAGAATTAAATAAACTATAGGTCCAAGACCCAAAACTACTCAAGCCGTGTGTGTGTGTGTGTATACGTGTACTATACACACATGCTTACTATAAAGTTTAATTTACGAATTAGGCACAATAACAGGTTAACAACAAAAGCAAAATAGTTATAACTATGCTGGTCTGTAATAGAAATAATGTGAATGCAAATACTAGTATTTTCCTCCAGCTAACCACAGATAGCTGAAACTTGGGAAAGCAAAACTGCAGGTAAGGTTAGTATTGCTGCATATTTGTAAAGTGTAAAAATTATGCCGTGCACATAGTAAGTGTTCTCTAAGCATTAAAAAATAAAATTATGTGGACTCAACTTTAAGTAAACGGAAACATGCCATTAAGTAAAAATTTTTTGACTAAAAATAATTTCCCTCTTTTTATTATTTATTACCCTTTTATTTTTATTTATTTATTTATTTATTTTTGCAGTGCTGGGGATTGAACGCAGGGCCTTGTGCTTGCAAGCTGCAAGCACTGTACCAACTGAGCTATATTCCCAGCCCCTTTTTATTTTTTTATATGCAGGGGGTAGAGGAGTACCAGGATTGAACTCAGGAGCACTAGAGCACTGAGCCCACATCCCCAACCCTATTTTGTATTTTATTTTGAGACAGGGTCTCACTGAGTGCCTTGTGTTGAACTCATGATCCTCCTGCCTCAACCTTTTGAGCTGCTGATATTACAGGTATGAGCCACTGCGCCTGGCCTACCCTTTTTAGAATTTAGCACTTTTAGCTGGGTGTGGTGGCGCATGCCTGTAATCCCAGCTGAAACAGGAGGATCAAAAGTTCAAGGGGTCCCAGTGACTCAGGAGGCTGAGGCAGGAGGATCTCAAGTTCAAAGCCAGCCTCAGCAACTTGGTGAGATCCTAAGCAATTCAGCGAGATGCTGTCTCTAATAAAATATAAAAAGAGCTGGGAATGTTGCTCAGTGGTTAAGTACCCCTGAGTTCAATCCCTGGTACCAAAAAAAAAAAAAAAAGTTCAAGGGCTGGGCGCAGTGGTGCACACCTATAATCCCACCCCTCAAGAAGTTGAAGCAGGAGAATCCCAAGTTCAGAGCCAGCCTCAGCAACTTAGAGAGACTGTAAGCAATTTAGAAAGATGTTGACTCAAAATAAAAAATAAAAAAGGACCAGGAATGTGGCTCAGCAGTTAAGTGCCCCTGGGTTCAACCCCTGGTACAAAAAAAGTGTGTGTGGTGGGGGGGACTGGAGATGTGGCTCAGTGGTAAAGTACCTCTGGGTTCCACCCTAAGTACCAAAACAAGAAGTTTGGGGACACCATGGGCAACTTAGAGAGACCCTATTTCAAAATTTAAAAAAAAGCCTGAAAATATAGCTCAGCAGTAGAAGACTTCTCTAGCATGTGCCAGACCTGAGTTCAATCCCCAGTACCACAGAAATAAATTAAAATTTAGCCCTGAAACTTTAAGCAGTAAGGCTGCCAGATCAAGTGTGTGGGCTATCATTGTAAACCCTCCTTTGTAAGTGATGTTAAGATCACTTTCATTTGTAATTCCAGCGATTTGGGAGGCTGATGTAAGAGAATCAGAAGTTAGAGGCTAGCCTCAGCAATTTAGAAAACCCTCTCTCAAAAAGGACTGCAAGTATAGCTGTGGTAGAGGGTTCTGGGTTCAGTTCCCAGTACTGATCTGTTGCTGGAAGAAAAAACAAACAAAACTGGAAAGCTGAGGGGTTGGGTGGCAGTACTAGATACCCCTACCTCAAATTAAGATGACACTTGTGAAATGTTCAAGGTCCTTCCTGTCATTTGAATTTGTGAACTGGCAGTGCCTCACTCTGGGCCTAGTTTCTCCCCTTTTGGAGCCTGTGAACACCACCTTATCCTTCAGTTTTATCCTTGAAGTCATTTCCTGAGAGTGACCTCAGATTTGGCCTGACCCCTCATCCTTTAATAAAAGTGAACAATTCGTACTAGGCAATATTCCTAAGCACTTCAGACATATTTACTCCATCCTCAGAACCACAATTATGGGTATAATTCATAGAGGTTACACAGCCAATAAGTGGCATAATTCATAAACCCAGACTACACACCTATTCTTTATAGCACTCCATAAGGAACGAACTTCTGAGCTGGTGTCACCATTATATGAGTGGGCCCTATGGAGGCAGGGACTCTGGTTGGTTTTTAAGTCTGGCAAATGGTGATGAATAAATGAATGAGTCCAATGCCAAACAAAAGGGTTGGTAGGGGCTGTGGCCATGGTAGCCAAAAATACAAAGCCCTTGTCCACTGACTAACTCCTACCCTTCTTTCAGATGCTAGCTCAGATGTCCCCTCCTCTTCCAGGAGGCCCTCCCTTACCCAGCAGGCTGGATCAGATGCTTCTTCCAGGATCCCATAGACCATTTAAGTCGCCCACCCAAGCCCTGTCCATCCCGAGTCATTCTTGTCTGGTAATAGGTCTTTTCCATTCTGTGAGCGCAAGCCCAGGCTGTCTCAGTGATCCTCGATGCCCCTCACGCAGATTCAGACACAAGGCAGGGACTAAGGCAGTGTTTTGTTGGATGAACGGAACCATCAAGGAGGGCCTTCCCAGCGCTGCAATTCTTTCCAGTGCGCCAAAGGGCGAATGGCAGCTGAGCAAGCCAACTACAGGAAGCAGGCTTCCCTGGGGGCAGCCACCCCCGCGCACCCGGCTAGCCTCCACTCCAGGATAAATAAACAATCGAGTAAACAATTAGCCAACAGAGAGAAGTGCCTGCTGCCGGTTGGGCCGCTATCAAGATTTCCCAAGCATTGCCCTAGGGGCCCGAATAGCTGGAGGTCACACCAGCCAGAGAGCCAGAGAAGGTACTAGGCGGGGCGTGGGGTTCTGAAACAGCCGGGGAAAGATGCACAGGCAGAAAAAGCCACGAAAGAATTGTACAGAGAGGGTGAGGGTGCTGGGATATATTTTGTCTCCATTCCTGAGAGTCTGAAAGAATCCGAGAGGGTGGGGACCAAAGGTCTGAGTGTGACCAAGTAGTGGGTGAGCCCACAGCGCCGCCTACAAGCCAAACGGAGGAAGCTGCGTCTTCAGAAGCAGCCGGGGGCGTCCGAAGCGGGGGAACTCTTTCGCCATTGGCTCGAAGGGCAGCCAATCCCCAGGAAGAACCGAGAGGCGGGATGCTCAGATTCGCAGCTGAAACCGCGCCGCAAGACCCCGCGCTTGACGCTCGGTGGGCACGCGCTGAATATGCGATGGAATATAATGAACCTCTCTATTTTTATACACTTTAAAAATAGAAGTGTGCCGGGCGCGGTAGCGCAGGCCTGTAATCCCAGCGGTTCTGGAGGCTGAGGCAGGAAAATCACAGATTCGAAGCGACCCTCAGCAACTTAGCGAGGCCCTAAGCAACCTAGTGAGACCCTGTCTCAAAATTAAAAATAGAAAGGACTGGGGATGTGACTCGCTGGTTAAGTGCCCTTGGATTCAATCCCCAGTACCAAAAATAATTAAGTAAATAAATAAATAATAGAGACATTTAAGGGAGCACAGGGGCACTCTCAAGAGAGAAGCCTTTGGTAAAGCAAATCATGCACATTCTGATTATACGTCTCTCCGGAGGAGAGGCAGCCTCCTATTTGTATTTTTAATTACACAATATTACATGAAATTTCTTGGTCTGTCACAAAATTTTAAATACTGCAGATAAGATGCAGTCCCCCTGAACAACTCAGGTCCATCCTACTTGCCTCTCTGGAGTTTTCTTGTAGTCCACGTAGTGTAGCCTAGTAGGGATAGGCATAGGCTCTGGAGCCAGAAAGCCTGGGCTCGAACCTCAGCTCCACAACTTACTTACTGTGTGACCTTGGGCAAGTTCCTCGACTTGTATCTCAATTGTATCTCAATTTCCTCATCCATAAAATGATGTCGACAGTATTAGTACCTACCTTACAGAACTATTTTGAAGTTTTCATCTATAAACTGCTTAGAAAAAGCCTAGAACTTGTCAAGTATAGTGGTGAATGCCTGGTACCTGGCCAGCCTGGATAACTTAGTGAGACCTTTTCTCAAAATAAAGAAATAAAAAGGACTGGGGATGTAACTCAGTGGCACAGTGTCGGAGGAGGAGGAGGAGGAGGAGGAGGAGGAGGAGGAGGAGGAGGAGGAGGAGGGGGAGGGGAGGGGGGAGGGGGAGGGGGAGGAGGAGGAGGAGGAGGAGGAGGAGGAAGGGAGTGGGGGAGTAAAGAAAAGAAAGGGAAGGGAAGAAAAGAAAACGTCTGGAATTTAGTAAGCATTCTATTGGTAATACTGGTGAGTTTTTTAAAATATAAAACATACCCGGATGTGATGGTGCACACCCATGAGCCCAGTGATTCGGAAGACGGAGGCAGGATGATCACAAGTTCAAAGCCAGTGTCGGCAACTTAGTGAAATCCTGTCTCAAAATAAAAAATAAAAAGGACTAGGGATGTAGATCAGTGGTAAGTTGCCCCTGGTTAAATCCCCAGTACCAAAAAAGATCTTTTAAATAAAAATAAAAAGTAAATAATATAATTTTTTTTAACCAGGGCAAAATATAAATAAAAAATCTTACCATTGTAACCACTTTTGACTGTATAGTTCAGTGGCATTAAGTATATTCACAATGTTGTGTGATCAGTACCAGTATCCATTTTTAGAACTTTTTCATTATTTCAAACACAAACTCTAGACTCATCAAACAGTAATACTCCATTCTCCTTCCCTGCCCCCAGCCCCTGATAACTAACATTTACTCTACTTTCTGTCTCTGAGTTTGCCTATTCTGGGTTCTTTACTTAAGATCTAGAATAGGAAATTGTAAAATTATAGAAACCTCTGAATATCAAGAAAAAAAAAAGATCTAGAATAGGCAATATTTGTCCTTTTGTGTTTGGGTTATTCATTTACTTCAAGCTTCATGTATCAGAACTTCATTCCATCTTAACACTGCATGATATTCCATAGTGTATATAAAGCACATTTTTTTATCCACTCATGCATTGAGCATTTGGGGTTTAGCTATTGTGATATGAACATGTGTACAATTAATTATCTGTGTGAGTCCCTGTTTTTGGTGGTTACAGTAGAAATCAAATTATTAAATCATATGGTAACTCTCTTTATTCTAACTTTTTTCTTGTTTTGCAGTGCGAGGAACAGACCTGGGGGTTCATGTCTACTAGGCAAGTGCTCTACACCGAGCCACATCCCAAGCCCCATATTTAACTTTTTGAAGAATCACTGCTTTTCCACAGCTGCTTTGCTATTTTACCCTCCTACCAGAAATGTATGAGGGTTCCAATTTCTCCATATCTTTGCCAACACTTGGCATTTTCACGTTTTTGGTTTGTTTTATTTTTATAATAGGCATACTCCTAATGGGTGTGAAGTGGCACCTTGTGGTTTTGTGGTTTTGATTTGCATTTCCCTCATGCCTAGTGATGTTGGGCACCTTTTCATGTGCTTATTCAACATCTGAATTTCTTCTTTAGAGAAAAATCTTTTCAAGTTGGTTGACCATTTTTAGGTTGAGCAACTTTTTGCTTTTTTTTTTTTTCTTTTAATTGTATGTGCATGTGAGAGAGAGTGGGGTGGGGGCAGGACTAAAGCTGGAACCTAGGGACCCTCTACCACTAAGCTACACTTCCAGCCCTTTTTACATTTTATTTGAAAGAGGATCTTGCTATGTAGCCCAGGCTGGTCTAAAACTTGCAATTCTCCTACCTCAGCTTCTTTTTTTTAATATTTTTTTTAGTTGTAGATGGACACAATACCTTTATTTATTTATTTATTTATTTTTATGTGGTGCTGAGGATTGAACCCAGGGCCTCACACGTGCGAGCTGAGCACTCTACCACTGAGCCACAATCCCAACCCAGTACCTCAGCTTCTTACATAACTGAGATTATAGTCCTATACTACTCTCCACCTGGTAAGTTGCGGGAGTTCTTTGTATATACTGGATATTAATCCCATATGAGAGATGTGCTTGCAAATACTTTTTTCCATTCTGTGGATTTTCTTTTTACTCTCTTGACAGTTGTCCTAGGATACACAAAAGTTTGTGTGTTTGTATGTGTGTTTGTGTGTGTGTGTGTGTGTGTGTTGCCCATAATCAAATCCAGGGCTTCATGCATGCTGGGGAAGATCTCTGCCATTACTGAGCTACACCCCAGGCCCCAAAAGTTTTAATTCAGATAAAGTTTATTCCATCTCTATTTTCTCCTGTTGTTTATGCTTTGGTATCATATAAATTGTATACCTTTGGAAAGGAAAAGTATCACAGACAGTACCTTAGCCAAGTGATTAAAATTTAATGTCACCAGGGATGAGATACATCATCACATGCCCCTGAGGGGATGCTCTGGAGGAACACAGCATCATTTGTGTGACATTTCTGACCAAAAAGGTTAAACCTAGACATAAACATGATGAATCATCAGACAAATCCAAACTAAGGGACATTCTGCAAAATAACTGAGAATCATCAAAAAATGACCAGTGTGTTAAAATACTGAAAACAATGAGAAAAGTGATTATTCCAGATGAAAGAAGGTTCAAGGTACATAATTCTCCCCCTCCTTTGCTGTTGGGGATTGAACCCAAGGGTACTCTACCACTGAGATTCACACTCAGCCCTTTTTATTTTTATTTGTTTGTTGGTTGGTTTATATGTTTTGGTACCAGGATTGAACACAGAGATGCTTAGCCACTGAGTCACATCCCCAGCCCTTTTTTATATTTTATTTAGAGACAGGGTCTCACTGAGTTGCTTGGGGCCTCCCTAAGTTGCTGAGGCTGCCTTTGAACTCATGATGCTCCTTCCTCAGCCTCCTAAACTGCTGGGAGTACAGGCATGCGCCATCGCGCCTGGCAGAATATGATGTCTAAATGCAATCTGTGATCCTGAATGGGTTCCTGGTACAGAAAAAGGACTCTATAAGGAACATTACTGAGATACTTTTTTCCCTCTAGCACTGGACAATGAACCCAGAGATACTTTGCCACCAAACTGCCTCCCCAAACCTTTATATTTTTTTATTTTGAGACGAAATCTCACTATGTTGCCCAGACTGACCTCAAAGTTGTGATCCTCCTGCCTCAGCCTCCTGATTTGGGATTATAGGTGTGTCACCACCACACCCAGAAAAAAATATTTTAATGGGTGTATTATCATTATACATAATAGTGGGATTAATTGTGTCATATTTATACATATACATAATATAATTTGATCAATCTCATTCCCCATGATCAAAGATATTTTGATATGGACTGTATATTATATAATAGTATAGTATTAATATTACATTTCCTGAGTGTGATAGTTGAATTGTGTTTATGGAGGAGAAAGTCCTTTCTTAGAAGTGACCAATATGTAGAATTTGGGGAGGGAGAGTTAGTGTGTTTTCTGCAAACAACCAAAAAAAAAAAGTGTTCAAATAAATATATAGAGTAAATGTATCAAATGTCAACAGTTGGTGCTTCTGGGAAAATGATATATTGGAGTTCATTGTACTATCACAGTTTTCAAGTAGATATGATAATTTTCTAAATAAAAAGCTGGAGAAAGCAAACCAGGGGGCTGAGGCAGGAGGATCGCAAGTTCTAGGCAGCCCTGGACAACTTAATGAGACCCTCAGCACTTTACTGAGACTCTGTCTCAGAAAAAAAATATAAAAAGTCTGGGGACTTAGCTGAGTGCTAAAGCACGCTTGCGTTTAATCCCTAGCACTCACCCCCCACCCCACCCCCCAAAAAGTTGGAGACATAAGAAAAGTTAGGGACTGGGGATGTGGCCCAGTGATAGATTACTTGTGTATCCAGCATGAGGCCCTTGGTTCAGTCCCCCAGCCTGGGGAAAGACAGAGAAGAAGAGAAGAAGGAAGGAAGGAATTCATTGCTAAAGCTGTCCTTAACTCTTCAATTAAAACAGGTACGCCTGCTCTAGAAAATTGTGGGAACGTTTTTGAGATGGACTCTCGTGATTCTCGCCTGGTATTCGTGTCCCCTCCTGCATTGGTCAGGGCTGATCTGTGCACCAACAGGATATTTCAGAAAGGACAGCACATGACTTCTGAGGCAAGGTCAGGAAAAACACTGCGGTTTCCACCTTGCCCTTTCTTGATCACTTTCTCTGGGGGAAAAGAGCTGCTATGTGTCCTTGTGGGGAGGCCCACCATGGTGATATTGCTGAGGAAAATAATAAACCATCTAGTTTCACTCACATTAATTTACTTTAAAATCACTAATTTTGGAGGTCTACACGGGCAATACGTGTTTGGCTCCCACTGGCTTCGCTGTAGATCACACCTCTGACTTGCGGGTTATGATGCTAACAGTTGTCCAGGTTACTCTTCAGGAACCTGGAGTTCACTTTTTATGAAAACACTGACTCTCCGCTTGGACCTGCTGATGTCTGCAGATGTCAAGGTGAAGGCTTGACATCTCTGTCTTCATTTCGTGTTGATCTCCTTTGTCACCTTGATGTTTCGGTCAGATTCTACTCAGCTCTGCATATAGACCTGCTGCACATTTGAGAAATGTTTTGTCCAAAACAATAATAATAGGGTCAACTTGCGTAGACTTGCCTCATCTCTCCCCTGCTTCAGGCTGAAGATACCTATCAGCCGCCATGACCGGAAACTCTGAACTATGAAGGAAGTGGGAAGAGGTGATACCTGAGTTGCTGGGAGATCTTGGCCTAAACCCAGACAAGAGATGACTATCCCTCCCCTTTATTAGATTCTCTCTCTCTTTCTCTTATTATTCCTGTCCTACGTCTGTGACCCCTCAGCCCCTGGAGTTGAGCTGATGTGGAGCAGAGCTCCCTCTTCCCCATTCTTTGGTCACCAGATAGTCGTTCTTTCTCCCCGGCACTCATCCCTAGGACAGTGGTTTTTTTCCATGAGATGAGCCTCCAAACCTGGTTTCCTAATGTAAGGAGCTGAGGCCTCCAACAGTCGCTTTCATGTGGCAACCACAGGAGCAGTGAGGACACAGCTCTGCCAGCCCCTTCAAGCCTTCCAATGACTGCAGTCCTGCCAGAGACCCCAAGCCAGAACCACCCTGCCATCCTGTTCCCGGTGACTGACCACAGAAACTATGAGATACGAATGTATATGATTATTATTTTAAGTCGCTAAGTTTGGCGATAATTCATTAGACAGTATAAGATCACTAATTCAGCAGTGAAAGGATCCTACAACTTTTAAATCACAGGACTAGTTAAAATAATGGGGGGGGGTACCCGGGATTGAACTCAGGGGCACTCAACCCCTGAGCCACATCCCCAGTCCTATTTTGTATTTTATTTAGAGACAAGGTCTCCCTGAGTTGCTTAGCGCCTCGCTTTTGCTGAGGCTGGCTTTGAACTCTCAATCCTCCTGCCTCAGCCTCCCAAACCACTGGGATTACAGGTATGCGCCACCACACCTGGCTAGTTAAAATAATACTTTAACTTTTTCATGTAATGTCACCTAAGTCCATTTTCCCTGGTGGATGATGACTGCTGCCGGGGTAGGGACGGAACCCGTTTTCTGGCTGTTGGTTCATCCATCATCAACATGTATAATTGAACACTCGTGCCAAGCGCTATGCTGAGCACTGGAGATCAGAGCCAGGATTAAGGTGACACAAACTAGGTCCCCAGAGCATAAAATTAAAGGAAGCACTTGGTCTCAGGCTCGTGCCAGGACTGGGTTGGCATCTGAGTGAGTGTCTTTTCCAGCGTTGCTCCTTGGGCACTTTGCTTACCCCTCTCCAACCTTGTTGGAGATCAAGAAGTGCACAGAAGAGGAGTTCATCTCTGACCCCTTTTTACCCTTGCAATATTCAATAGTTTTGTCCTGGTTCTTCTGTCGGGAGCACACGTCTAATTTACGCCATTCTGTAATATGCTTTGTTGTTGTCAGGGCAAATCCCTCAGTGTCAACCGGCATGCCTTTATTGAGTGCGAACTCTGTACTGGTATTCTAGGTGATGAAGGCACAATTTACAGATAAGGTGCCTGCCCCCAAAGATGCACCACCTAATGGGAGATCTCCACAAATCACACCCCACCAATGAATCCATTAAAAGTTGGAATAAAGGGTATAAAATCCCCTAACTACTAGAGAATTATGAGAGTGGGAGAGGGGATCTTTGTATCTAGGGTGTCTCTGTAGATCTGCACAGGTGGTGTTTAAGATAAGGGAAGAAGAGCCCAAACATGGAATGGGGGGAGGGACAGACATCAAGGGAATAGCAAGCGCCATGGGAAGCCCTGAGGTGGGAATGTAATTGCATATTAGAGTAACTGAAAGAAGACAAATGGTCTACTGGAGAGAAGGTCCCTACTACCTTACAAATGTTAATAATGGACATTCGTGATCATGTCCGAACTAAGTCGTACATGATAGTACACACCTGTTTTCTCAGCGTCTAAAGAAGCTGA
Source organism: Sciurus carolinensis (assembly GCF_902686445.1). NCBI lineage: Eukaryota > Metazoa > Chordata > Mammalia > Rodentia > Sciuridae > Sciurus > Sciurus carolinensis. The sequence continues at coordinate 55,999,053 of NC_062228.1, read as the reverse complement.
GACAGAATTACAAGTCAATTTCAGCAACTTAGGGAGACCCTGTCTTAAAATAAAAGGGGCTGGGAATGTAGCTCAGTTAGACCATCCTTGGGTTCAATCCCCAGTACCACAAAAAAGAATGTGAACTAATATTTCTTGAACATTCACTATGTGCAGAGTACTGTGCTGAGGACTTTGAAAATTTAATACTTCAAAACCACCTTACTGAGGTGATTCCTTGATCCCTCCTATTCGGCCGATGAAAAAGCTAAGAGGTGAAATCGCTGGCCCAATATCACACAGCTTAGACATGCAATAGCCAGGGTTGCAGAGTTTTTTCAAATTCCGCCCTTCCTCCCCTGTATTGGTTATTGATTCCGGGCCCCGCACCTGTCAAATTCAAACTTTAGAGGCAGGGAAAGTGTGCTCATCTGTCTTCCACTAGGAAACACTCAACGCTAAATGCATTTTATTTTATTTTTTCAGTGCAGAAGTGAACCCAGCGCCTCCCGCATGCTAAGCACAGGCAGTACTACAGAGATGCACCCCAGCCTCAAAGTATTTGAAACAGCGCGGGGAGTGAGCCTGAAAAGACAGTTACACTTCGAGGTCACCAACGCCGTCTCTTCTTTGTAACTACTATTCCCAGCCAGCCCTCTTCCCCGGTGTGTGGGTGTGGGTAGGAAGCGACCAAAACTACATTTCCCTGAATGCAAACTCCCTTCCTTGACTGCCAAGCATCTCGGGAATTGTAGTCCTTCAAAGAGACATTCGTCCTCTACTCCCGGCATGCATTTGGAGCCCGGCTCCTTTGGTGGGAAAGGGACAGTCGCTGAGCATGATGGGAAGCGGGCCCGCGCCTTCCCCCTGGTCTGCCGGCTCGTTTGTGAAACTACAACTCCCAGTGGGCTGTGCGCGAGAGGGTAGGCGGGTTCTTTTGCCGGAAGTCCGCTCCAGCTCTGGGCCCCGCAACTGCAGCCGGAGCCGGAGCCGCCCTGTTGCCGCGGGACCGGGGCCGCTGGGGTCCGGACAGGGGTAGCCATGGTAACGGGGGCGCGCCTCGCCCGGGACGGATGGAGGGAGGGTCCAAGTGCAGAGCCGAGGCTTGGTTCGGCGCTGACAAGTGCCGCCCTGCCGCGGATGGTCTGGACCAGATGTGGGCTCTCGGGCTGGGGAGGAGGGAACAGGGCCTGGATTCGCGCTCGGGTGTGCGTTGGGTTCTCCAGGCAAGGGACATTGAGGAAAGGGTGTCCGGAGAAAAAGGCTGTGCTTGCGGGAGGCACCGAAAGTGGTTGGGGGCTTTTGAAATAGGAGAGGTAACTCGCGAGGCACTGGAGGTGGGGAGGAGGCGTTGAAGGACTGGAGACACCTGCCCGCCGGTGGGGCAGGAGGGTTCTCCAGAGGCAGCAGTGGGGTCGCTAGAACAGGAGCAGGATACTGCTGAGGAGAGAGACTCTCCAGGGCAAGAGAGTGGGCCCTGGAGGCCGGTCGTGGGCACATGTAGGGAGGGAGTCAGGAAAGTCAGGAAAGTGTGCTGCCAGAGGAGAGGGCGCGGAGTAGGGACTAGACGGCAGAAACGAATGGGAGGGCTGAATAGATCCTTCCAAGACAAGAGGTCTTGGAGGTAGGGAGGAGGCTTGGAAGAGGGGGCTCTTGGGGCAAGGACTGAGCACTGGATTTAGGGGGTACTTCTGTCCCCCAGGTTGGGGCTCTGGAACATAGAAAGGGTTCTTTGGTCAGGGAGTCAGGAAAGGAGATGTATGGGGGAGAATGTCAGAACAGTGGGTGAGTTTCTCCAAGGAACAGGATCTTGGAAGCAAGATGTGACCTTTGGAACAAGGGATATCTCCAATGAAAGACCCACTGAGACTTGAAAGAGGGAACTGAAAGTGAGAAAACGGGAGGGGGGCTGGAGATTGGGAGGCATCAGAGGGGACAGAAGCAGATGAGGATGCTGGAGGGAGGATTGCGGACAGATTCCTAGAAGTGGAGAGATTATAACTGGAAGGAGAAGCAGGAAGAGGTATTGAGGGGAATAAGAGGCAAAGCTCTCAACTCTAGACTTGCTGTAGCTCCCCTTCCCATGTGACCCTTCTGTCCCTGGCTCTGCCCCAGGCTGTGGCTGCCTGCTGTGCCCACACACACCCCTTCCTTTCCTGCACTGGACCCCTGCCCTGCTAGGAAGTGGATTTCCCTGGCTCAGCAAAAGGAGTTCTTGGAAGAAGAGTGTAATATCCTCTTCCTGTCCAGCCTGGTGGGCTTGGGGGTGGTTAGAGTGTGTGAAGGCTTAGGAAGGGTTGGGGGCTCCTACACATTGGGTAAGGAGGTTCTGAGCAAGGCCTTTGAACTCCAGATCTAATTTCTGGCTGTGAGATTTTCTTTCTCTGAACCTGTTGTTTTCTCATCTGAAAAATGGGCAGGAGCATCTCAGGCAGAACTGGGCCCAAAGCCAGCCTTCCTAGCTAGGTGAGTTTGGGTCAGGGTTTTCTCAAAGTCAACAACATAGTATAATGCTACTAAGACCGTGTGTTGATAGGACACTTAGTGTATGTTAAGTACTGTACTATACCCTTTATGTTTATTAACCCATGTGTTGGTCTTTGGAGGAGGTATGCTCATTAAGTTCATCGTACAGAAAGAGAAGCTGAGGCTCCGAGAGGTTAAGTGATCTGCCCATGGACACATAGCAAGTAACTGATAGTACCAGGGTTTATTCTGGCATCAGAGCCTGTACTCTCAGCTTCTTGATTGAATACCTTAGTCATTATAACTAATTGTGTGTGTGTGTGTGTGTGTGTGTGTGTGTGTGTGTGTGTATGATAGCTAATTTTTTTGTGCATGTATAAAAGCACAATGCTAGGCCCTTCTGACTCTAACTGTGGTTTTCACAGTAGCCCAAGATGATCCACCTGGCTTTTCAGAATTATAATAGTAAAGTTCCTAGAACTGATGACAGCTGACACATACAGAGCATATAGCCTGAGACACTATGCTGAACTGAGGCCTAAGCAGTTAAGTCACTTCAGAAGTGACTTTTGCAGGACTGGAGATGTGGCTCCGTGGTAGAGCACTTGCATTGCATGTGCGAGGACCTGGGTTCCATCCTCAGAACTGCAAAAAAAGGAAAAGAAGAAAAGAAAGAAAGAAAAAAAGAAAGCCCTGACATGTGCTATGACATGGATGGACCTGAAAACATGATTCTAAGAGAAAGAAGCCAGTTACAAAAGGCCACATTTATACAGTCCACTTATACAAAATATCTAGAATAGGTAAATCCACAGAGGCAGAGGGTAGACTGGTTGCCAGAGGCTGAGGGGAGGAAGAGTGCGTGCTTGTGGGTAGGAGATTTCTTTTGGGTGGTAAGAATTTTCTGCAATTAGTGATGATATTTGTACAACTGTGATATTCTAAGAGAATATCCTAAAAACCACTGAACTGTCTACCGTGTAAGAGGATGAATTTGCCAGGCATGGTGGCAGACATATGTCGTCCCATCTACTTGAGAGGGTGAGTCAGGAGGATCACAAGTTCAAAGCCAGCCTTGGCAACTCGATGAGACCCTGTCTCTAAATACATAAAATCCAAAAGAGGCCTGGGGTTGTGGTTCAGTGGTTAAGCATCCCTGGGATCAATGCCCAGTACCAAAAAAAGAAAAAGAGGGTGAACTTTGTGATATGTAAACAATTCCATTTTTAAAAAGAGAAAAGTTAGCCAAAAGAAAAAGAAGTGAAAGTAGGGCTCAAAATGAAGAATCTGAGATGCAAACCTTTACTGAGGGCCTACTGCATACCAGCCTCTGAACTAGGTTTATAAACTTATTAAACCTCCAGAACACCCTGATTCAAAAAAATACCTTCTTCTTGGAATTTGTTTTGCCCGTGGGGAAACAGGCTTTGAGAGGCAGATAAGAGAAGATAGAGCCTGGGACCGAGGGCCCTGCTGCTGGCTCCAGGGTTGGCCACTGCCGGAAGGCGGGCTGGAGGGACCTGGGACAGAACCTCCGCTGGGAGGCCTGTGTGGGCCCTGGGGAGCAACCAGGGCCAGCACCCTATCTCCCCTGCAGGGATGGGTGGGGCTGTGGGGCAGTGGCCTCCAGCCTGCTGCCTCCCTCCCTCCCTGCCTTTCTCACTTCCTCCTCTTCCTCCTGCTGCCCCCAGATCCGATTCATTCTCATCCAGAACCGGGCAGGCAAGACGCGCCTGGCCAAGTGGTACATGCAGTTTGATGATGACGAGAAGCAGAAGCTGATCGAGGAAGTGCACGCCGTGGTCACTGTCCGAGATGCCAAGCACACCAACTTTGTGGAGGTGACAAATGCCCCGCCGGACCTCCCACACCCCCTCTGTCCTTGTGACCTCTCCTGGCCTTCTGCCCAACTTTTAGCTACAGTGATCCTTCGGCTGACCCACCTTCTCCTCTTTTCCTTCCCTCAGCTCACTTTAGCTTCCTTCCTTCCTTTATTTAGAGACAGTGTCTTGCTAAGTTGCTTTGGGCCTTGCTAAGTTGCTGAGGCTGGCCTCAAACTTGTGATCCTCCTGCCTCAGTCTCCTGAGCTGCTGGGATTGCAGGCGTGCTCCACCACACTTGGCTACGAGTCTCCACCTTTTATTCCCATGACATTCACTGGCATGTAGCTTCGTGGTAGAACACTTGCCTAGCATTAGGAGGCCCTGGATTCCATCCCCAGCACTGCAAAGAAAAAAAGATAAGACCCATTGTCCCGTAGAATTCAACAAATATTTACCACAGGCCTGCTGGGTGCCAGGCACTGTTCTCGGTCCTGACGGTACTACAGTGAATGTAACAGACACAAATCCCCGGCCTCAGAGAACGGGTGTCCTGGTTGGTGGGAGAAGACAGATAGTCATGGATGTGGTACTCAGGTGGCCATGAATTTCAACGGGAACAATAAGCAGCTGAGGTGAGGAGAGAGTGCTGGGCGACACTGGGGAGGGCCCTGCAGGTCTAGGTGGTTTGTTCCAGAAGGCATGGTGAAGGTGACATTAGAGCCAAGACCCTAAGGAGTCCAGGCAGTGGAAACAGATGGCTATCTGAGAGAGGAACATTCCAGACCAAGGGAACAGCAAGTACGAAGGCCCTGAGGCAGGAGCATAGGAAGGGCATTCCAGAAATAGCAGGAAGCTCGGGCCTGGCTGGGATAAGCCGGGAGGAGGGTGGAGGGTGGAGCAGACGCGGGTAGAGACCTGACAGGTGCTGGGCCTCGGGGGCCTCCTGGAAGGGGGCCTCCTGGAAGATCGGCTCAGAAAAACGGAGCACAGGAGCATTTTGAGCAGAGGAGGGACAGGGCCTGCCTTGGGCTTCCGGGAAGGAGGGGCCTAGTCTAGAGGTGACAGCAGTAGTGCAGGTGCATATATGGGTGACAGAGCCGCCATGGAACTGACGGGGTGGCCAGGCACAGGCTTGGAGTGCTAGAGGAGAGACCCGGGCTGGGGTCTGGCGAGAGTCCCTACAGGACGGACTCTGGCTTTCTCGGCTGTGGTGGAGTCTGGCAGAGCAGGCTGAGGCTGAAGGCCAGGAGGAGGTGTGGGAAGGTCACATCCAAGGGGTCTGAAAGTCGCAGGCACGGAGTGGGCTGGGTAGGAGGCAGAAACGTGGGAACCCAGCCAAGGACTCGTGGTGGCTGTGAGACCAGAGGACAGGGAGCATGAGGGGCCACGACTGGAAGCAGAGGGTGGAGGAAAGCCTTGGGACTTCGGACCCCAGCTGCCATCAGGGAAGAGAGCGTTCCAGGAGGAAAGTGGGACAGGCCACTGGGGGCGGCCAGCAGAAATCACTGGTGGCCTTGCCAAGAGCTGACAGTGGGCGAGGGGAGGAAAGGAGAGCTAGAGGGATGCCGGGGGTGCCGCTCTGGTGGCCCCTGCTGCCCGCACAGCTCCTGGTCCTGTCCCAAGCGCTGGGTTTGATACACATGAGGGTCCGGAAGTGGTCAGTGAGGCCCGGACAGACGGGGCAGCCAGAAGGGCAGAGGGTCAGGTGGGGAGTGAGATGGGGAGCCCGAGACATGGGCCTTCAGTTCCCTGGAGCCAGGCTCACCCGGTCGTTCCCTTGTGTGGTTACTTACCCAACATGGCTGAGTCCTGTCTGGCCAGCCCAGCGCTCCTTCCCAGCAGTGTCTGACAGCCCTGTGCTGCTTCTCCTGGTTGCCAGTGACGCAGAGCCTGCCTCCAGGCAGTGGCCACCAGAGCGGCAGGGCTGGCTGGAGGAACCCAGCCCTGGAGGAGGGGGTGCCACGGGCACAGAGGTCCTTGGTTCAGCGCTGATACACCCAGTATCAGGCTGAAGAGAGGTCACATGACATGTCCCTGAGGCCTAGTGATCAGGAGGGGGGACTTGTGAGGGAAAAACAAAGGCTGGGAAGCGGGAAACCAGGCTGTGCTTGCCTGGGTCAGCTTCCCGTGGCCATAGTCTCAAGTCACCACCAACGTGGGAGCCTGGCCCTCTGGGCTGGGAGGGGATTCACTTCTTACCTCTTCTAGCATTAGCCGCCGCCTGCCAGCTGTCGCCCAGCGTCCTTCCTGTCTTCAGCACCAGCAGCAGTATCTTCAGTCTCTCTGGCTCTCACTGTCCCACCCCCTCTTTCCTTTTTAAGGACCCCTGCAATGACATTGTCCCATTCAGATGCTGCAGTACCATCTCCCCATTTCTTTCTTTCTTTCTTTCTTTCTTTTTTTTTTTTTTTTTTTGATACTGGGGATTGGTACTGGGCATTTAGCCACTGAGCCACGTCCCCAGCCCTATTTTGTTTTTTGTTTTTTTTTTTTTTGCGGTGCTGATGATTTGAACCCAGGGCCTTGTGCTTGCAAGGCAAGCACTCTACCAACTGAGCCACATCCCCCGCCCTATTTTGTATTTTATTTAGAGACAGGGTCTCCCTCAGTTGCTTAGCACCTTGCTCTTGCTGAGGCTGGCTTTGAACCTGCAATCCTCCTGCCTCAGCCTCCTGAGCCTCTGGGATTACAGGCATGTGCCACCACGCCTGGCTTTATTTTTAATATATATATATATATATTTTGGTTGTAGATGGACACAATACCTTTATTTTACTTGTTTATTTTTATGTAGTGCTGAGGATCGACTCCAGGCCTCACACATGCTAAGCAAGTGCTCCACCACCGAGCCACACCCCCAACCCTCAGACTTCTTGACCTCACCATGTAGGGCCATATATTCGCAGGATCCAGGAATGAACATATTTGGGGGCCATTGTTCAGTTTGCTATAGCATCTGTGCGGTGATGTCAGCCCCATGTGGAGTGGCGTTGGGGACAGAGTGGCATCTTCAGCTTCCCACATAGGCTCGCAGTACAATCTGGAGACAGACCCATCCCAGGCAGGGATGACCTGAAATGGAACAGGGTGGGTGTGGGCAGTGCCAGATTTGTTCAGAGGGGACACCTGCCCCCGCCTGCAGAAAGAGGCTTCTCAGGAACAGAGGTGAGATGGGCGGCAGGTCCCTGAGAAGCCTGAGAATTTAAAACAGGAAGAGGATGCTACCAAGACAGGGCAGCCAGAGGACTGGGGGGAGCCAGGAGGGCGAGGTCAGCAGGTAATAGAGGAGCGCTGATCGGTGCCAGATTATCTCTCTTTCTGGTATGTGTGTGCAACACTGCAATAATATTGCAAAACAGAATCTGCTTATAGAAATTAACAGCTAAAGAGTAAAAAATTCAAGGAATAATGTTGGCACCCACCATGACCACCAGGTGGCGACACACACACACACACACACACACACACACACACACACACACCCACCCACCACCACCCCACCACCACCCCCACCCCGCTAAAGAGCTGGGATTTCCCAGATTTTGGCCAATCATCTACTCAGTACTCCAGAGTGTGTCCATATCTATGTCAGTTTGTTACTGTCCTCCCCCGCCACACCCTCTGCCACTCAGCCCCAGCCCCAGCCCCTGTCAATCTCTTTAGTACCCATGTATGTAAAATTAGTCTGTTCCCTGGTCCAGATGTAACTATTCATGGGTTGTGTGGATGTTATTATGGTGTTGTTATCCTCATGTTTACATATTCCAGTTGAGCATCCCTTATCCAAAAAATCCAAAATGTGTGTTTTTTTTTTTTTTTGAGACAGTCTTACTCTGCTGCCCAGACTGTCTTGAACTCCTGGGCACAAGCCATCTTCCTGCGTCTACCCCATGAGGAACTGGGACTATAGGCATGTGCTACCCAACCTGGCTCAAACCTGGAACTTTTTGGGTGCTGACCTGAGTTTTCAGATTTTGGAGCATTTTGGACGTTCAGATTAGTGTATCCAACCAGTAAAGTCTGTGCAAATATTCCAAAATCTGAAAAACTCCCAAGTCTGAAACACTTGTGGTCCCAAGCATAGCAGCTTGGGGTACTCCACCTGTATTCAGTTCAGTGAGCACAGGGCCCAGGTTTTCCTGGAGACAGTGGTGACCTCTGTACTACCCCCTAGGCCTGGCACACAGTAGGCTCAGGAGCTGATGGAATCAGCCCAGTCTGAGGACCTTGCCTCTGCGGAGGTGATGGTGGTGTGGCTGGCCAGGTTCTGTCGGACATTCCAGCTCCAGCTCAGCCCTGGGCCTGGGCAGGCTGCTCCCTCTGCTTGGCGCTTCTCCCCCTCCTACAGATCTCAATGCAATGCCCTCCTTCAGGAAGCTTCTCTGGCTCCCGGGCTTAGGAGGGGTTTAGTCCCCACTGGGGCCGCCTGACCCTCTGCCAGGGCGTGAGTCTCCCTCCCCTGGACAGTGAGGAGGGCAGAGCTGGGCCTGCCTCTCTCACTGCTGGGCCCCCAGCATGGACCAGGCACTGACTGGGCTGCAGAGGCCACACAGTGAGGCTTTGGCCTTGCTCCACCCGGCACATTGGGTCTTAGGCCTCGATCACTGACAGCCTCTCTGTCCACAGTTCCGGAACTTTAAGATCATTTACCGACGCTACGCTGGCCTGTACTTCTGCATCTGCGTGGACGTCAATGACAACAACCTGGCCTATCTGGAGGCCATCCACAACTTTGTGGAGGTGCGTGGCGGTGGGGTAGGCCTAGGCGGCCTGGAGCTCTGGTCCCCTCTCACTCCGTCTGTCTGCCACCTGTGTCCTCTTGACTCTGTCTCCCCTCGCAGCTGCCCCAGCCCCCTACTGTCCTTCCACATCTCTGTCCCCTTCTTCCCCTGCCTTCCCTGCCGTCCAACTGTCTTCCTGTGCCTTAGGCTGGCTCTTCTGCCATCTTTCTCTGTTGTCACCCAGTGACCCCTGTCTTGTGACTCTTCTTTGCCTCTCTCTGTCTTAACATCTCTGTCTCCCTCCCTGGGTTTTTGTCTCTTTCTTCATCCTTTTCCTAAGCTTCGCTTGACTTTTTTGCCATTTATTTTTATTTTTTGAGTACTGAAGATGGAACACAGTGCTTTACCACTGAGCTACATCCCCACTTCTTTTTCATGTCTTGAGACAGGGTCTGACTAAGTTGCTGAGGCTGGCCTTGAACTTGTCATCCTCCTGCCTCAGCCTCCTGAGTTGCTGGGATGACAGGCATGTGCCACCGTGCCTGGCTTCTCCGTCTCTTTCTGATGACCTTAGCTCCTGTCTCTGTGCGTCCCCCTCCCTGCCCGTCTCCTATTACCCTTCTCTCCCAGGTCTTGAACGAGTATTTCCACAACGTCTGTGAACTGGACCTGGTGTTCAACTTCTACAAGGTAAGCTCCTGGCACAGGGAGGAGGGAGTTTGTGTGGCCCGGAGCCTTTAGCCACCAGGGCCCTTGATGTCCACTTCCTGGCTTTCTTGGTGGTGGCCCCCTTCTGCCCGCCTCCGCTGGGCCTCCCTTCACACAGGTTTACACGGTCGTGGACGAGATGTTCCTGGCCGGCGAAATCCGCGAGACCAGCCAGACGAAGGTACTGAAGCAGCTGCTGATGCTGCAGTCCCTGGAGTGAAGGCCGCCCGCTCGCCGACCCTCCCTCAGCCGCCCTGGAGGAAGGGACCCAGCTGGGTCTGGGCCACAAGGGAGGAGACTGCCCCCGACTGCCTCTGGGCTGTCAGTGTCCAGAGTCACCACGCTGTTGTCGTGTGATGCTGTGAGTGTGTGTGGAGCCCCCAATAAACCCGCGGTCCTGCCTGGCCTTGTAGTCCTTGACCTCCTGCCTCTCCCAGGGACCCAGGGACCCTCAGACGCCCTGCCCTCCATCAGTCAGTGAGTCGGTCAGCAAGCACCCACTGTGCTGAACAAGGGGGGTCAAAGCGCCCTTCAGACTGTCCACCCACACAGGCTTCCTGAGGCGCAGGCGGGGCGGGTCAGGCGGCAGTGTGCCCCGTGTGCGCCAAGCGGCCGGCCCGTCCCAAGCCGCTGACCGGATCACCTTCCTCGGTCCTCACGGCATTCACAGGAAGCGACTCTTGTCCCCATTTTTCAGGTGAGATCACTAAACCCAGGAAGGCTCAACTATTTGCCCAAGTTCACAGCTCCTCACAGCTGAGCCAGGGTCAGCCGGGGAAGCTCGTGTGACTGTGGACCCGGCGATGCGGGGCACGCACGTCGCCACAGCAGCCCTGCTGGCCTTGGGGCAAGGACAGCTCTCCACTGAGCTTTCAGGCCTGGCTTCCACCCAGGTGCTCAGGTGGCCCTCTGGCCGGTGTGCACAGAAAACGACCTGCCTGTTTCTAGTGCCCTCTGGGTTGTGTGCCCTGCGTGGCCGCCGAGCAGAGCCTGAGGGCTGCTGGCTGCGCTAGGACAGGAGCCACCCGGCAAGCCAAGAATAGCCCTGGGCACGGTGGCTCTCTTAATGTCACACACCTCACCGAGCCTGCTGCAGGGAACAAGTGTCTCCCAGCAGTCCACTCAGTGGCTGTGTGACCTTTAGGTGAGTCACTTAGCTTCTCTTGCCTCAGTTTCTTTATCTGGAAAATGGATTGATAATTTTTTTTTTTTTTTAAATCTCACCCGTGTTTGAGGATTTCAACTACAGGAAAATTTACAGTTGTGCCAGGTGTTAGTAAGCACACACTCCTTCCACAGATGTTAATTTAATGCCTGCTGTATACAAGGCATCATCAGAGACACCAGAGGAATCTACAGAAGTGGACCCTAAACACTAGCCATAATTGTCATTATGCACATGGAGAAGTCAAGAGGAGAGTTCCAACGGGGCAAGGTGGTGCGTACCCCTGTAATCTGGCTCAGGAGGCTGAGTCAGGAGAATCTTAACTCCAAAGCCAACCTCAGCAAAGGCAAGGCGCTAAGCAACTCAGTGAGACCCTATTTCTAAATAAAATGCAAAATAGGGCTGGGGATGTGTGGCTCAGTGGTTGAGCACCCCTGAGTTCAATCCCTAGTACTCCCCTGGCCCCCCCTTTTGTTTTATATTTAGTATTGTGTATGTGTGTGTGTGTTGAATCCAGGGACACTCTACCACTGAGTCACATCCCCAGCCCTTTCTGTGTTTTATTTTGAGACAGTGTCTCACTAAATTGCTTAGGGCCTCACTAAATTGCTGAAGCTGGCCTCAAACTTGAGATCCTCCTGCCTCAGCCTCTCAATCCACTAGGATTATAGGTCTGTGCCACTATGGTCAGCTCTTTTTTTTTTTTTTTTTTTTATAGTTGTAGGTGGACAGAATGCCTTTATTTTATTTGTTTACTTTTATGTGGTGCTAAGGATTGAACCCAGTGCCTCACATGTGCTAGGCAAGCACTTGGCCACTGAGCTATATAGCCCCAGCCCACACCTAGCTCTCTTAATTTTTTATTTTGAGACATAGTCTCACCAAGTTGCTTAAGGCCTCACTAAATTTCTGAGGGTGTTCTTGAACTTGTGATCCTCCTGCCTCAGCCTCCCTCATAGCTGAATTACAGGCATGCACCATGGTGCCTGGCTCTGGGCACATTCAAAGGTGAAATCAGTGAGATTGTCTGCCAGTTGGATATAACGTGGAAGAAAATTCAAAGCTCACCCTTGATTTTGCAGCCTGAGTATCTCACAGTCTGAAATCTTTCTTGGCAGAAGTGAGAAGCTGGTGGGAGTGATCTGTCCAGTTTTGTTTGTGTTTTGTTTTAGCGCTGGGGATGGAACCCCAGCTGGGCAAGCATCTCACCCCTGAGCCCCACCCCAGCCCTTTCCAGGGTGAGCCTCTGTGGGCCTGGAGCTCTGGGCAGCCTGGCCGGGAAATAGACATTCGGAAGTTCCCAGAACACTGATGGGTTGGCTGCCGTGGGGCCAACCCAAGTCACCACGGGAGTAGTGGGCAGAGAGAGAAGAGATCCGAAGACGGCTCTCAGTTCTTTGGCCATCAGAGTTCAGGGAAAAGACCAGAAAATGAAGCAGAAAAGGAACAGCTGGTGTGGGGCTGGGGTGCAGCTCACTGGGAGAGCCTGTGCTTAGTGTGTTTGAAGCTTGGGTTTGAGGCCTGACTTGACCTTCAGAAAGGAAGGATAGGCAGCTAGTGAGTACAGTGTCCTTTTTTAAAATATATACATATCCATATATTTTTTAAAGTTTTTTTCACACATGTATACAGGGTAATAATATTTGTCTCACAATCTACCATCTTTCCTATCCCCACCACCCTGCCCCTCCTCTCACTCCCCTCTGCATAATCCAGAATTCCTTCATTCTTCCCTACCCACCCTCCACTATGGATCAGCATCTGCTTATCAGAGAAAACATTTGACCTTTGGTTTTGGGGGGATTGACTTATTTCACTTAGCATGATATTTTCTAGTTCCATCCATTTACCTGCAAATGCCATAATTTCATTCTTCTTTAAGGCTGAGTAATATTCCATTGTGTATATGTACTCCATTTTCTTTATCCATTCATGTGTTGAAGGGCACCTAGGTTGGTTCCATAGTTTAGCTATGGTGAATTGAGCTGCTATAAACATTGATGTGACTGTGTCACTGCAGTGTGCTGATTTTAAGTCCTTTGGGTATAAACCAAGGAGTGGGATAGCTGGGTCAAATGGGTCAATGGTTAAATACTGCTGGGTTTAATCCTCAGTAACAAAAGAAAAAAAAAATATTCACATGTTTAACACTGTTGAGATGGAGCTGGGTACAGTGGCACATGCCTGTAATCCCAGGGACGAGAAGGCTGAGGCAGGAGGATTGCAAGTTCGAGGCCAGCCTCAGCAATTAGGGAGACCCTGTCTCAAACTAAAATTTGTGCTCAGCTGGAGAGCACTTGCCTAGTATATGCAAGACCCTGGGTTCAAATAGAGTACCACAAAAAAAAAAAAAAAAAGAAAGAAAAGAAAAGAAAAATGTTCTTGAGATCACTGCAAATGGTTAATTACATTCAAATGGTTAATTACAAAAATACCTAGCATGGCCCGTGGCCAGGGTGCAAAGCAAATGGAACTCTGCGATGCGGCTTCTCACAGACCAACATGCAGTCCCTGTGACTCAGCAGTCCCTCTCCAACTTGTTTACCCTCGAGAAATAAAGACCGTGTCTACACAAGCTGGGGCGCGCATGTCCTTGGCAGCACTCACAGTGCCAACATGTGGAGGCTGTCCAGACATTCACCGACCCGTCAGTGGACAAGTCAGACACACTCTTTCCGTATCGTGGAATATTATTTGGCAAAAAAATGGAATGAAGCAGGGGTCCCAGTGGGGCCCAGCCACCCGGAGGCTGAGGCAGGAGGATCACAAGTTCTAGGTCAGCCTGGGTAACTTAGTGAGACCTGTCTCAAAACAAAAAATAAAAGGAAAAATGGGGTTGTAGCTCAGTGGTAGAGCACCCCGGGTTCCACTCCCAGTACCAGGGAAAAAAAAGAAAAAGAAAAAAAGCTGCAAAGCCCAGAAACAGACCCACACAGCTATGGAGACTCTGTGTGAGTGTGTGCCGCCCTGGGGGTCAAATGATAAGCAAATGCCCTCCTACGAGCTACACCCCAGCCCTCTATGCAGGGTTGATAAATGATAGAGGCCACCTTTCATATCACTGGGGAAGCTTGTGGGAAGTACATAAAAGCTTCCTTATTCCTTACTATGACTGTATTGTAGAGAAAGAATTGTTGGGACATACACACTTGCACGCACACACAAATACACAAAAGTAATAAGTATGAAAGAAAAGGCTGATTCGTATAATTGGAAGTAAAACAGCCAGGGATCAAAAGCACCATTTTAACACATGAAAAGACAAGCCACAAATTGGGAAAAGATACTGTCACTGACAGGAAGATTCATATCCACAATATATAAAGAGCTCCTCCAAATCAATAAGAAATAGACAAACAATCGGATAGGAAACCAGGCAAAAAACAGAGGAGTAGCTAGGCACTGTGGTGCAGGCCTGTAATCCCAGTGGCTTGGGAGGTTGAGGCAGGAGGATCGAAAGTGTTAGCACAAAAAGACCAGGCAAGATGCAAACCTCATGGGTCAGCTGTTTATTCAGGAGGGTGCAGGGATGAAACAGGGCTGTGGACCCACTCTCCTGGTGGGAAATGAGCCACTGGACAAGGAAAGGGACTGGGTTTGTATAGGTTAATTTGAGGGTTGGTCTAGTGTACATATCAGTTTCCTTGGGCACTCAGGAACTTGAGCTTCTTTTGGTCAAGATCTGCAGGCAGCGTCTGGGAAGGATTTACCTTGGAGGAGATTAACGTCAGAAACGGTTTCTTTTTCTTTCTTTCTTTCTTTCTTTCTTTCTTTTTTTAATATTTTAGATGTTGTTGATAGACCTTTATTTTATTCATTTATTTATATGTGGTGCTGAGAATCGAACCCAGTGCCCCACACATGCTAGGCAGGCGCTCTACTGAGCCACGCCCCCAGCCGGAGCCGGGTTTCTTTCAAGGGTGGTAGAACACCTCTCCCGGCCTGCAGCCGGCAGTGCACGGCCTTCGTTTTCACCCCTCTTGCTCAGGCCTCATTTTCTTGGGAATTTCTCATTCTCCACATCCATTAGAAAGTTCAAAACCAGCCTCAGCCACTGAGCGAGGCCCTAAGCAACTGAGAGCTGTCTCAAAATAAAAAACTTAAAAAGGGCTGGGGCTGCAGCTCAGTGGTAGAGTGTGAGGCACGGGGCACTCCTCAGCACCGCATGAGAATAAACAGATCAGTCAAGATAGCGTGTCCATCTACGACTCAAAAATATTTTTTTTAAAATGGGGACTGGGGATGTGGCTCAGTGGTTAAGCACGCCTGGGTTTAATCTCTGCTACCAAAAACAAACAAACCACAGAACTAAACAATAGGGAAGACCCTCTCAGGAGCCTGGGGGGTGGGGAAAGATGGCAATGGTGCAGCGAGGCAGGAGGTGGGTTTCTCCCCTCCAGTCCTGCTACCAGAGGCCCGGGTGAAGGCAGAGCCGGCAGAGTGCTAGGGCTGAAAGGGATGCCTGGGAGACGGGAGAGGAGTTCTCTGGCCGGGGAAGGAGAGGCAAGCCCAGCCCGGCAGGCGAATGTGAGGCGGAAGATGCTGCAGGTGGCTCGGGCCTGACCTCCTGCCTGCGCTGGTCAAGGTTAACCAGAGGCAGCCTGGCCTTCCCTCTCTGGTGAAGGTGACTACTCAGCTCTCTACTCATCCATCAGCTCCTCAGCTGGCTCTTCCTGTCTTTGCCATATAAGATAGTCCTCTTTCTCTCTAATGCCATGTCACCATATACCTTATATCCTAGATTTAAATTTTATTTTCTTTACCTTTTCCCCTACCAGTGAACTACACACCCCCAGTCCTGTTTATTTATTTATTTGTTTTGAGACAAGGTCTTACTAAGTTACTGAAGCTGGCCTCGAACTTGAGATCCTCCTGCTTCAGCCTCCCCAAACTGCTGGGATTATAGGCCTGCATCTCCATGTCCAACAACTATTTTTTCTAAATATTTTATTAGTTGTTGATGAACCTTTATTTATTTATTTGTTTGCGGTGCTGAGAATTGAACCCAGTGCTTCACACATGCTAGGCAAGGGCTCCACCACTGAGCCACCATCCAAGCCCCGCTGACAACTATTTTTTATGATTTCTTTTAATCATATTTATCACCATATATCACTTACATATTTTATATATATATATATATATATATATATATATATATATATATATATATATATATAATGGGGGCTGGGAGTGGGGGTGTCAATCAGTGGTAGAGCTAGCTGATCTTTTTGTACCGGGGAAGCTTAACTACTGAGCCCATCCTCAGTCCTTAAAAATTCTTTTTTTTTTTTGTACTTGTAGATGGACAGAATGCCTTTATTTTGTTTTTAATGAGGTGCTGAGAATCATACCCAGTAGCTCGCACATGCTAGGCAAGCGCTTTTCCACTGCGCTACAGCCCCAGTCCCACCCCCAGCCCTTCTTTTGCATTTTATTTAGAGACAGGGTCTCCTGAGTTGCTAAGTGCCTCACTAAGTGCTTGAGGCGGGCTTTGAGCTTTCAATCCTCCTGCCTCAGCCTCCTCCCGGGTCGCGGGATCAGCGCACCACCGGGCCAGGCCGAGGTAGAGCACTTGATAAATACACAGGAATATGCGCATGTCTTTCTCCTCACTAAAGTCGGCGCCACAGGGCAAGGATGTGGGTCACCACCCGTGCTTCAAGCCCAGAGAGGCGGACGCTCAGCAGTACGACGTCGTGTGAATTCGCCCCAGCCCAGCTCTACCTTTCACCGTGAGGATTTTGAGAGCACCCAAAAGTTAGGGGGCTGGATCCTGGATCCCCGCACCAGCCACCCAGCTCCAGACGTCTCCAGCTCCTGGGCCAGCCCCGCGTCCTCTCCCCCTTCCGGAGCCCACCCTGCCTCCATCTAGAAAGAGATCCAGGCGCCGTGTCAACCAGCCACTCATTCTTCGATGTTCAGGCAGCTTTAAAACAGCCGGACCTTTCTGGGGAAACGGAGGTCTAGAAACCGGGTGCGACTTGTGGGGTGGGCGGAGTGCCGGTCCAGCCTGGTGCATCCGCTCCTTCATTCATTCATTCAGCTCATGAACCTGGATTAAGGGCCTGCCCACCACGTGCAGAGCCCTGGTTTGGGGGAAATGCTGGACAAGCAGAGAAAAACCCTGACCCTAAAACTCCACCCACCTGGGGCCACCCTGCTCCTCCTCTCCTGGTCAAGCAAGGAGCTTCTGCCATGCCTAGTGTTTCTGTTCTAATGCCATCTTCTCTTCTCATTGAGAACTTCCCTCAGCACCCCTTTTATAATTCTGAACTAGCGGCTGAGGACGTAGCTCAGTGGTGGGGCGCTTGCCTAGCACCTGTGAGGCCCTGGGTTCCATCCCTCCTCTGATAAAATGATCCAAACCATCCCTTTTCCACAAACCAACTGCCCTGCTGCATTTAGCACCATCTGACATTCTAGATCTGCACCCCAAATGCCACAGCCACCAGCCAGCCACACGTGGTGCTTGCGCATGAAAAGGTGGGAACCCGAATTTAGATGTGCTCTGAATGCAAAATACACACTGGATTTTGAAGCCTTAACATGAGAAAAAAGGATGGAAGATTCCATAATAATTTTTAAGGTTGATGGAATATTGAAATGATAATATTTTGTATATATGGGTGTATTAGTTTCTTCTTGCTGTTGTAACAAATTACCAGGAGACAGATTTGTTGTCTTACAGTTCTGAAGGTCCAAAATGGAACTTACGGGACTAAAATCCAGGTGGTGACAAGGCTGCATTCCTTCTGGAACACCAGGGAAGAATCCATTGCTTTAGCCTTTTCAGCTCCTAGAAACTGTCCACAGTCCTGGGCTTAAGACTCCTTCCATTATCCAGCCTCTAGTTCCGCCATCACCTCTCCCCGACTCTCTGTCTCTCTGTCTGTCTCCTCTCCCATGTCAGTTCTTTCCTTTACAAAGACCCGCGAGATGATGCCGGACCCACCCAAGGGGATCCAGGATCATCTCCCCACCTCAAGTGTTGTAGTCACATCTGCAAAGTCCCTCATGCTGTGTTTTGGAAATTAGAACATGCACGTTAATGGCAATTAGAACATTATTCTGTCTGTCAAAGTTGGGTTATATAGAATGTTTTATCAAAATTAATTTCACATCTTTCTCTTTGGTGTTTGAATGTGGGTACTTAAGAATTGCCCACAGGAAGGGTTGGGGTGTAGTTCAGTGGTAGAATGCATGCTAAGTGTGTGGGTTCTGAACCAGGACCATATCACACACACACACACACACACACACACACACACACACACACTCACCTATGGGGTTGAATTCTATTTCTGCAGGCAACACTACCCTACATGTTTTCCTGGTCTATTTATTATCCATTTCCCTCCTGCTAATAGAATGTAAGCTCCAGGGCTGGGGAGATAGCTCAGTCGGTAGAATGCTTGCTTTGCAAGCACAAGGCCCTGGGTTTGATCCCCAGCACCCAAAAGAAAAAAGAAAAAGAATGTAAGCTCCAAGAAGGTTGGGATTTTGTTTTATTTACTACTAGATTCCTGGCACTAGCACGGTGCCTGTGAGCTATACCCCCTGGCACGTGGTAGGCTCTCGATATATATATATATATTTTTAAGCTGTACACTGTGGTACATGCTTGTAATCCCAGCAGCTAAGGAGGCTGAGGCAGGAGGATTGAAAGTTCAAGGCCAGCCTTCACAACTTAGGGAGGCCCTAAGCAACTTAATGAGACCCTGTTTCAAAATAAAATATATTAAAAAAAGGGGGGGCTGGGGTTGTGGCTCAGTGATTAAGTGTCCCTGGGTTCAATCCCCAGTACTAAAAAATAAAATTTTCTTGTTCAGTCCTGGGGATCAAAGCTATTACTTGCCTGGCTAGTGCTCTACCACTGAACTACATCCCCAGCTCCCTCAATAAACATTTGTTGAATGAATAAATATTAAAACTATTTTTCCTGCCGGGTGCAGTGGGTGGCTTGGGAGGCTTAGGCAGGAGCATTGCAAGTTCAAAGCCAGCCTCAGCAAAAAAGTAAGGCGCTAAGCAACTCAGTGAGACCCTGTGTCTAAATAAAATACAAAATAGGGCTGGGGATGTGGCTCAGTGGTCGAGTGCCCCTGAGTTCAATCCCCAGTACCAAAAAAAAAAAAAAAAAAAAAAGTTTTTCCTGATGACTTATCTCTGGCAGGAACTCTCAGACACCCCCTACTCCCACCCAACCCCCACGGCTTCTTTCTTCCCCTCCCAGGATCAAGGATCCAGGGTAGAAACCAGACTGAGTGGGACAGAGAGATTTGGAGGCCTTCTTAGAGGAGGGGATGAGGCTGGTGGCAGAGGGAGTCCCAGTTGGGGGAAGGTCTTCCAGAGGAGGATCTCTCCACCACACAGGCTTGGCTGTTTCCATGGAGACGGATGCCAGACCCTATCCCTGGTGCAAAGTGATGAGGACGTAGTTGCCATGACAACACCACATCCTCAGGGTAGTGAGGGCTGTACCAGGAAGAAGCCCTTTGGGTGGAATTAGAGAGATGTGAGATAAAAATAATGCTGGGAAGAGCTAACCCTCCAGCTTGGGGCTCTGGAATCCCGTCCTACCACCTGTGTGCTAGCTTCTTGCAATCAAGGGCAAATCCCCACTCCTCAGTCTTCCAGCTACGGTCCCTGTTTCCTGTCTGTCTGTTTTTGTGGTTTTGGGGATTGAGCCCAGGGATGCTACACCACTGAGCTATATCCCCAACCCTGTTTTATTTTTAATTTTTTTTGTTTGTTTGAGACAGGTTCTTGCTAAGTTGCTGAGGCTAGCCTTGAACTTGAGATCCCCTTGTCTCAGCCTCCAGAGGCTCTTTACCCAACTCTGCCTTCAGTCTTAGGCAATTCCATGCACAGAGATGACTCTTACAGTGAGCTAACTTCTCAGTTCTTTAACTTCTCCTCCTCCCAAGATCTTGTCCTCCACCCTTTCTTAGCCACCCATTCCCGTGATCAGAGCCAAGAACTTGTTACAAAAAACAGCCACTTCAGCTGGGTATGGTGGCACATGGCCTTAATCCCAATAACTTGGGAGGCCGAGGCAGGAGGATGAGGAGGATCATAAGTTCAAGGCCAGCCTCTATAACTTAGTAAGAGCCTGTCTCAAAATAATCTTTTCAGGACTGGGGTCTTAGCTCAGTGGTAAAGCACATGCCTAGCATGTGTGAGGCACTGGGTTCACTTCTCAGTACTGCATATAACTAACTAAATAAAATAAAGGTCCATTGACAATTCAAAAAAAATTTTTTTTTTGGGTACTGGGGATTGAACCCAGGGTCTTATGCATGCGAGGCAAGCACTCTACCAACTGAACTACATCTTCAGCCCTAAAAAAAATTAAAAAAATAATAATTTCTTTTAAAATTTTTTGTTTAGTTGTTGATGGACTTTTATTTTATGTATTTATTTATATGTGGTGCTGAGAATCAAACCCAGTGCCTCACCCATGCTGGGCAAGTGCTCTACTTCCGCGCTACAACCCCAGCTCTGAAAATAATTTCTCCTCTGCTGGTTTCCTGATTCAGGCACCTCACACAGCTGGCATGACATATCCTTTGTGTCTGGCTTCCTTCACTTACGAGTTTTCAAGGTTCATCTGTGTTGCAGTAGGTATCAGAATCTCATTCCATTTTTCCCATGGAGACACTTATTTGTAGGTTTTACATTCCTAGAAAGAATCCCAGGACTCCCCCGACCCATGTGTTTTTGTTCTACTCCTCTTGGTCCATGGTGCCACCTGTGGTCATCAGTACAACCCAATCAAACTAATAGGACAGAAACAGATTATTCTGGCATTTAAAAATTTTTTTTATTATTATTTTTTTATTATTGTAAACAAATGGGATACATGTTGTTTCTCTGTTTGCACATGGCGTAAAGGCATACCATTTGTGTAATCATAAATTTACATAGGGTAATGTTGTTTGATTCATTCTGTTATTTTTTTCCCTTCCCCCCCACCCCTCCCACCCCTCTTTTCCCTCTATACAGTCCTTCCTTCCTCCATTCTTGCCCCCCTCCCTAACCCTAACTCTAACCCTAACACTAACCCCTCCCGCCCCCCATTATGTGTCATCATCCACTTATTAGCAATATCATTCGTCCTCTGGTTTTTTGAGATTGGCTTATCTCACTTAGCATGATATTCTCCAGTTTCATCCATTTGCCTGCAAATGCCATAATTTTATCATTCTTTATGGCTGAGTAATATTCCATTATATATATATACCACAGTTTCTTTATCCATTCATCAATTGAAGGACATCTAGGTTGGTTCCACAATCTGGCTATTGTGAACTGAGCAGCTATGAACATTGATGTGGCTGTATCTCTGTAATACGCTGATTTTAAGTCCTTTGGGTATAGGCCAAGGAGTGGGATAGCTGGGTCAAATGGTGGTTCCATTCCAAGTTTTCTAAGGAGTCTCCACACTGCTTTCCAGAGTGGCTGCACTAATTTGCAGCCCCACCAGCAATGTATGAGTGTACCTTTCTCCCCACATCCTCGCCAACACCTGTTGTTGCTTGTATTCTTGATAATCGCCATTCAAATTGGGGTGAGATGGAATCTTAGGGTGGTTTTGATTTGCATTTCTCTTATTACTAGAGATGTTGAACATTTTTCCATATGTTTGTTGATTGCTTGTAGATCTTCTTCTGTGAAGTGTCTGTTCATTTCCTTAGCCCATTTGTCAATTGGATTATTTGCATTCTTGGTGTAGAGTTTTTTGAGTTCTTTATAGATTCTGGAGATTAGTGCTCTATCTGGAGTATGATTAGCAAAGATTCTCTCCCACTCTGTAGGCTCTTTCTTTGCATTGCTGATAGTTTCCTTTGCTGAGAGAAAGCTTTTTAGTTTGAATCTATCCCAGTTATTAATTCTTGCTTTTATTTCTTGTGCTATGGGAGTCCTGTTGAGGAAGTCTGCTCCTAAGCCGACATGTTGAAGCTCTGGACCTACTTTTTCTTCTATAAGATGCAAGGTCTCTGGTCTGATTCTGAGATCCTTAATCCATTTTGAGTTTAGTTTCGTGCATGGTGAGAGATATGGGTTTAGTTTCATTCTGTTGCATATGGATTTCCAATTCTCCCAGCACCATTTGTTGAAGAGGCTATCTTTTCTCCATTGCATATTTTTGGCCCCTTTGTCTAGTATGAGAAAATTGTATTTATTTGGGTTTGTATCCGTGTCCTCTATTCTGTACCATTGATCCACCTTTCTATTTTGGTACCAATACCATGCCATTTTTGTTACTATTGCTTTGTAGTATTCTGGCATTTTTTTTAGGTCTCTGGGTTGCACACTAGATCTGGACTGGCCATTCCACATTTGTCTGACCTGCCTGTGAGGCTCACAATAATGTCCTCAGCTCTGTGATCATCAGCAACTTCAAATTCACCAATGTCACCAAGCTTCATTATCACAGCGAGATGTTGGATGAGGAC
Source organism: Sciurus carolinensis (assembly GCF_902686445.1). Taxonomy (NCBI): domain Eukaryota; kingdom Metazoa; phylum Chordata; class Mammalia; order Rodentia; family Sciuridae; genus Sciurus; species Sciurus carolinensis. The sequence continues at coordinate 55,976,732 of NC_062228.1, read as the reverse complement.
TTTGAGTATAGCCTAATAAGAACCTGTCATCTGTCTCTCCTTTCAACATTGTTCATGCTTATTAGGGCATCTGCCAGGGCATTCCCAAACACCATTATGGTGACCCAGAAACATGGTGGCTCCTCTGGGTGGCTGACTCATATTCCATTGTATGGATGAGTTACCTTTTATCTAACTGTCCGCTAAACTTGAGGGAGTCTGGTTGTTTCCTGTATTTTTTTTGGGGGGGGGGTACCAGGGATTGAACTCAGGGGCACTCAACCCCTGAGCCACATCCCCAGCCCTATTTTGTATTTTATTTAGAGACAGGGTCTCACTGAGTTGCTTAACAACTCGCTTTTGCCTGAAGCTGGCTTTGAACTAGCAATCCTCCCTGCCTCAGCCAACGGGATTAGAGCGTGTACCACCTGTGCTGGGCTCCTGTACTTTTTAACAACTTCTCTCTCCTCAAATTCCTATTCGTCCTCCTTTTCACTTTTAATGGGAACCCTGTTTCCTATTTCACTGAGAAAAGAGCCAACTGAGGGGTAAGAAAACTTCCTCCAACTCCATCCCCCATCTACCCACCTCCCTGACAATTCGTCCTATCACTTGGTCTTCCAGTTATCTGCTGTTGCATAACAAAAAAAAAAAAAAAAAAAAAAAAAAAAAAAGAAAGAAAGAAAGAAAAAAAAAAAGAAAAAAGAAAGAAAAGAGAAGAAAAGAAAAAAGAAAGATTCGTGAAAAAACCTTGGTGCTACATCCATCAACTCTGCAGGTTAGGAGTTTGAACAGGACGCAGTGAGGACAGCTTGTCTCTGCTCCCCAAAGTCTTAAGCGGCAGCTGGCAGGCCTGGCAGATTGGGGGTGATTTGGTGGCCGGGACTGGACTCACTGGAGTTACCTTCACTCACGTCCAGGGTTGCTGCTGGCCGCTCTCAGCAAGGGGCCAGGGCACCTTCGTGGGACTCCTGCGTGCGCTGGTGTGTGTGAGCGGGGCTCCTCCAGCAGGGTGGACGGTCGGTTCCAAGAGGGCGTGGCCCAGGAGCCAGGTGGGCGGTGCCCCCGGTGGGACCGAGCCCGCGGAGCCTCACCTCCATCTTGCATCCCTGGTTGACAGTCAAGACCTTTGCCACGTTCAGGGGCAGGAACCCTGATCAGGCTCCGAGAATGCAGGACGCACCAGATGGTGGAAAACGGCCCTCCCGCCAGCGATGGCGACAGTTCCTGAGACCTCCCCGCTTGCCTCTCAAGGATAACATGCCACCCCTTCTCCCCTGTCTCTTTGCTTTACTTCTAGAATCATCCAGGGTCCAGATCATTCCCATAAGGACCGAAACCCGATGTTTGATCCAAAATACCCCCAGCCCCTCTCTCGCCCATGCATGGTTTTTCTCCGGGGAACTTGTCCCCATCCGAGGGGCTCCGTGTGGTCTCTGGAACGCCAGCCCCACTAGCACCGGACATTGGCCTGTTTCATTCACCACTGTTCCCTCGACCCTCACAAGGGTACCTGTGTTGTTGCAGGTGCTTGGTAAATATTTTTCAAACACATTTTTTGACCCAAGCTGTATTAATAGTTGCCTCCATCCAGGAAGAAGGACCGGGTGGGCAGAGAAACTTGTGGAAACGCTTGAGTTATCCCCTCCCCCAATGTGAGGGGTGCTTCTAAAACTATAAAATAGACTTTTTTTTTTTTTTTTTCCCACCAAGGATTGAATCCAGGGGTGCTCAACCACTGAGCCACATTCCCAGCCCTTTTAAAAAAAAATATTTTATTTAGAGCTGGGTGCAGTGGTGCACCCAGTGACTTGGGAGGCCAAGTCAGGAGGATCGCAAGTTCAAAGCCAGCCTCGGCAAAAGCAAGGTGCTAAGCAACTCAGTGAGACCAAAAAAATATATATTTTATTTAGAGACAGGGTCTTGCTGAGTTGTTTAGGGCCTCACTAAGTTGCTGAGGCTGGTCTTGAAGTTGAGATCCTCCTGCCTCAGCCTCCCAAGCCCCTGAATTATAGATATGCGCCACCACACCCAGTTGACATACTTCCTATTTGTCATCAACCTCTCTGTCTTTGGATCTTGTACCCTGACCATATCTTACCCATTCCATAGCCCTTTCAATAATAAAATACATTATTTTAGGGGCTGGGGTTGTGGCTCAGTGGTAGAGCACTTGTCTAGTATGTGTGAGGCACTGGGTTTGATCCTCAGCACCACATAAAAATAAATAAAATAGAGGTATTGTGTCCACCTGAAAGTCAAAGAAAATATTTTTTAAAAACAAATGTAAAAAAATACATTTTAAAAAAATTAACCCAGCACCCGGAATGGAATGAGCCCGCAAGGGGAGTCTGTGTTATTGTAATGATGGGTCCACACATGAGCACTTTTGGTCTCACTCCATAGCCAGATCCCCCCTCCGCCACCCTGTACACAGGCTGGAAACAGAGGCTCCTCTCAGCCTCCCCCATGGAGGCCCAGCCCCTGGCCAGCTCTCCAGCTCTGATCTGGCCACTTCAGAGCCTTCACCTCGGGTCTGCAGCCCATCAGAGGCAGCTGCAGCCGGCATCCTCCCCAGATGGGCCTCTGAGGAGGGAATGGAAGAGGCTGGACTAAAGCCCAGAGGCTGGGTGGGGTGCTCAGGAGTCCTTGGAGACCAGGAGGCAGAGAAAGGGAGGCTTCCGGGGCCTCCCAGCTGTGTCAGGGTGGCCTGAGCATTCACTGAACACCTGTGTATGACCAGACCAGGGCCAGGGGCCTAGGGACACAGTGACTGGTGACTGGCTTGGCCCTCACTAGGCTCACAGGCCAGTGCCAGAGAGGGACAACCCATAGTGAAGAGGACTGGGATGGGAACCCAAGGGATACAGTGAGAGGGGCTTCCTGGAAGAAGGGATGCTGAGTTCCTCCAAGAGTTTTAACAACCCCCAAAGAATGCACAAGCCCCATCTCTTCAGCCAGGCCCTGTTCTGCCCCTCTGGCCCCACACAGCTTCCTGATTCCGAGCCCCACGGGGTCCGGCAGGCCATCCCTGACTGTTCCTGAGGCGGCTGATGCCTCGGGCTCCACTCAGCTCCCAGCGGAGAACTCTTCAAAGATTCCTTTGTCTCCTCCTTCTCCCCTGCGGCCTCTCCTCACCCTGTGCTCCCAAGCCCTGGCAGGGCGCCTGACGCAGAGTTGATGTCCGGCAAACATGTGTCCCAGGGAGGAAGGAAGCCAAGCTCTCCCCTAAATGAGGAGATGGGGGAAGGGAGTTTTGGGGGGAACAGGCTGGCGATGGTGTGGAGGCCAGCTGGGGGGAGGGGCAGAGAGGAGGGGGAGGGGAGGGGGGAAAGGACGGGGGACCCAGTAGGGACGTGGGGGGAGCCAGCTCGCACCCTTGCAGGCACGTGTGATGACTGAGCACGCCCATCCGAGGACCCTGGCAGCAGTGGGATCTCTGGGGGCTCTTTACCTTGGGCAGCAGGGTGGATGTCTTCTGGGAGGCCCTGGAACTGGCTCGGAGAGGCTGAGCCGGAGGGGACAGGCCTGGCCTCCCAGAGCCTTCTGAGGGATTCGTAGAGACCATTCCACAGCAGGGCCTCCTGGGACAGGCCCTGGAGGCCTGGAGGCCTGGCGGCCGTCTCCTCTGTGTGTGTGTGTGTGTGTGTGTGTGTGTCCCCACCAGGCCACTGCCTCCAGGAGGCCCAGGCTCTCTCCTTGCCGCAGACAGCCGGTCTGGTACTTTTTATAGAACACTTGAAAAAATGTGAATAGGTCATAGAAGGCACGTGGTGTGGACTTCTAAGGCGGGAGGGTGCTGGAAAGCCTTCCTCCTCCCCTCTCCCCTCCGGCCTCCCTTCTGCCACTGTGGGAGGCACTGGAATTTGGGACCTCCGACGGGCCTCTTCCATCCCATCCTCAAAGGCCCATCTGGGGTTGCCCTGCTCCAGCCGCCTCTGATGGGCTGCAGGCCCAGGTGGAGGCTCTGATGTGGTCAGATCAGAGGCCGGCAGAGCTGGCCAGCTGGCCCTGGGCTGGGTCTCTGTGGGGCCTGCTGAGAGGAACCTTGGGTTCCCAGCAGCAGGAAGCAGCAGAGGCTGAGCTTCGTTTCCTCTGAGAGGCTATTACATGTAGGCACAAAGGGCAGGAGTGCCGTTTGGGTCTTTCACAGGCTCTGCATATTATTATCATCATCATCATCATTACTATTATTAGTATTAGACTTAAGGGTACATCTATTTATTTTTATTTCTTGGTGCTGGGTATCCAGCCCAGGGCCTTGTACTCACTAGGCACACACTCTGCCACTGAGCTACATTCCCAGCCTGTTTTTAAAATTTTGTGATAGGATGCCAGGCACCACAACATAGGCCTGTAATCCCAGTGACTCCGGAGGCTGAGGCAGGAGTTCAAGGGCAGCCTGAGCAACTTAGTAAGACCCTATTTCAGAATAAGAAATAAAAAGACTGGGTTGGGGATATAGCTTATTGGTAGAGTAGTAATGAGTTCAAGGCCTAATGCCAAGAAAATAAATTTTTTTGAGATAGGGTCGTGCTAAGTTGCTGAGGCTGTCTTTGAACTCGTGATTCTCTGACTTAGCCTATAGAGTTGCTGGGAGTACAGGGCACCCCCGTGCCTGGCTCGACACATGTTTATTGAGCTCCTACTATATGCCAGGCAGTGTTCTAGGCAGGGGAATATGGCAAATGCCAATACAGATGGAAGTCTCCTACTTTGATGGAAGTGACATTCTAGTGAGGCAGACAGACAACAGATAAATAAAATGACGAGTACATCCAATTACATAATAGGTCAGGTGGCCCAAACCGTCTAATAACACTGCTATCAATAGATACAACATAAAGCAGAAGTTGGAGTGTAGGGAGACAGTTTCCAGTTTTTTTTTACAGGGTGATCAGAGAAGGACTTGATCAGAGGGGACATTTGAGCAAAGTCCTGAAGAAGGTAAAGAAGCAAGTTGTGGGGTTATCTGGGGTAAGGGTGGGAACAGCAGTGGGAACAGCAGTTGCAAAGGCCCTGAGGTGGGAGTGAGTCCAGTGGGACTGTCTCAGGACTAGGGAGGAGGGCAATGTGGCTGGAGAGGACTGCGTGAGAAGGACTGTGAGTGGCATAGAGCCGTCTAGGCTACTGTCCAAAATCTGGATTTGGGGGCTGAGGGTGTGGTGCAGTCCGAGAGTGCTTGTTTAGCATATATAAGGCCCTGGGTCCTGTTCCCAGCATCCCCTCCACAGAAATTGGCTTTTGCTTTTTCATTTGGAGATCCATCTGTGTCTTCGTGTGTTCTGAGGCCAGTTCTCAAGGGACGATTGCTCAACTTTCGGGAATTTTGCAAGCCAGTTGTTAAACATAGCTAGCACTAAAAAGAAGACTGTAAACTGTACAGCCAGGGACAGTGACGTTCCAAGCCATTCCGCCGCGGCTTAGTGAGACCTTGTCTCAAAATTAAAAGTAATGAAGGCTGGGTTGTGGCTCAGTGGCAGGGCGCTTGCCTAGCATGTGTGAGGCACTGGGTTCCATCCTCAGCACTACACAAAAAAATAAATAAGATAAAGGTATTGTATCCTGTCGCGTCCCCTCTGCCCGCAGAGAGAGACACGGCAAATGTCTGAAGCTTTGGAAGTTTATTGTGCACAGGTTCTTTCCTACGCTTCTCTTACCCCTAGCTTCTTCGCACTTTCAGCTTTCCTTTTCCCAGCTCCTTCCACTCCCGCGTACTTCCTCCTTCCAGCTCCGTTCTCGCCGCCGGTTCTTCCGCTTCTTCCGTCCCTTCCTCAGCTTCTCCCCCTACTCTCCCACCCACCAGACTTATATACACTTCAGTCAATCAGGGGAGAGTACACAAGATAAACGCGGACAGCTGCAGGCACAGGACGGGTGCACGAGGGGGGGCATGCTCTAGTCACATCGTTAACTAGCCAATTATTGGAATTCGCTGGTTGTTTACTGTATAGCTGGCCGCCTCCGGCTCAGCGTCAGGCGCCATCTTGACCACGCCCGAGGCTGGGGTTCCCGGAAAACCCCACAGTATCCATCTACAAAAAAAATTAAAAATAATTAAAAGAAAGAAAGAATGGGGAAATAGCTCATGGTAAAGTGCCCTTGGGTTCAATCCCCAGTGCCAAAAAAACCAAAAAAGATATATATATAAAAGATATATCTTCTTTTATATAGCTTGAGAGACTTGGCACCTGAGAAGATGTGCGTGATACGATACACACATGAATTTAAAAATTTGCAATGATTATTTTTACAATACATTCATATATATATATATGTAATAGACATACACATACATACATATATTTAAATGCTTGGTTGAGATTCACTAATTTATTTCATCAATTAATATGAAATAGGTTGACACCTGAGGTTTTAAAATGTCATAGGACAAAATTGCAAAAACTTAAGGATCTTTTTTTTGCATGTGTATGGTACCGACGGTTAGCCCCGGGGTGCTGTATGGGATATATATATATCCCAAACTTACTGGTAAGTAAATTATATTATAAAAGGTAGTAACTGACCAATTTTATTACATTCCATATCTTTTCCTACATTTTACTATTACCTGTACTCTTGAGGTTATTTATGCCTGTTGTATCTGCACATGGTAGGCTATTTCTTCTGAACTCTGCATTTGATGATGTCTCTTCAGTAACTTAAAATCAGTCAAGGTGGCACTTGCCTAGCATGTGTGAGGCCCTGGGTTCCATCCCCAACAACAGTCAATCAATCAATCAAAGTGTTTTTAAATCAGCCATGTTGGGAGTGTTTACACTGCAGAAATTGGCAAACGCTCTGCCTCAGGGAGCCAGCCGTCAAACCCCTCCCAGCACGCCAAGACCTGCAGAGAGACCTGGGTCATTCTTTGGTAAAGCTGCGTGGAGCTCCATGGCACGGTGGGCCGCATGTGTTTGGTGGGGCCCTCCCTACTGCATAGCTGTTGACAGGCTTCAGCTAATGCCAACAGGGCTGCTGTGGTGCCCACGCTCCAGACTCTGGCTGGGACATAAACCCCTCAAGGAATTGATCCTGTGTCAAGGGCGTGGGAGGTTCCAATGTGAATGCCCCCTGCCTGGTGGCTTTTGAGGAGGCTGTACCCATTTCCACCCCCACCAGCAAATGTGTCAGAGTGTACCGGCTTCTAATGATGCCAGCTTGGCTGCCTGAGCCCTTTGATGGTTCCGGTTGCCCCTAGGATGAAGCCTTTGGACGTTCCTTCATAGGAAGGCCTTGTCCCTTCCCCCTGTAATGTTATTCTGTGGCCTCACCATGACCCCATGGCAGCCGCTTTGAGGAGCGGCTCTCTGCCCCCTGACAGAAGCCTTGCCCCGCCAACCTTTGTTTTGTTTGTTTGGTTTGGTTTTTTTTTTTTTTTTGGTACCAGGGATTGAACCCAGGGACACAAAACCACTGAGCCACATCCCAAGCCCTTTTTATTTTTTATTTTGAGACAGGGTCTCATTAAATTGCCTAGGGCCTCACTAAATTAGTAAAGCTGGCCTCAAACTTTCAATCCTCCTGCCTCAGCCTCCGAGCTGCCAGGATTACGGGTGTGCGCCACTGTGCCCATTCCCACCACTCCGTTTGCTTATGCTTTTTCCTTTTTACCTCTCCTGGCCTCTCACCAGGCTAAATCCACTCATCCATTCCCTGTATCAGTCTGGCCTGTTTCTGTTCTACTGAAAACCTGATTGGAACTATATTCGGCAAACTCTGGAATTGACTGGCTCACTTGAAGGAACAATCATCATCAAGTTGGCTTCAGGCAGAGCTAGTTTCAGGAGCCTGAACGATCCAGTGAGACCTGTCTCAGCCTGTTGAGTCCATTTCTTCCACATTGGCACCCTTCAGCAGCCCTGGCCATGTTTATTTTACCACTATTTTTTAAAGAATGATGAAACTGAAGATGCTTAAAATATAAAGTAATAACCAGGTGAGGTAGCATGTGCCTGTGTTCCAGCTGCACAGGAGGCTGAGGCAGGAGGATCATTTGAGCCCAGGAATTTGAGGCTGGCTTTGGCAGTATGGAGGGACCTCAAAAAAATAAAAAGTAAAAAAGAAAAAAAAAAAAAAAAAAAAGGGCAGAATGTGAGTTGCTGATGTTCCTGGGCTGTGTGTCTCTTCTGTGGTTCTGAGTGACCTGTGTCCCTCCACCTGTCCTCCTCCCCAACCCCAGGCTTCGGCAATTGGAGGCACACAGCCTGCAGCTTCTCCCTGGGCTCTTCCATTACTTGCTGTGGGATGTTGGGACGCAGTTTGCTCCTCTGCACTGAGGCGGATTGGGCCTGCTGGTTTCTAACGCATCTTCAGAGGCCTCACTGGAGCCTGAGGTGGAAACCCCCTTTGGCCCTCCCCTTCCCACTCCAAAGTGCCACCAAGGCTGAGAGGATTTTGTCCAGGGCCTGTTAATCAGCTCCCCTCAGAAGTGTAAATTCTCGCACCTCTCAAACCTAGGCCCAGGGGAGGCTGTCCACAGGAGTCCAGGAGGCCTCACATAGCAAGAGGCCTCTACTCCAGGGCTCTTCTAGCCCCAGGCAGTCTGTGACATGGATGTCTCCCAAACTCAAAATGTCCTGTTTCGGGCTGGGGAGATAGCTCAGTTGGTAAAGTGCTTGCCTTGCAAGCACAGGGCCCTGGGTTCGATCCCCAGCACCGCAAAAAAAAAAAAAAAAAAAAAAAAGTCCTGTTTCTTCAGGCCAGTCCCCCATGGTGGGGACACCCACAGAGTCATTGGGAATGGGCTGTCTACTCTCAGAACTGGCTCCCAGCAGGGCCAGGTCCCCTCAGTCTCCTCAAACCTCTGGGGCAGAGCGGTGACCCTTCAGAACCCTCAGGGCACCCTGGTCCTCCTGGAGCAGGGCCATCTCTCCTGGGACCTCAGCCCTACCCGTCCCCCAGGCCCAGGTGGTGTCTGAGCCCCAGGGTGTGGCCTGGCTTGCTCAGACTGGGCTCACTAAAGGGAGAGCTAATGGTCCCAGGACCAGAAGCCCCTCCCCCACCCATCTCTGGCACTGTCCAGGCTATGTCAAGACCTACAGTGATCGCTCGACTTCCTTCTGCCACCCTGGGACAGGAATTGCTTTCCCTCTGTGTCAGAGAGGAGGACCTGGGGCTCAGAAGGAATTCCTCCCTCAGAGTCAGCTGAGAAGGGGACGTACCCCCCCACACACATACTTCATCACTGCCTTTCCAGTCTCCTTGGAAGCATCAAATGTCTTTCTATCCAGGTCACCTGAGCCCTGGGACACCTGTGGGGTCCCAGGCCAGCATCTGGGGAGGTGGCAGGGACAGTTACCCTAGAAGTCTTGTTAGGATCTGGGGGAGCTGAGGGGGGCAGCACCTGACACCCCAGCTCTGGGCCCAGAAACCCCGAATGTGGACGTGTACCACAGCCACTGGGACCCGACAGCCTGCAGCTGGGGCCCTCCAAGGACCTGGGGAACTGGCCAGCTCTTAAATAAATAATCAGGACAGTAGGAAGGGCAGGCAGGCCGTCTCCAGTTCCCCAGGCTGCGGCTCCCAGCCTCTGAGCTCAGCTGTGCCGGAGGGTCCCACACCGCGGGTCCCACGCTGCCTCCTTCCTGTGACTGAGTTGACTCACATTCCTGGAGTCCTGCTGTGCGCCTGGCCCTGTGCTGGACTGTGACAGGGACACAGCAGAGGTGGAGACAGCCCCTATCCTCAGTCCAATGGAAGGGTCCAGGACCCTTGGGGGCCTTGGAGGGACAACCTGAGTCAGACTTGGGGGTCACAGGATTCAGGGTGTCCCTGAGTAAAAATCTAAAGATGTGGGTCAAATGAAGGGAAGGTCAATAAGCAGCAGAAGGGGTGAGGTGGGGTCACAGGGTCAGAGGGGCCGCGTGTGCTGACTGGTATTGGTCATGTGGTTTTGAACTTGAGAGACTTGGCACCTGAGAAGATGTGCGTGATACGATACACACATGAATTTAAAAATTCGCAATGATTATTTTTACAATACATTCATATATATATATGTAATAGACATACACATACATACATATATTTAAATGCTTGGTTGAGATTCACTAATTTATTTCATCAATTAATATGAAATAGGTTGACACCTGAGGTTTTAAAATGTCATAGGAGGGCTGGGGAGATAGCGTAGCTGGTAGAGTGCTTGCCTCGTAAGCACGACGCCCTGAGTTCAATCCTCAGTACCGCAAAAAAAAAAAAAAAAAAAAAAAAAAAAAAAAAAAATGTCATAGGACAAAATTGCAAAAACTTAAGGATCTTTTTTTTGCATGTGTATGGTACCGACGGTTAGACCCGGGGTGCTGTACTGCTGAGTTACTCCAGCCCCTTTCTTATTTTTATTTTTTAAATTTCAAGACAGGGCCTCTCTAAGTTGCTGAGACTGGCCTAGAACTTGTGATCCTCCTGACTCAGTCTCTCCAAGTGGCTGGGATTGCAGGTTGCACCCCTGCACCTGGTTTGGGCTCTCCTTTAGGTGAAACTATAAACAGTGAACATCAGAAGTCAGGGGAGTGACATCAGCTTGTAGAGCTCAAAGCTCTTAATCCTGGAGCATGAGGCAGATCACAGTGGACTGGTTCCCTTCAGGATCCCAAGATGAATGTCATCCATTCACATAGTTTGGAATATTTCCATGGCATAAGTCTCTAACAATATTTTCCCTAGGTTTGGTTTAGTCTGAAAATATATGTTAGGTACACTAGCAATGTGTGTAGGTATTAATCACCTCGACTCGCAATACTCTAAAGTCAAAGAACTTTTCTTTCCTGTTTTTAGATTTTAGGCTTGAAGGAAAACGGTGGCAGAGTAAATGTCCATGGAGCTTCTTAGGTTGAAAGTTACAGTTTCTTTTTTCTTTCCCTGTTATTCTCCTTTATACCTATTCTTATTTTTTCTATCCTACCTTACTTTCTCAGAAGGTCATATAACAACTTAGTTTCAGTTTGGTAATGTAGAACTGTGACTCCATTTTGATTTTTAGTCAGGCTTGGGAGGGACTTGTGCAGGAGCCTAGTCCCAAGTGACAGCCTCCTGTCATTTTTATTTAAAAAAAAAAAAAAAATAGACCAGCGGCCAGTGATGTGTCAGAAAAATAACATGTTACTCCTGGTGAAGTTAGTACTGCATGTCACTTTGCCATGTTTCAGGTGGAGGCTGTTCTGTCAGCCTAATAGAGCTCTGGATCAATCCCAGATGGACATGTAACATGAATGAGAAACAAACCTTGGTCCTTATAAGCCAGTGGGAGCTTGGGACTGTTCGTTACTGCTGCAGAGCCTAGCTTATCCTAACTGAAACAGGCAGTAAAGAGAAACTCACATGGAGTCAAGATGTACCTACAGGTTAATGAGCATGATTTTGCCCATTAAGTCAACAGGACCAGTTTTCTCATCAGGGTGGAAACATACTTATTCTTGGTCAAGCAAAGATGAAGTTGTCCACTCAGGTTCGGGAACAATGTTGTTAGAAAAATATGTACCTTTAAACACTAGATTCACATTCAGAGAGGAGATGCACACGTGAGAACTGAGAAGGCCTGAGTTTTTCCATGATGACAAGTTCATGTTTCTTTTCCAGCTAGGGGGAATCAAAGAGGGGGAAATGGTCTTCATCGTTTAGCTTTTTTCTTCCTTGTGGTGCTGGGGACCAAACCCAGGACCTTATGCATGTTAAGCGTGTGCTCTGCCTCTGAGTCACACGCCTGCCCCCCTCACTGTTTAAAGCCTCTCTTTCTTCCTGCTCACCCTTCCTTCCTCCTTTTTTTTTTTTTTTTTTCCCAGCACATGTAGTTGAATTCCTAAGTTAACTATGTGAATCTCCTTTGATCCCACATTCCAGCCCCTGTTCCCTGTTCCTCTGCTTCTGTTTATAGCAGAAGTCCTCAAAGGCACTGCTGGGTCTCCAGCATCATTTGACATGTTTCATTACCCCTATTCCTTTTTTTTTTTTTTTTTTTTTTTTTTGGTACCTGGGATTGAACTCAGGATACTCAACCATTGAGCCACATCTTTTTAATATTTTGTTTAGAGACAGGGTCTCACTGAGTTACTTAGTGCTTCGCTTTTGCTGAGGTTGCCTTTGAACTCTCCATCCTCCTGCCTCAGCCTCCCGATCCACTGAGATTACACACACTGGGCTTCCCCTCCTCCTTGATAACACAGGACCAAAGAGCTAGCAGAAAATGTAATTTATGCAATTAACTCACATTTACTCCGCCGTTGGAAGCTAAAATTTGATCTGTGTTGTTAGGGGAACGGGTATTATTTAACTAAGTGTGACAACAGAAATTTGTGCATTTCAGGATCATGCAAAATAAGGGCTGCCTGTCTTCCAAAGTTACGAAAATAAAGTTATGAAATAAATCCCAGAATCAGTCTCCCGAGGATACCAAAATCAGAGGATACACAAATCTCTTATATACAATGTTGTAGTATTTGTATAGAACCTACATATAGTGGATATACTTGCATATCCTCTCCTATATTTTAAATTATTGCTAGATGACTAATAATACGATGTAAATGCTATGTAAATAATTGTCATATGGTGTATAATGACAAGGTAAAAACGCATGTACATGTCTAGTACAGATGTAATTTTTCCCCTAAATATTTTCTGTCTTTGCTGATGTGGAATCTGTGGACCCAGAGGTCTGCCAGTCCTTGCTGCACTTTGCTTCCAGAACATTCCACCTGTCCTGTTCCTCCTATTTGCCTGGCTGCCCCTGCTCAGTCTCCATTGCTTCTCCACCGTTAGTCTCATGGATTTGCATCCACTTTCTCCACCCTAGGCTTCCGGGGTTGACTGAATGATAGTGCCCAAAGACATCCAGGTGCATAGAGTCTGTTCACAGGGCTATAGAGGCAGGTGTGACATCTGTGCCACAGGTGTGATTCAGTTAAAGCTTGTGAGATGGGAAGGTGGTCCTGGATTATCTAGGTGGCCCGAAGGAGGTAATGGAATGCTCGAGGAAGTTTGAAGATGCTGAACTGAGGGCTTTGAAGATGAAGGATATGGCTGAGGTATGAAGGTGATCTTTGGAAACTGAAGAAGACAGACCCGGATTTGCTCAGGGGAGCATGGCCCTGTGGATACCTTGGTTTTTGGGGACCTTTGTTTTTCTTTTCTTTGTTGCAGTACTGGGGATTGAAGTCAGGGCCTGGTGTTTCCTAGGCAAGCATACAGTGAGCTACATTCCCAGCCTTTTTTAAATTTTGAGACAGGGTCTGCTAAATCGCCAAGGCTGACCTCAAACTTGAGATTCTGCCTCAGCCTCCTGGGCTAGGGGTGCCTGATGAGCTGGGAGCCTTCTTAACCCAGCAGGACCCAGGAATGGGCCAGCGCTAGGACTGGCACTCAAGTAGTATGGGTTACTTTATTCTTATTTTTGTGTTGGGTGAGAATCCAGGGCCTGATGCATACAAAGCAAGTGCTCTACCACTGAGCCCCATGTCTGCAGCCTCTTCAGTGATTTCTGTCCATTAGGTTGGGCTTCTGCTCGCTGCCCTGACTCATTTCCTGTCAGCTTTCCTTTGAATTTCCTGTATTTTTTTTTCTTCCCATTTTGTACTAGTGATGGAACCCAGGGGCACTTTACCACCGAGTCACATCCCCAGCCCTTTCTTGTATTTTATTTAGAGTCAGGGTCTCACTGAGTTGCTGAGGGCCTCGCTAGATTGCTGAGGCTGGCTTTGAACTTGAGATCCTCCTGCCTCAGCCTCCTGAGCTACTGGATTACAGGTGCATGCCACCACACCCAGAAAGGACAGGGTCTTGCTACATTGCTTGAGGGTCTCTCTAAGTTTTGCCTGGGTTGATCTTGAATTTTGATCCTCCTGCCTCAGCCTCCAAGTCACTGGAATTACAGGTGTGCACCACCATGCCCATCTTCCCTTTGAATTTCCTGCATCAACCAAATCAAACTATTCTTGGCTTCACAAATTATCCAAACCTTTCTTGCCTCCAGGACTTTGCCCTGTCCACTGTCTCTACCCTTCCCCCACTCTGTAACTGACATCCTTCAAAATGTCCCCTGAATGTCCCCTCCTTCAGAACTGTCCCCCTCCTTCCCTGGCCCACCTTCCCCTGTGAGCTCCCCCATCCCCATCCTGTCTACTCTGGGTCATCAGTGTCTAGCAATGGATCTGCCTCCTCTATTGGACTCCAGGAGGCCAGGAGTCAGGGTTTGTCTCAGTTCTGTGGGGTCTCCAGAGCCACCCAGCCCCAGGCTGGACACATATGAGGTGCTCAGAAAAGTTTAGCTGAGTGCATGGATACAGATCAAAGGAGGCACATTCTCAGTGACATCCTGACCTATTTCCCCGGTGGCCAGGCAGGGCCTGGAAGGGCTTTTCTGCTGTGTGGGGTCCAGGTTCCTTTGTGCTTGGCCTCACCTCCTCCTGACCCCTCTCGCCCCCTTCCCAGAATCCCAGGCCTTTCTTTACAATGATGAAATCAGAATCTGGGTAGGAGGTTTTGCTGAGTGGGAGGAGGAGGGACTGAACCAGTTGGCATGTTTTCTTCAGGTCAGAGGAGGGCAGGGGGCTGGGTGCATGACCAGCCAATCCTGAACCAAACCCTGGAACCCCTTCCTGCCTTGGACCATCCTCCCTCTACCTTGCCTCCCAGCCTGGCACTCCCATCCTGAAGGCTGAACATGAACTTTGCCCTATGCTCACGTTGCCCAAGTGGCCTGGGCCATTTCTCCATACCCCTGGGCTCAGATTCCCAGGAGGGCTGCCAGAAGCTTCAGCTGTGGCTGTAGCTGAAGCCCAACTGCTGGCTCCATCTGGGGCCTCACAGGCCTCCTTTTGCCCCATGGTCCCTGGGATCCTCAAAACTCCTGGAGGGGCAACCCGTCTGTGGATCCACGGCTGCCTGAGGGAACACACTGCATAAGGTCTTTTCTTCTTAGAATTGTCTATTTTTTTCGAGCAGGGGTCTTGCTCTGTTGCCCAGAGTGGTCTTGAACCCCTGAGATCAAGTGATCCTCTTGACTCAACCGCCCAAGTAACTGGGAATACAGGCAGAACCTTCTTAGAGTCTTTATCTGTAGAAGGTCATGGTAGCTTATAATTTTTCAGGGACTGAGGTTTGCCAGCACCAGTTAAGGGCCTTGTACACTAGTTCCCATTTCTCTCCGCCGTCTCTGAGGCAGAAGCTTCAACTGCACCCATTTCCCTGCTGAGCGAAACCAGGCTGGAGAGTTGAGTGATTTACTCACAGTCACTGAGCAATCCCATGATTCCTGCGACCTACCGCAAAGCCACAACTTTTCTTCCTGAATGCAGATAAGCAGTGCATTTGAAATGGGTGCTGGCATATGTTCACTTGCTTTTCCTCACAGGTGACATGGTGCCTTACCTTGTACACATCCTCCTGCACACTGCTTTTTCCTTCTTAAAAATAGATATACGTGCAGGACACTGTGGGTACACACCTGTAATCCCAGCAACTGGGGAGGTTTAGGCAGAAGGATCACGAGTTCAAGACCAGCCTGGGCAACTCAGTGAGAGCCCGTCTTAAAAAAAAAAAAAAAAAAAAAAGCCAGACCAGGTGTCCTGTACCTGTAATCTCAGTGGCTCCAGTGGTCATGAGTTCAAAGCCAGCTTCAGCAACTTATCAAGGCCCTAAGCAACTTAGCAAGACCCTGTCTCAAAATAAAATATAAAAAGGGCTGGGGATGTGGTTCAGTGGTTAAGCACCCCTGGGTTCAATCCCTGGTACCAAAAAAGAAAAAAAAAAAAAAAAAAAAAGGTCTTAGCTGGGGTGTAGCCCTGTGTGGTTCCTTCCTCCCAGCACCAAAATAAATAAATAAATAAACAAAATAGAAAGCATAAAGGAGGATGCTCATAGGTTCTACAAAAATACTACAGGTTTTATTTGAGACTTGCGCATCCTCAGACTTTGGTATCTTCAGTGGTGCTGGACCCAATCCCCTGAGGACACTGAGTCACATCTCTGCTGGTTGATGAATCACGGAAGTCGTTCCATGTCAGAACATGGGATCTGTCTCATTCTATCTGATGCCTCTAGGTGTTCTGTTCTGTGGCTCTGACTTGTAGAATAACTGAAGGAATGGACGAACTGCTGAATGAACTGGCCGCCCAGAGGGAAAGCTTGACCCTAATCCTGTGGGATCTAAACACCACCATTGGATTAAGTCTCCACACTCTTAATACTATTAACGTAAGACTTTGGGGATTCAACTTCAAATCATAGCAGTCCAGCTCTTTCATGCTCAGCTCAGTGATGCCTCCTGGTCCAGGAAGCCCTCCCTGATCCCTGGGCTGTGTGAGGTATCTTTTGGGACTCATCACTGTCTGGGGATGTGTCTGTATCTTCCACTGGACTTTTTGTGTCCTAGGAAGATAGACCAGGAGTATAATGGATACTGCTGGGTCCCTAGCACAGCAGGGTTTAACACGGTGCTCAGAATAAATAACAATCCCTTGAAGAAATGTCCCTGCTTGGAGAGGAGCTAAATGCAGGTGTAGCCATGGTGTCTGATGAAGGATGAAGGTGTAGACCCAGGCCAGAGACACCTGAGTTCAAATCACCTGCTCAGGCAGTGGGTTTGGGCCTCCGTGAACTTCATTATCCTCATTTCCTTGCAAGTCAGGAAAATGGGTGAGACTGTCTCAGGTATTGGCAGAGATAAGATAATGTCTGAATAATATCTGAAGATATTAGTTTTTTTTGTTTGTTTGTTGTTTGTTTGTTTTTTGAGCTAAGGTTTGGCCCTGTTACCCAGGCTGGCCTCCTAGGCTCTAGGATCCTTCTGCCTCTAGCACCCAAGCGGGGCTAGACATAGGAGTATGCCAGTGTGGATAGCTGTGAACATTCATTTATTTTAAAAACTATAAATATTATTCAATAAATTACTCTGTATCATTGAAATTTTATAGCAATGTCCCTGGGACAGCATCCGGAGGAGGTCCCCAAAGGGAGGTAGATCTCAACTCAGGCTGTGAGGGTCCTTGACATCATCACAGAAAGGAATTTAAGGATGGGTCAAAGTGAGGCACAGGTAGATTTTATAAGAGGAATCAAGAAGTGCACATTCTGAGAGGCAGATAGAGTGCAGTCCTTGGTGACTTGATGTGTGGATCATTACCTACTAGGGGTTGTTTTCTTTTGTTTTTAATGAAAAATCTTTATTAATTTTCCATGAGGGAGTTTTACCCCTTCCCTTTGTGAATTTGTAGAGTACTACATTGGTGTAACATTGGGGGATTGATAGAGGGTGTGACATATAGCCCAAGTTACCGATTCTAAAAATATGAATCTCAGAAATATCTATTTGTTGAGCAAAAGCATTCTCAAAACTGTTTTTCTTTGAGGTACAAATGAAGAGAGAGGTTCTTTATGGACCTGTGGATAAGGTCTAATAATTGATTTAATAGTCCCAGAGGCTCCGAAAGTGAGGTAGGAGGATCATGAGTTCAAAGTCAGCCTCTGCAATTTAACGAGACCCTAAGCAACTTAGCAAGACCATCTCTAGATAAAAAATAAAAAGGGATGGGTATGTGGCTTGAAGGTTACGTGCTCCTACGTTCAATCCCTGGTACCAAAAAAAAAAAAAAAAAAAAAAAATAGTGTTTGTGATCAAAGTATGTGAAAGTGAAATTCAAATTTGGGCTCTAAGTTTGTACTTTAAGTCATGGTCCCTCTTGTATTGTCCCACATTCTCCTTTCTACCTATCCTGTCTTTTGGCCTACCTCAATGTGAGGAATAAGCTTTTATCAACTGCATTTTATATGCGAGAAACAAATTTTAAGAGATGACAAAAAAAAAAAAAAAAAAAAAGAACTGGGATTAAGATGTTCCAAACCGGGTTGGGGGTATAGCTCAGTTGGTAGAGTGCTTGCTTTGCAAGCACAAGGCCCTGGGTTCAATTCCCAGCACCGCAAAAAAAGAAAAAAAAAGAAAAAGAGATGTTCCAAACTGGGACGTTTTGCAAATGAGACACTTAGGATTTACCTACACGTCTTAGAAACGCTGGAGCCG
The DNA here is from genome assembly GCF_902686445.1 of Sciurus carolinensis. NCBI lineage: Eukaryota > Metazoa > Chordata > Mammalia > Rodentia > Sciuridae > Sciurus > Sciurus carolinensis. Next base: position 55,958,740 of record NC_062228.1, on the reverse strand, counting down.
GGTTGCTGTTGTGTAAGGACTCCAACCTACAAGTTCAATTCCCTTGACTGAAAAAGAAGCAACCTTTCAAAGTCCCGCCCCCTCTGGACAGCGTCCTGCCCTCCTGTGCCACGCCCCTTTAGGCCCCTCCCCCGGATCTAGACAGTGTGGTTGTTTTTGTCGTTTCTCCTCCTACCCGCTACTGCAGGGTTGCTCTACACTGAGTTACATCTCCAGCACCCCCACCCCCTTTTTTTTTTTTTTTTTTTGAGACAGGATGTCGCTAAGTGCTGAGGCTGGATTTGAACTTTTACTCATCCTGCCTCAGCTTCCCGAGTGGCTGGAATTAAGACGTGCGATTCCTCCTTCTTGGGTGACTAGCTCCTCTTGGGTCTCAGCCCCGCCCCTCGCTCTCAGTAGCGCTCGGAACCAGCCGCAGCCAATCGCCGCCCGCGGGTGGGTCCCGCCTTCTTAAGCCCCGCTCCCCACCTTTAATCTTGATAGCTTCGGCCAAACCCGCTCAGGGCCACGTCGCTCGCCCAGGGAACTTCTCCCTCCGACGTAGCAGCTACCTCCCTCGATACCTGGCTTCCACCTCCTGTGCTCAGGGACCTGAATTTCCCCTCCCCGACCCATGAGTGTTAAATTTCTTCCTCCTGGAGCTTCGCTTCCCGGCCTCCAGACTCGGATCCCCTAGCCTTCAGTTTTCAGGACTCGGGATCTGCGCCTCCCGGAGCCAGGAGTCCCGTATCTACGCCACCTGGATTTAGTTTCCTGCAGACCTCTGCCACCTGCCACTCTCAACCTCCCGCAGCCACAGACCCCACGTTCCAGGCTGAGAAACTCCTGTATTCCCAAGGCCCAGGGCCGAGAAACTCGGGCGCTTCCAGCCAGCTTGTGGGCATTTGACAACGCGGAGAAGAGCAGAGAAGCCCTAGAGCCCAGCTGAAGGAACTTAGCCACCCCAGCTTCCGAGAGCCAAGGAACCTCGGCACTGTAAACTCACAACTCCAAGGAGCCCTCCAAAGTTCCAGGGGAAGTTTAGGACTCTCGGTCCTAACGCCGGCGTCCTGGGAAGGGGCCCCAAGCGCTCACAGCTTTCAGGCACAAAGAAACCCCCGCGTATCCCATCATGGTGGCAGATCCTCCTAAAACCGACCCCAAGGGGTTCGCGGAGCCCGCCGCGAATGGTGGACCAGCTGTGGGTCCCGGAGAGGACCAAGTTGCGACTTTAGGTGGCTGCTGCAGTTCCTGGACCCAGGTGCGCGGTTGCCTTCGTGCCAATCTGCTGGTGCTGCTGACTGTGGTGGCCGTGGCGATTGGCGTGGCGCTGGGGCTGGGGGTCTCGAAGGCAGGTGGGCTGGGCCCACAGCACTGGACCGCCTTCGAGTTCCCTGGCGAGCTGTTACTACGCCTGCTAAAGATGATCATCTTGCCGCTGGTAGTGTGCAGCCTGATCAGCGGCGCCGCCAGCCTGGACCCGAGTGCGCTTGGCCGCCTGGGCGGTTGGGCGCTGCTCTTTTTCCTGGTCACCACTCTGCTCGCGTCCGCTCTCGGTGTTGGCTTGGCTTTGGCGCTGCAACCCGGCGCCGCGTTTGCCGCCATCAACGCCTCTTTTGAAGGGGTCACCGGCTCTGTCGAAGAGACCCCCAGCAAGGAGGTGCTGGATTCGTTCCTGGATCTTGCGAGGTCAGATTCTGCCCGCGGAGGGGTCGGAAAGGCTCCGGTGCTAGGCGTGGTGGAAATGGCAATGCCCACGTGGGCAGGAGAGGGCTTTGGGCCCTCTAGAAAGAGGCATCCTCTCTAGGGCCTTAGGAAAATGGGACAGTATGATGGAGGGAGCGCTGATCCCTTGGGAGAGTGAGAACTAACTACCCCGGGGAAGGGGCTTCTAAATTTAGGAACCTGGGCCCGTAGGGACGCTATAAAAGGGCGACAGGCAAGGAGGTCTTATAGAGGGAGGAGGAAGAGGACTGCTCGGGGCTCTTGTAGGACATAGGGTCTTCCCAGAGGGAAAAGAACCCTGTTAGGAAAAAGGGACCCTGAGGACACCCCCAGTTGGATATGGAATATTGATGAGACGCCCCATCTTAGGGCCCTTGGCTGCCCAAAGATTCCATCCGAATGACCTGGATTGCAGCTGTTGCTGTGAGTCCCTATATAACTTCTCAAGCTTAGTTATTAAAAAAAAAAAAAAAAAAAAAAAAAAAAAAAAAAAAAAAGAACCAGGGGCAGAGGCTTTGGGATTCCTAGGTAAGGAGCCACAAGAGGACTTGAGGGAATTCAAGGAATTTTACTTCCCAGCCCCTTGGCTGCCCACACCACGTGTCACCTGGACACAGCCATGTTTCTTTTCTCAGCCTCCTTTCCCCTCCCAGGTTAGCTAGCCTGACCACTTCCTCTTTCTATCTTCCAGCTCAGTCTTGGCCACCCTCCCACCTGCCACCCCCACCTTTCTATCCCTCTTCTTCCTCTGTGTAGCCCCCCTTCCGCAATGGGCCTCCCCAAAGTGGATCCAATTAGAAAGGGGAACAGATTAATTTCCTTCTGCCCTCCACTGCTCCTGACTTTTGAAGAGTGCAGATTGGGGTCTTCATGGCCTTGCCTTTGAGACCTCTGATTCAGTGTCTCCAGATTGGGGACTTCCTGGAAGTGTGTGTGTTTGGGTGGGGGGTGGAGACAATGAGTCATGGGGCATCCCTCCACCTCCAGACATCAGTGCCGGCTGAGAGGGGAGACTTGCCAGGCTTGGGGTCCACAATTGGGGTGGGTAACACCTCCTGGCTGAGTGAGATTAGCTGAGTTCTGGCCCAGCCCTGAGCTGCAGGCAGGCACACCCACCCCCAGGCTGTTTATGAGCTCCCCACAACAGTTTCAAAACAGCTGTAATTCCTGCTTGACCTTTAGTTCCAAGACTTAGCTGGAACATTTCACAGTCACGCAGCCTATAACCAACCAGCTGACCTGCAGCTGGACACAGACACCCGGAAACACTGAGACATGTGGCCTTCACCAGCTGTTAACACACATGCCCACTGGGGACCAAACACTCTTTGGCAGTTGCCATTCAGCTATCAGAGCCACCCTAATGCCTAAAGCCACACGGACACCTGTGACCGCACATGCATGATGATATTCCACTGTGGAATGACTGTACATCCAGGTCAGTTTGTGTAGAGTGCTAACTGCAGTTCGCAGCACGTGGGACATGGGTGGGTTGGCTGCTCTTTCTACCTCATGGCAGACAGCATCACACAAGAGTGGTCCTGTAAGCAGAAATGCATATTCATGACATGAGTGACCAGCCCTTGCCACCCTCTCTGGGCCTCTCACTGGCCTGCTGCTTTCCAACCTGCCCAGATCCTCCCCACATCCTGCCACCTCCCAGCCCCCCCCCCCCCCAACCAGCCCTTTTCTCAGCCCTCCAGGAAGTAGCTGATGCAAGACATGGAGGGTATGAAGTCTGCTGCATGGGGTGGTGCGAAGGTTCAGGGAGGCCCTGCCCTAGCCTGCCTCAGGATCCCAGCATTCTTTACTTCAAGCCCACAATCCCCTGGGCTTGGAATGCCGGGGTGGGGGGGGCACATATCAGAATCCCACACCCTGAAAAGATGTGCAGCCAGGTCCCACTGTCCAGCCAAACCCTGACTGAGGGAGGGAGGGCCACAAATGGGGCCTTACATTGCCCTCACCCCTCAAAGAAGCCGAGCCAGCTCCCCAGAAACCCCCCTCTCCTCCCCTATGACAGTACCTAATAACCCCCATATGTCTATTTCTACAGAAATATCTTTCCCTCCAACCTGGTGTCTGCAACCTTTTCCTCTGTGAGTTCTCAAGGGTGTCCTAAGGGGCGGGTGGGTAGGGAGGGAGGTAGCCACTTGTAGCCCTTTCTACCTGATTTTGAGCCATCCCTGGGAAAATGCATGTGGCCACATGGGACACATGTTATCAAAGGGCTCTTGGGTAACCCCTGAAGCTCATCTGTGCCCTTCCCAATTAAAAAAAGATCATGAACCTGGCATGGTGGTGAACGCCTGTAATCCCAACTACTCAGGAGGCTGAGGTAGGATGGCAAGTTTGAGGCCAGCCTGGGCAACTTAGTGAGTTCCTATCTTAAAAAATAAAAAGGGCTGGAGATGTGGCTCAGTGGGGTGGCTGGGGTTGCTGGCAGGTGGCTTTGAGCTTTGTTGGTCCTAGCATGGGATGGGGACCTCCATGACAATGGGCACTGATTCTTCTCACCCCCACCTGCAGTACTCTACCACCTACCAACTGAGAAAGATCAACGGGACCCAGGTGAAGGTGAGAGCAGGGGCAGTCTTTGTTGACCCTCTGGGTCTTCTAACAGTGGGATTAGATTTAAATTCTGCCATCCTTTCCCGATTTCTGATTTTTCTGCCTTCTTGATTTGTCTCTCCATGAAAGAGGTTTCCAAGGGCTAGGGATGTAGCTCAGTTGGTAGAGTGCTTGCCTTTCAAGCACAAGGCCTTCGGTTCAATCCCCAGTACCACAAAAAATAAATAAATAAATAAATAAATAAATAAAAAATAAAGAAATGTCCAGGCTCCTCTTTCCCCCTCACCCCCCCACCCCATTCTCCCCACTCCCCATCCTGCCTCCCCCTCCCCTTCCTCCTACCCTCAGACTCAGCCGGAGGCATCTTTCCAAAGTGCAGATCTGACCCTAGCTTTCTATCACAAGGCAAGGGGTCCCCATCAGATAGGACCTCAACCCCATCTTGTGACTCCCTCTGTCCAACACATTCTCCTCTAGCCACCGTGACCAGCTTTCATTTCTAGGTTGTTGTATATTGTTTTCTTTCTCTGGAATATTCTATGGCCCCTCCTCTCCTCCAGTCTCAGTTCAGATTCTTCTCCCTCTGGGAGGCTCTTCTTGATGCCCCCTCATCCTCCAAGGTGGCACCTCCTCTCAATTCCCACCTCCCCTGGGGTCCCCCATTCCAACCCTGCTCACTCTGGGAGGCCCCTGATGACAGGTCTCTTTCCCCTGGGCCTGTACTCTGAGCCTTGGGAGGAAGGGGCCCAAGGAGCTATCTTGTCTCTGCTGGGTCAGGTGTGCCCAGGACAGCCCCTGGTGACTACACGGCGGCTGAGTTCCCTCCTCCCACCCCATCTCTTCCTGGCCTGCAGGTGCCCGTGGGGCTGGAGGTGGAAGGCACGAACATCCTGGGCCTGGTGGTGTTTGCCATCGTCTTTGGCGGGGCCCTGCGGAAGCTAGGCCCTGAAGGGGAGCTGCTCGTCCGCTTCTTCAATGCCTTCAATGATGCCACCATGGTGCTGGTCTCCTGGATCATGTGGTAAGTGGTGGGAGAGGGGCCAAGCACGGCTGTGTATGTGGTGGGGGACCCTCTGCACACTCCTTGGAGACAGATGACTTGCATTCAAATCCAGCATTGACCATTCCCTGGCTGTGTGATGTCAGGCAAATAGCTTTCCAGCTCTGTGCCTCAGTTTCCTCCTGTATAAAATGGCAACAGTGTTGTACTCCATGAGTCCTGAGGCTCTGATTCTGGCACATTCTCGATCTTTGTGGAAGGTGACAGAGGACAACTAAGCTGCGGCTGCCGCTTGGTTAAAGCACCTCAGTTTCAGAAATTGTGAGGATATGTTCGCCTTTGAATGAATAAGCTACTGTCACTCAGGTAAAGTGTGTTAGGGCGGGGGTGTGGCTCAGTGGTGGAGTCCTTGCCTAGCAGGTACAAGGCCCTCCCTGGGTTTGATCTCCAGCTTTGCAAAAAAGAAAAGAAATACATTTTTTAAAAGTGAGGCTTTAAACACCTGGCATCTAGTGAACATTCACTGAATGTTAGCTGCGATTATTGTCATTATGACTTGTTAAATGATCCCAGACAATGAGAAAAACAACCTCATACAGAGGCCTGTGGCTTCCCTGTTGTCTCCATGTGGTCTGGTGCTGATTCTTAGACTCTTCCCCTGGATCTAAAAGATCAGGAATTGGGAGAGGGGACAGGATTGCTGCTTTTTTAACAACACCTCCCCACCCAACTCCAACATCTACCCTGTGTCCACTGCCCAGATCAAGTGTGTCTTGATTGACACAAGAACTTTGCTGGGAGACCAGGTGGTGGTGTGGCCAAGAGCAAGGCTCTGCTGCTTCAGCGGCAAGCCCTCCCAGAAGTTGCTTAGCCCCTTTGTGCCTCAGCCTCCCCACTGGGATGATAGGGTAAATGGTACCAGCCTGGAAGGGCACAAATGAGTTCATACGCATAAAGTTCATGGAACAGTTCCCGGCCTATAACCTGTCATAGTAGATGACGTTAGCGCATGTTTGTTTCACACTGTCTTGTTTAACTTCTGGGCATGTGCCACTGGCCGGAACTTGGGCATCTGGCCACACCTAGCTGCACAGGTGGCTGGGAAGAAGAGGCTGGGGAGACAACTAAGGAGACTTAGCAGTCAGGCCGTCAGGGAGGGGACCTTGGGAGGCCTGTTGAAGAGGCATGAGCACTCTGGGGTGGTCCCTCCAGGAGGGAGTGATGACAGTCCCATCAGAAGTATATCGATGACTTAAAGAAAGCCTTCAGCTCCTTTCAGCTGACATCTCATTTCACCCAGCAGTTCCTGGGAGGTTGGCAACATTCTGGGTCCTCTTTCTTTTCTTTCTTTTTTTTTTAGTTGTAGGTGGACATAACACCTCTATTTTATTTATTTATTTTTATGTGGTGCTGAGGATCCAACCCAGTGCCTCACACGTGCTAGGCGAGCGCTCTACCACTGAGTCACAACCCCGGTCCCTGGGTCCTGTTTAATAGAGCTGTTCAGTGTTTGATTATAAGAGACTCGTTTATAATAGGAGCGCTGTGTGGGCTGTTGTGAAGATTCAGTCATGATCAAGGGCTCGGTAGGTCGTAATGCCTCATACCCAGGAGTATTAAGACCTGAACCACGACCTTTTTGTTTTTCATGATGTGCTGAGAATATTGATTCAAGGTTTACCAGCTACTGTAACAAGCAAACCCAGAACACAAATGAGTCATGCGGGTGGATGTTTCCTTATGTTAAGTTCAGATCTGGGGACACTCCTCCAAGCAGTGATGGAACGGGAAGACTTTTATCTCCTGGCTTCTCTTCCCTCAAGGGGAAGTGCCTGGAGGAGGCAGCAAGTGCCTGGAGAAGGCAGCAGAAGCTTCCGCAGACTGGACTGGGAGTGGAGCCCATCTTCAATGCACATTGCCACGGGCGCCTCCTGACCTTGAGGGAGGCTGGGAAGTGGGTGCTGACCACAGTACCTGACCTTTGTGGACATGTGAGCCTCAGTGATCTATCTCTTGGGTGGTTAGGTACGCTCCTGTGGGCATCCTGTTCCTTGTGGCCAGCAAGATTGCGAAGATGCAGGACGTGGGGAAGCTCTTCACCAGCCTTGGCAAATACATCCTGTGCTGCCTGCTGGGCCATGCCATCCACGGAATCCTGGTATTGCCCCTCATCTACTTCATCTTCACCCGAAAGAACCCCTACCGCTTCCTGTGGGGCATCATGACACCGCTGGCCACTGCCTTTGGGACCTCCTCCAGGTGTGCTGATACCCACCAGGACAGGAATTTCACACAGTGGAACATGGAGTGCTCATACATTTTGGAATTCTGGTGTTTTGTGGGATCCCTAGTGCCTTGTGGGATGGGGTGGGAAAACAAAGGCAGGCTGGACCTGGGTAGTGGGAGGGGTGGGCAGGCGTGGCCACACAGTAGTGGGCGTGGTTTCATGTGGGGTGGGCAGGGCCTGGGTCTTCTCGTGCGCTCACCGCCCAGCTCCGCCGCAGCTCCGCCACGCTGCCGCTGATGATGAAGTGCGTGGAGGAGAAGAACGGCGTGTCCAAGCACATTAGCCGCTTCATCCTGCCCATCGGCGCCACGGTCAACATGGACGGTGCGGCGCTTTTCCAGTGCGTGGCTGCTGTGTTCATTGCACAGCTCAACAGGCGACCCCTGAACTTCGTGAATATCATCACCATCCTGTGAGCGCTGGGCGGCTGTGGCTGGGACCCCTGGACCCACTGGACCCCGTCTCCTCCCACTGCAGAGGCGTTTACCTCACCGCCTCTCCTCCTCCTCCCCCAGGGTCACAGCCACCGCGTCCAGCGTGGGGGCAGCGGGCATCCCCGCAGGCGGTGTCCTCACTCTGGCCATCATCCTCGAAGCGGTCAACCTCCCTGTCAATGAAATCTCCTTGATCCTGGCTGTGGACTGGCTAGTGTGAGTGTGGGTTTGAGGCTTGGGGAACTCAGGGGAGCCCCTGGTAAAGGGGACGAGCGAAAATGTCACTGAACGCCTCTGGGCAGAAGACCCAGGAGGGTGTTCCAGAGGGAAGGGGTGGGACCTTGAGCCTTCCAGTCAGAGGGAAGGTTGGCATCTTTGGGGTTCTAAGGGGAACCCCAAAGAGGAACTTCTGGTGAACCAGAGTGGTGAGTAGAGACTGTTCTTAGGCTAGGCTGCTTGGGTTCAAACCCCAGAGTTATTATCCACTAGCTGTATGACCTTGGGCAAGTACTTCATCTCCCCATGTCTCAGTCTCTCCATCTGTAAAATGGTGAGAAGAGACTCTTGTTAGGGTTTAGAGGACTTAATATACATACCTCCCTTCAAACCTCACCCAGTAAGTGGTAAATTCTACTTAATTATTCATAGTCATGATGAAGCTATTGAGTGTAAAGATTGGAAAGTTTGGTTTCAAAAGTTATGTATGAGCCAGTCCTTTGCGGTGGCACACGTCTGTAATCCCAGCCGTTCAGGAGGCTGAGGCAGGAGTATGGAGAGTTCAAAGCCAATCTGTCTCTAAATAAAATATAAAAAAGGGTATGGCTCGGTGGTTAAGCATCCCTGGGTTCAATCCCTAGTACCTAAAAATAAGTTACATATGAGTTACTTTGTGTCTCAGGAACATGGCTCCTAGGTATACACCCTGGAGTATTGAAAACTTAGGTTCTCACAAAAACTGGTGTATAAATGTTCATAGCAGCATGGTCCAGAAGAGCAAGCAGGGGAAACCACCCAATTGTCCATCACTAATGAACAGATAAACAGAATGTCCCAGCTGTACACTGGAATAGGCTTCAGCAATAAAAAAGTACCAAGTACCGATGCATGCATACACCTTACAATGTGGACGGCCCTTGAACATGTGCTAAGAGAAGGAAACTATTTACACAGGACCATATATTATAAAATTCCATTGCTGTAAAGTGCCTGGAATTGTCAAATTCATGGAAACAGAAAACGGTGTGGTTGCCTAGGACTGGGGAAGGGAGGAACTAGGGGACGAATGCCTCCTGGGTACGGGGGTTTCTTCTCGAGGTGATGAAATATTCCAGAATTAAATCATGATGGACGCACAATTCTGAATTTACTAAAAACCATCAAACTATACACTTTAAAGTGCACATCTCGTGTTAGGTGAATTATATCCCCATTTTTTCAAATGGCACATAAGCACAAAAAACATAAGGAAAAAGATTCTTGGGGATTCTAGGGAGGAGAAAGGTCTGAGGAAAGGAGAACCTCAGTCTGCCATGGGGAGAAAGGGTGGTGGGTCTTTGGGGGGCTCTAGGAGAAGGGAGGGATGATTTTGAGGTTCTGGAAGGAACCAATTATGTGTTGGGGGAAAAAAAGATTATTTGGGTGGAGCAGGGAGATTTTTGGGGATTGGAGGTAGAGAAAATGTGAGGGACCCTTTGGGATTCTGGGAGACTCAGGGGAGGTATGGGACTCCTGGGGGTTGAGATGAAGAGTCTTTGAGGTTCCCGGAGGAGGGGATGCTCAGGATGCTGAGAAGATGGGAAGATGAGCTCTGGGGTCTAGGAGGGATGGGGTAAAGGAAGATGGCACTAGGGAACCCTCAGAGTCTAGGGGGACAGGCAGGAGGCTTGGGCCTTGGTGACTTTCCTCTCCTCTCCTCCCTCTCACTTCTCCATCACTGGTACCCTTTTAGGGACCGGTCCTGTACCATCCTCAACGTGGAAGGTGATGCTCTGGGGGCAGGACTCCTCCAGAGTTATGTGGATCGCACGAAGACGCAGAGCACGGAGCCCGAGTTGATCCAGGTTAAGAGTGAGGTACCTCTGAATCCACTGCCGGCTGCCACAGAGGAAGGGAACCCCCTCCTCAAACAGTATCAGGGTCCCCCTGTGGATGCTGCCACCTTTGAGAAGGAGTCAGTGATGTAAACCCCTAGAGGGACCTGCCTGCCCTGCTGAGGGGCACACTGGACATTGGGGTGGACAAATGGACAAACTGGGACTCTGGGGGCTGCCTGCATGCTCTGGGGAACCAGCACTCCTGCCCTGCACTGGACAGGAGATGGGGTGGCCTCACTACTGGGGTATGTGCCTGTGTTGAGTGTCCCCACCCCGCAATGGTCCTCAACTCCTGTCCCCACCCAAGGCGATAATATTCCCCCAACTCCATCCAGACCCACCTGGCCTTGCCTGTCTCCAGGTAGGTCACCTTGTGGAGTTCTGTGGCCTTTGGGGGCTGCAGGTGTGTGTGTGTGTGTGTGTGTGTGTTGACCACTGAACTTTCTCTGGTACATTCCACCTGCTCCCCAGGCGCTCTATTCCCTCCACAGTAACAAATATTCCCCGGATCCCTGGGGGAAGGCCAAGGATAAATATTGTCACTCCAAAGGACACTTTCTAGCAATAAAATTGTCAAGTATATTTAATCAGGTGTTTTAAGACATTGAATTAAAGCACCAACCATGACATCAAAAATATGATAAACTGAACTTCATTGAAAAAAAAAGTCTGTTCATCAAACCACCAGAGGAAAACAATTGGGCAGTTTCTCTTTTTTTTCTGCATGAAGTTTTGGGGGTTTTTTGGTACTGGGGGTTGAACCCAGGGGCACTCTACCCCAGTGCTTTTTATTTTTTACTTTGAGACAGGGTCTTGCTTAGTTGCTGAGACTGCCCTCAAATTTGCAATTCCCCGGCCTCAGCCTCCCGAGTTGCTGCGATGATAGTTGTGTGCCACCATGCCCAGCCTGGGCAATTTCTTACAAAGCTACAATGGACACCATGCAATTTAGGAGTCACACTCCTGGATATGTCAGAGAAAAGAAAACTTCTATTCGTACGAAACCACGAATGTTTATAATAGTTTTTTTTTTTTTTTTTTGGTACCAGGGATCAACCCAGGGGTGCTTACCCACTGAGCTACATCCCCAGCCCTTTTTTGTTGTTGTGGTTGTAGACTGACACAATACGTTTATTTTATTTACTTTTATGTGGTGCTGAGGATCAAACCCAGTGTCTCACACATGCTAGGCAAGTGCTCCACCACTGAGACACAACCCCAACACCCCACTCCCAGCCCTTTTTTGTATTTTATCTGCAGACAGGGCCTTGCTGAGTTGCTTAGGGCCTCACTGAGTTGCTGAAGCTGGCTTTGAACTTGAGATCCCCCTGCCTCAGCCTCCCGAGCTGCTGGGATTACAGGTGTGCACCACCATGCCTGGCTATTAAAGATTTTTAATGTTGACAATGATTCTGTGTATTTATGGGGTACAGTGTAATGATCAGATCAGTATAATTGGCATGTCTATCATGTCAGACCTCTATAATTTCTTAATGTTGAGAACATTTAAAATCCTCTTAGCTGTTGAAATGTTCAGTTGTCATCCATGGTTATCCCACTGTGCTGTAGGATGTTAGAAGTCTTTTCTCCTGTGCAGCTGCACCCCTGGGTCCATTAACCATTCTTTCTCCAGCCCTCCCCTCCTCCATTCCCTTCCCAGGCTCCCGTAATACAAAAATATTTATAGCAGCTTTATTCATAATTGCCAACATCTGGGAACAAATCAATTGAATAAGCTGTTATCCTCATGTGGGAAAGACTGCTCAGCAATAAAAGAAATGGTGGCCTGTACTTTTAATCCCAGCAACTTGGGAGGCTGAGGCAGGAGGATCTCAAGTTGGAGGCCATTCTCAACAACTTAGTGAGGCCCTAAGCAACTTAGCAAGACCCTGTCTCAAAAAATAAAAAAGTCTGGGGATGTGGCTCGGGGGTTAAGTGCCACTGGGTTCAATCCCTGATGCCAAAAAAAAAAAAAAAAAAAAAAAAAACATTGGAAAAGATTGGTGCATTCTACACTCTGTATATTCCAATTAGAAATCTCGTACAGGGCTGGGGGGAAGCTCAGTGGGAAGGGGAAAGCCTTGGTTCCATCCCTAGCACTGAAATAATTTTTTTTCTTTGTACTGGGAGTGAATCCAGGAGCACTTTACCAGGGAGCTGTACCCCAGCCCTTTTTATTCTTTATTTTGAAACAGTCTCACTAAGTTGCTGAGGCTGACTTGGAACTTGCAACCCTCCTGCCTCAGCCTCCCAAATTGCTGGGATTACAGGTGTGCACCATTGCACCCAACCTAAGAAACAATTCTTACACAACTCGCGGTAAGAATTCCATTGTAACCCCTACACGGAATGTAGGTATCCCTTGATATCTGAACTCTCACCATCCAAATAGTCCCAACACAATAACTTGCTTTTTTTAAACCCCCATTTTCTTTTTCTTTCTGTTTGATTTTGAGTTGGGGCCTCATTATGTTGCCCAGGCTGGTCTTGAACTCCTGGACTCAGGTGGATCCTCCTCCCTCAGCCTCTAAAAATCTGCTATTTGAGTCCAAACCCTTCTGTGCTGCTGTTTGAGCTTGGGTGTTATGGGGCGCAACTAAAGAACAGACTGATCACCACTGAGAAGTCCAAATTTGAGTCTTCATTAGCCACCAACTGACTGTCTCACATAACACCCAAAATGGCTATTGGGAGAACAACCCCAAGCATAAGGTTCAGGGGTTTTTATACTATCAGTCAGTACATCACTCCTAAGTGTCTGTTGCTGGGTTTCAAAACTACAAATTAGGGCTGGGGAGATAGCTCAGTTGGTAGAGTGCTTGCCTCGCAAGCAAAAGGCCCTGGGATCAATCCCTGGCACCGCAAAAAAAAACCAAAAAAACAACTACAAACTAATGTCATGAGATCTAAAATCATAAGCATAAGGGGAAGTGGGTCAAAAGGACCTTCCTTGGGTACAAGTTAAGGAATGGTTACTAACATCTAGACAATTGCTACTGATGTGGTACACTGTCTAAGAAAAATAGGAATCAAAGAGAACAATTCTACATTATATGAAAATTGTCATTTTGTGTCGCCAAACATGTTATGCTAAGCAACTGTTGATGGGTACAGAGGTGAGGTGTTCCCACGGGAGAAGCATTTCCTACATGACATGGAGTCTCAGGGTAAAATGGAGTCTGTTTGGTTATTGCCCATGTAGCCTGACCTGGAACATTTCCATGGAGTCAAATATGGCAGCCTGTACACAAGGTGCTCCTCATCTGTTCTAACAGGGCCTGCCCTACGCCTGCTGAAGTGTGTGACACACTGCATCATCTTCCCCTTCCCAGGAGTCTGTTGACTTGTGCCTGGTGCCTGCGATGGCACCAACCTAGGTCCACTCGTAGTTGGCATCTTGGAGATCCTGGACATCTTTCTGGTTTAGTTTTACATCCTGTGCTTGCATGGAGGGGAAATGGGATTCATGTCTGACTGTGTCCTGCATACAACATGGCCCCTCATGAGGTTAAGTGTTGAGTAATTAGATCATTGGTGTTTTACATGTTTTCTATTATGCCGTAATCCTTGGTGGGTTGCTATCGGGGGTTTAAGAGAATCTAAGTTTATCTGGGCAAGTTGCCTGGGATTTTTGGAAGAGGCTGGGAGTGCACTGTTTTTCTTATTTAAAATAGTGCTTAGAGCTGGACACAGTGGTGCATGCCTGTCATCCCAGCAGCTTGGGAGGCTGAGGTAGGAGGATGACGAGTTCAAAGCAGCCTTCACAGTTTAGCAAAGCCCTAAGTAACTCAGTGAGACCCTGTCTTTATTTTATTTATTTATTTATTTTCACATGGTGCTGAGGATGGAACCCAGTGCCTCACACATGCTAGGCAAGCACTCTGCCACTGAGCCACAACCCCAGCCTGAGACCCTGTCTTAAAATACAAAAAAGGGCTGGGGATGTGACTCAGTAGTTAAGCACCTCTGGGTTCAATTCCTGGTACCCCAAAATAAATTAATTAATAGTGCTTGGGCACAATCAGGGGTTCGGAGGTGGGGAAGGTACCCAGGGTGGTGATGGCTGAAGTTGCCTTCACTGCTACAAAATCTGCAAAGTCTGAACTTGGGGGAATTTGGTTCGTGGGACAAAATATCTGGTAGCAAAATTTCCCTGGAATCCATACAACCATCAGTGGCCACTAGTGGTCTGAGATGGTCCAGCCAATCCTGGAAGTGCCTTCGCCCTGTGCCACAAGGAGCCACATCTTTGCCCTGGTCTCAAGCACATACCTCAATAACTGACGAGTTTGCAGGCTCTGTTGAGCTTCCTGTAGAAGAGGCTGTGAGAGTCACATCAGAGCCTGGATGGCAAGAGGATGGTTCTGCCCAGAAAGCCAGTAGCAGGGACCCTGTGTCTTCCCTTTAGCAGATCTGTCTTTATCAGAGCCTGCTCAAGTTCCACCAATTCCCAGTGAACAGCAGTTAGCCAGACTGACCTTGAGAACTGATGGCCACACTGAGTTCAACATCCACCTTCAGAATCCTGTACCCTGACAAGGACAGAAATGTCAAATTACTGGAAGAATTATGAGCACCTCAGCCTTCTTTACTGAGTATGTGATAAAATACATATATAATATAAAATACATTGTGTATTTTTTATCCTTTTTTTTTTTTTTTTTTTTTTTTTTTAGTACCAGGGCTGGAATTCAGGGGTTCTTAACCACTGAGCCACATCCCAGCCCTTTTCATATTTTATTTTAAGACAGGGTCTCCCTTAGTTGCTTAGGGCCTCACTCAGTTGCTGAGGCTGGCTTTGAACCTGCAATCTTGCCTCCGGAGTCACTGGGATTGCCGGCAGGTGCCACCACACTAGCTCTCCAACTGTGATGTGGACAGGAGCTTAAGAATCCCCTAGGGCTGGGGAGATAGCTCAGTTGGTAGAGTGCTCGCCTCATAAGCACTAAGGCCCTGAGTTCAATCCCCAGCACCGCCTATAATTAATAATTATACTTAACATTTGTTGATTACTCTTACTACTCTTACTTACACTCTGCACATATGTTTATTTCTCTAAACATTGATCTGAGGTCATTCCAATTATTTTGATCTCCTGCTTTCTTTTGTAGTGCTAGGGATGGAATACAGGCCTCAGACATGCTAGCAAAGTGTCCCACCACTGAACTATGTCCCCAGCCCCTTGGTCCCCAATTTAGAGAGGAGGGAATGAGTCCCTGGACCCAGTTAGCAGGTGCCAGGGCTGAGAAATAGACTTCTTCAGCCTGGCTGAAATGTATCCGCACTTAAAACACTACTGCCTTGTTTCTCCATAGTAACTATAAGTGACAATAACATTTGCCCTTGATAGAATAAACTCTTTGTGCCCCAGTCTATACCAGAAGCTTCCCATGCAGGTTGAATTATCTCAACCCTGTGAGGTAGCCACCATGGTTGTTCGCATTCTATAGACAAGGAAACCAAGGCTAGCTGAAGTTAAGGTGCTTTTCCAAGGTCACAGCAAAGCAGAAAGAACCAGGCCTGGGACTGCCCAGCCCGTGTTCCCGCCCCCAATGCCCTCTTGTACCCTTCATGGCACCCTCTACTTGGGAGTTAGAATATTCCAGTGCTAGGGTCAGAAGACAACTTTCAATCAATGATTTTTGAAAAAGTTTTGAAAACCAGGGCACTGTCTTGGAATGAAATCAGCCTGAGTCTCTTGGCAGACGGAAATGTGACGTCCAGGGGCCTCGGGTTCCTGGTCTCTGCTCAGCAAAGGACTGAAGAACAGGATAAGAGATGGGAAGCAAGCAGCAGGTTTATTGAAAAAGCAGCAAAATAACAGACTTCTCCAAAGAGAAGGGGCCCAGCCGGTGTGGGTGTGGAGAGTTCTGGCTTGCTCTTTCTCTGGGCTTTCCCTCTCCTTCCCATCTCCACGCCCTCCTTACTCCCTCATTGGCTGCACCCCTTGTGTCCGCACGTCTGTCTTGGTCTCTCCACTGGATTTTGTCAGCTGGGAAGTTGACCTTGCTGGGGCCTCTGTGCACACACCGCCTGGTCCTGGTCCTGATGCCCTCCTCTGCCATCCTGCTCTCCCTGCTTCTCAATCTCCCTCTGAAATTGTGGCGTCCATGGAAAGGGTGGGGTGAGGCTCCTTCTGCCACTTCCTCCAGAGACTGGGACTCAGAATCTGGACCCCTCCGATGTGACCCTGCACCTTGCAGCCACTGAACACCAGGCAAGGACTCTTGGTCCCTTGGGGTTGGCCCTGGCCTGGTGACTGTGGACTCTGGCAGTGCCGGGATGCCGGGCGGCCCCAGTCAAGCACAGGAGAAGCCACTTCTTCCCCTTCCCTGCTATACCCTCTGTTCGCCCTTCATGTTTCATGTTCAGGCTGCTGCAATCCCATTTTCTCTGCCTTCAAAAGGACCAAGTTAGGTCCCGCCCACTAGGCCGCTGCTGGTGCCACCTGGTACAGCTGCTGTCATCTCCTACCTCAACTATTCGGGCCACCTTCCCTGCCTCACCTCACCCTTTGCTTTTCCTCTGTTCTCCACACGGTTGCCTGAGGGCACCGGTTCCCACTTGCTGCCACTCAGGTCCCTTTGCCCAGACTTCCCTGGCTCCTGCCTCATTCAGGGAGAGCCGGCGCTCACCAAGGCCCACCAGGCCTCTGAAAGGAGGCCTTTCACTGACCGCACTCTTCCCATCTTCCCACCCTCCCCCTGAACACTCACATTTCTTGAACATACCAGGCCTGCCCCTGCCTCAGGGCCTTTGTACTGGCTGTTGCTCTGCCTGGACCCTTCTCTCAGATCTCTACCAGTCCCTGCTCACCTCCTTCCATCTCTGCCCAGTGTCACCTCAGCGAGGCCTTCTCTGACCACTTGTTTGATCCTACGACCCTCCTCCTGGTTCCCTGCCCTCGCCCACCCACACCTACCCTGTTCTACTTGGCTTTATTTCATTCATGTATTTATTTTTTGTGATGCTGGGTATTGAACCCAGGGCCTCCTACTTCATGTAAGTGCCACCACTGACTGAAGGGCACCCCAGACCTCTACTTGTTTTTTAAAATGGCAGGGGCTGGGGATATAGCTCTGTCCGTAGAGTGCTTGCCTTGCAAGCACAGGGCCCTGGGTTTTATACCCAGCACCACAAAAAAAAAAAAAGGCAACTGTCACCTCCTAATGTGCTATATAATTCGCTTCCTTGTTATGCTTATTGCCTACTGCCTGTCATCCACTAGGATGAGCTCTTCCTGGGTGGCATCTTTGTCCTGTCCTCCACTGCATGCCCAGAGCATGCCCAGAGCTCAGCATAGGCCATGGCACTGCACATAGTAGGTGCTCAGTATTTGCAGAGTTCTGAGTTCTGAGCAGTGGGGCCCCAGCACTGCCTGTCTGTAAGAAGCTGGTTCAGTCCCAGTTTGACTACCTGCCAGTCATGACCTTGGGTCAGTGCTGCCAACTCTCATGCTGGTGACAGTGGCTCTGCTCTGCCTCTCCCGGGGGCCACTTGGTGAAGGTCACTTAAGAGCAGGAGTAAAAGCACCCGCTGGCCACTCCCTTGGTCCCTGCTTTCCTGATGAGGGGTCGGTGTTTCCAGGGCTCTTGGACTCCTCCTGACCCTGTCTGCTTTTCTTCAGGTCAATCTAAATGAGGTATGATTTATAGTAATTTTAAGGATGTACAAGGAACTGTGTCCATTCAAGTGGACTATTTGTTTGTTTGTTTGTTTGTTTTTTTTAACTGGGCATTGAACTCAGGGGTGCGTAACCACTGAGTTCTTTTTATTTTTTATTTTGAGACAGTCTCAGTAAGTTGCTGAGGCTGGCCTTGAACTTGTGATCCTCCTGCCTTAGCCTACCCAGTTGCTGGGATTACAGACGTGGGCCACTGTGCCTGGCAGACTATCAGATTTAATAGGATGGATACACCTAAAAAAAACCACCCACAGCCATACACCTTATTCCCATTACCCCCAAAGATCTTCATGCTCCTATGCAGTTGCCCCCTAACCCCAGGCCCAGGCCACCATTGATCTGCCTTGGGTCACTACGAGTTCATTTTGGCTCTTCTAGAATTTTACATTAATGCATGCATACAGTTGTAGCTTTCTGCATCTGGCTTCTCTTCCTTGGGCTAATGCTTTTGGGGCTCCCCTGTTTTTGCACTGCACATACCAGTGGTTCACCCTCTGCTTATTGCTGAGGGGTGTTCCATTGCCTGATGAGCTTCAGCTGGCATTCGCTCACCCAGTGACAGGCCGTGGGTGCTTCCGGATACAAGCCACTACTTTTTTTTTTTTTTTTCTTTTTTGGAACTGAGGCTGGAACCCAAGGGCACTTTACCACTGAGCCACATCCCCAGTCATTTTTAATTTTTATTTGGACACAGGGTCTCGTTAGGGAACCCAGGTCGGCCTCCGGCTTGTGATCTTCCTGCCTCAGCCTCCTGGGTTACTGGAATTCCAGATGCGCACCAGTGCTCCCGCTAAGTCAGCTTTTCATAGCGAATATTGTGTGATGTCCAAGGATGAAACACAAGATATTTACTGCTTGACAAAGGCATTCCTCCACCCAGCAGCACCGGGGACACAGGCCCCCTTCTGTCCCACTGTGCTCAGTGTGAACCCTGAGGCAGTTGGGTCAGAGGGAGTTCGGGGGGTCTCCAGGGAGAACCAGGAGGATACCGAGAGTTGGGATTCAGTTGGGTAACTGGCCCATGATTTAATGTCTCAGCAACCATCATGACCACCCCAGTGTGTGCTGGGAAAGCTCTGTTTTCCTGAAATGAAGTTCATAGATCACATAAACCACCTGCTAATGATTTTAAAAACAATCCTTAGCCAGTCGTGGCAGCCTGTGCCTGGAAGCCCAGCTACTCAGGAGGCTGAGCAGAAGAAACGCTTGCGCCCAGGAGTTTGAGGCCAGCCTGAGCAATATAGTGAGAACTGTCTGAAGAAATAGTAAAAATAATCCTTGGTTGGGGGTGCAGTTCAGTGGTAGAGCACTTGCCTAGTATATGCAAGGTCCAGCAATATGAGGATAAAAAAAAAATCTCTTACTGTTCTAACTGTAATAAAGAGATAGAGGGCTGGGGGGATAGCTCAGCTGGTAGAGTGCTTGCCTTGAAAGCACAAGGCCCTGAGTTCGATCCCCAGTACCTCCAAAAAAAGAGATAGAAAAGGAAAGTAATTTATAATATGCACCTCAACATCTCCAGAACCTGTGGAAGTAGGCAGACATTTACACCGGGTAGTTGGCATTTCCTAATGTGGCAGAGACTTACTTACTTCATTGGTGTCTAATTGCCAAGAGCCATGGTCAATGTGATTTTCTGATCTGGTGAACAATCCTTGGCCAAGTTTCTAACAAAATATAAGAGAAGCTTCCCTCATTTTATACGCTCATTGCTCTTCTAGAAAATTCAGAGGCTGTTAAAGACTTACCAAAGGCACTGGTGTTTACCAGAGAGTTTGATTTAAGGTTCAGATAATGATTACCAGAGTTTTCACCTCCAAGTGAGGTTAACATTTAATTGGTGTGCACTAGTATGTATACCCTGGTTGATAAAACACTGAAGTGCTTCTATTCTGGCTGGTTAATAATAACAAGAGTGAATGAGAGAGTGGTGACTTTTTTTGTTGCCGAGGCTGGCTTTGAACTTGAGATCCTCCTGCCTTCCCTCCTGAGCTGCTGGGATCACAGGTGTGCGCCACCATGCCCAGCTGAAAACATTGAATTTCAATAGTTCATGTGCCAATGTAAACTCATTAGCTCACGTTAGTTGTGATGGGTTTTCTGTCATATCGTAACTTAGTTGATAATAAAGATGTTGGATATATAAAACCATCAGACAGTATGATAAGACCTAGAAAAGTTTTTACATTTCTATGCTGTTAGTTCAGGAACAGAGGAGAGAGGAGAAAACCAAAAATGCTATGGTTACTACTGAGACATCATTTGTTTATTGAGACCTCAAGTCACCAAATTATTTCCATTTAATGGGAAGTTGCTGGAAGCATTTGATGTGGTTCTTTGTATCAAATCACAGCTAAGGCAAGGTTATTGTTACTATAGATAGAGACAGCTGTGATCATCAAGAAATCCCACTGATTCTAAATAAAACAAAATTATTTAAAAAATTTGAGAATGAGTTCAATTTCAACTTATGTTCTTTGGTAAACAATTTAAAGAAAGATGTATATATAGGTAGACTGCTTGGAATAGAGGATAAAATAAATATTTAAAAATTTGATGCTGGGCCTGGTGGCACAAGCCTGTAATCCCAGTGACTTGGGAGGGGGAGACAGAAGGATAGCAGGTTCAAAGCCAGCCTCAGTAACTCAGTGAGGCCCTAAGGACCTCAGCAAGACCCTATCTCTAGATAAAATATAAAAAAGGGCTAGGGATGTGGCTCAGTGGTTAAGCGCCCCTGGATTCAATCCCTGGTATCAAAGGAAAAAGGAAAAAGAAAAGAAAAAAAAATTCAGTGTGCCTGTATGCTTATATCCCTGAACCAGTTAACCAGCTTCAGTTTTTTCCCCCAGTACTGGGGACTCAGCCAAGGGAAACTCTCCATTGAGCCACATCCCCAGACCTGTTTACTTTTTGAGACAGGGTCTTGCTAAATGCTGAGGCCGGTCTAGGCTTGTGATCCTCCGGCCTTGGCCTCCCAAGTCACTGGGATTATAGGTCTGCATCACCACGCCCAGCTTGGCTGCAAAATACTTTAAAGATCATCTTTCCTTCATGAACATCACTGGGGCGTACAAAAATCGCAGGAGAGGGGGATACTGCTTTACTGCATGGTGGTGCTGCAAATGTGCAGAGTCCTCTCTCCTCAGGCCATGCCATCTGAGAGCCAAGGCTCATGGTAATTACCAAATCATCCCCTTCTGTTTCCAAAATGTTCTGTATTTTGGGGGAACCATTTGTGGGTTCAGTGGTTGAAGGCAGAGGCTAGGTTGTAAGCAGTCAGGCTTTGGATGACTGAGACTTGGGAGATTGGGCCAAATGTCTGTCTTCACTTCCTGGTCTGTGAAGCCCCCTCCTCTGAGGATGTGCAATGCTGTAACATGACCACACCCCCCTTTCTATGTGAGAGAGGCAGGGACTTGCCTAAGATCCACAAGGACAGCAGGTGGCCACACCAGGATTCCAGCTTGGTCCTGGTTTGGAGATCCTGGTTTGAACTGCTTCCCCTCTGAAGTCCCTCACAGTGGCCCTGTGATCAAGTGCTCTCACTATCCCAGTTCCTGGATGTGTGTCCGGGGTCCAAGTTCATATTGAGAAGTGACAGTGGTTTGAAGTCAGGCCTCTGCCACCTTAGAGCCTGTGCTGCTTTTTTGAGCGGGGGTCTCACTATGTTGTTCAAGCTGGTCTTAAACTCTTGGGCTCAAGCGATGCTCCTGGCTCATCCTCCCCGTAGCTGGACTGCAGGCATGTACCACCACACTGGATTCCTGTGGCTGTTCATTTGTTTCAAAGCACACTTAGGAGGTGTGCAGAGCAAGGCATTAGGATGAGGCAAGAAAACATAAACTCCCATTCATATTCACTTTATTTAAAAATGGAATAATTTAATTATGCCATATTAGTAATTAGACTGATAGTAGTACTTGTACATAATTTATAAATAAATACACATACCCTGGGAGTACATGCCCAAACACTACTGACTCTTAGGTGCATGATGGAAAAAGGAAGGCTTAGCAGCTAACTGCTAAGTAGCATGGGACCCTCATGCTCCTCTGGGGTGCCACTTCTAGAAGGGTCATAGTGAGGAAATCAAGTATGGGCTGAGGCCTGATGGCCTGGGTTCTAGTCCCCGGTCTGCTACTCCCTTATCTATCCGACCTTGGGTGAGCAACGTCACCATTCTGGCCTCAGTTTTCCTCACTGCGAAATGGACATAATGGCAGTTGTGGCTTGAGGGCGGGGAGGTGAGGGATAAATACTGAGAATGATGCCTGGTTCCATAAATGTGGCAAGTCAAGAAACAGGTGCAGAGAGTTGAAATACGGGGGTAATGAGCGGCCAGAACCGGTGGTTAACCAGTAACCCCTCGGATCTCTCAGCTTGTTTCCTCTGTCAAGATGGGGTTAAGCCACGCACGTGGCTGTCCTAGAGGAAAGAAGTCACATTCCAGAAGAAGGGAAGATGGTCACTGCTGTCCCACCTCCCACAGGGCCTCTGAGAGAAGAGCAAAAGCTCAAGAGATGGATGGCTTGCAAAAGAGGCGCTGGGCTCCACGTCCCCCGGCATCCACAGGCCACCAGGAGTGGGACAGACGCGCCCTCTAGTGGAGGAAGCAACCCCAGCAGCCAAGAATCCTGAGGTCTCCCTGGGTGAAGACACCAAATCCAGGCACTTGGAATCCTGGAGGATCTGGAAGCTCTGACCCACTGGTCCAGACCCAACTCGGAAGCAAGAGAGCCGGGATTTGGAGCTCGCCAGACCCGATTCTCCTTCCCTCTCTTTTCCAAACTCTCCCAGTGCCTCCGCGCAGGGCTCCTGGAATCTCTGGCACAGCACTTCTCTGTGCCGGGCCCTGAGGGAAGGGCTGGCATTTCTGGGCCTGTGTACAAAATGCAAGTAACTCCTTCAATTACTGGAATGACCCAGGATATTCCCACATATATTCCATATTCCATTGCTCAACGTGGGCAGGACTATTGCACAATTTCTGGACGTTGCTTCCAGTGCTTGGCCTGGCTCTGTCCCTGCCAAGGCCAGGCTTCTCTTGTGTGCTTCCTTCAGTTTCTTTCTTGGTCAGTTCACCTGTTCTTTCTCCAGTATATGCCCCCCATTGTCAATTTTAGCTTCTCCACATCCAGAAAGAACCCCCCCAAACAAAGGACATCTCTTCTGCCAGGAGGTTCCCCCGACATCAGGAGAGGGCGCCAGGACTTCAGCCACCTGTCAAACTAAGGAGTGCGGGGTTGGGGTACTCAGGGTTCTCGATAACCCCCGGGCCGAACTTGAGCTCCAGGAAGCGGCGGTAGTTGTTAGGTGCCTGCGCCATGAAGCCGGCAAAGGGCAGGGGCACCAGAGGCTGCAGAAAGTGCTCTGGGAACTCGACATCCTGCCGGTGGTCTAGCCAGGTATCCTTGGTCATGACCCCGTTGCGGGGATAGAAGGGCCACAGATCTACATGCAGGTGATTGCTCTCGCTGTACTGCACGCGGAAGAAGTCGCCTTCTATGGCCTTCTCCCACACGAAGCCGCGCTCGTCCACCACGGAGCCAGCCTCGGCCCCACGCAGCTGCTCGCAGTTGCCCACGTCCTCCAGGTAGATGCCCAGGTCCACATCGTAGTCCCATGGGATGATGTCTCCGTGGCGGGCTGCACCCAGGAGCGAGCCGCCCTCCAGCCAGTAGCGCACGCCGGCCGCCTCCAGCACGCCCACCACGTAGCGCGCCGTCTCGCGCAGCGCGCGCAGGCAGCACGGGGGCGTCCAACGCTCCTCGTAGAGGTAAGAGGGCGTGTCACCCACCACGGTCCCGAAGCAGCGCGTGCTCTCCTTGCTGCAGCCGAACCACTCGAGTCTCCCGCCCTCCCAGCTCACTAGGCGGATGCCCAGAGCGCGTAGCAGCGCCGCCCGTCGCGCGCGCCCCTCGCGCTCCGCCTTCCAGCGCGCGTGGGCCGTGGCCAGTGGGGGCTGGCGTGCCGCGGCGAAAGGCAGGTCCAGCAGCTGCACCGCCCAGCCTCGAAGAGAGGTCTGCAGGAAGAGGCTAGTGCCCACTGGCCGCGCCAGGGGCGCCGAGAGGTTGAAGAGGTCGCGGGCGCGCAGGAGCACCACAGCGTCTCCATCCAGTGCGTCACAGCGGGAGGAAGCGGCTGCCGGGCCGTAGCGGGCAGTCCACTCTCTCAGGGTGACGTTCAGGGCTAGGCACCGTGCTGGGTTGGCGGTGGAAACAGGGGCGGCCACCAGGCGGGCACTTCCCGCCCTGAGGGCTTCTATCATGCGCTCCAGCTGGCCTGGTGATTCGGCCCGTGCCCCATCAGGCACTAGGGCCACAAACTCGGTGGTCACGTAGGTCTCCGGGCGGGAGGCCGCAGCAGGCCGGTCGATGGCAGGCTGGAGCAATGCCAGGCGAACGTTGGGGATGCGGGGCAGGGCCAGGGGCGGGTAGGGGAGTGTGTCTGCTGCCACCACCACGGGCTGGGCTGGGTCCTGCTGCAGGAAAGAGTCCACCAGCTCAGACACCGCGTTGTCAAAGGCCTCAAACTCCCGCACGAGGATGGTGACGCGGGGGCCAGTGGCAGATGCACGGCGGGGCCCCCGAGCACGGGAGTTCTTGGGTTGGTGCTGCAGCCATGAGACATAGAAGAGAACCAGGAGGTTGAGGGTGATGGCGGCTGCCAGGGCAGCCTGGCAGCGGGTGAGCCGCATGGGGCCGAATTCAGGCCCTAGCCGGGCATCCTGGGCATCCTGGGAAGATGGGATGAGAGGGGAGGCTGCAGCTGGTTGTCAGAAGCCCCCTCCCTCAAACCTCAGTCTTGCTCCCCGCGCCCCTCCCCCCAGTCTCAATGCCCCCTCGGTGCTGGGGATGGAACCCAGGGCCTGCAGCATGCTCGGCAAGCCTCCACGGAACCCCACCTCCAGACCCATTGCCTTTCTTCTCCCCGTTTGGCTTTCATTCTGCCTTCACTTCCTCCAGGAAACCTTCCCTGACTCCCAGGCTGGGTTAGGCACCTGCTCTAGGTTCCTTGAGCCTCCTGGGGTTCTCTTACTCCAGCCTGGCCACTCTAAGCCATCACTGCACAGGGAAGAGTCGTCGTTTCTTACTACATGGGGACACCCGAGGGCGGACCTGAGGCTGCTTGGTCACTGCTGGATGCCCAGCAGCACTCAGGACAGAGCCATGTGGTGCTTTCAAGGATTTTCCTCCCAAGCGACTCACTTTACATGTTCAGTCTCATCCTTTGCCTATTCTGGCAACTTCTCCTTCAGATTCCGAGTCGGTTATAAATACCCTGGCTCCACACCCAGGCCAACTTGCACCTCCCTCTCCAGCACTCCCTCCTCCAGGAAGCCATCCTGATCTCTCCCTCCCACACCTGGCGCTGGCACCACAGCAGCCCTCAGTGTTACCCCAGGCCCCTGCCTTCTGGCCCCTTCTCATTTCCTCAAATCCTGTGCCATCCCATCAACTCCTTCCTGATGGCCAATCAGATCATTTTGGTTTTACAAGAAAAGCCAGAAATGCTTAAAAAAAAATTTTTTTTTTTTTTAAATCAGAATCATAACCCCCTTTAAATTTTTTTTTTTTTTTGTACCAGGGATTGAACCCAGGGGTGCTTAACCACAGAGCTACATCCCCAGCCCTTTTTGTTTTGAGATAGGGTCTCCCTAAGTTCCTAGGACCTTGCTAAATTGCTAAGGCTGGCCTTGAACTTATGATCGTCCTACCTCAACCTCCTGAGCCACTGGGATTACAGGTGTGTGCCTCTGGGCCCAGCCCCCCGCTTTCTTTTTTGGTGGTGCTGGGGAGGGTACCTAGGGCCTCACACATTAGGCAAATGCTCTACCATTGAGCTACATCCTCAGCCCCAGAATTGTCCCAATTTTAAAATGTTGATCACTAACTGATTCTTTTAAAAAATGGTATGGGTCAGATTCCTAGAGGTAGAGAGTGGAATGGTGGTTGGCAGGGGCAGGGGTCCGGGGGTGGTTTGAGGGGTACAGCATTTCAGGGTGTTGTTTTTTGCAGTGCTGGGGATGGAACCCAGGGTCTCAGCAAGGGCTTTGCCACTGAGCTATACCCCCAGGGTTTTGAGTTGTTTGCACAACAATATGAATGTACTGAACACCAATGAAGTGTGCAATTTAAACTGGTTAAAATGGTACACTTTATATTATATGTATTTTATAACAATTTAAAAAATTTTAAAAAGTGGATTGGGTCACATCAAAGTAGGCTGCCAACACAGGACACAACGTGTCCCTGTTCTTTGGCCTCCAGATGGCGCTATCTCCCTCTCCCCATCACAACTTGGGAGTTTTGCCTGATCTCTGCACAGATGGTGTAACTGGGTTCTGAGCAAGTACTCAGTTTCCCCATGAAGGATTTTTAGAGGTTTCTGGCCTCCCCAAAGACAGGGAACATCAGAGACCCAGCTAATCCTTCCTCCTAAATACTTCTGACTCTTCTCATTTCCTCAGCTTCCCCTCAACCCAGGTCCACCTAATTCCCATCCAATCTCCCCTAGGTCTCCTGCCCAAGTCCCTTTTTCTTGGTAGCGAGGGGGGCATCTTCCTAGAGCATGAATCTGACCTCTCCTTCCCTGCTAGAACTTGCCATGGCTCCCCAGTGCCCAGGGGAGAAAGTTAAAATGTATAACACTCCACTTGCGTGTCCACTATACCAGCTTCATCGCCTGTTATGGTTTAGATAGGAGGTGTCCCCCAAAAGCTATTGTGTGAGACAATGCATGAAAGTTCACAGGTGAACTGAGTTATGAGAGCCTTAACCTCATCAGTGCGTTAATCCTCGATAGGGATTAGCCAGTGGTAACTGTAGGAGGTAGGGTGTGACTGGAGGTGGGTGATGGGGCCCTGCCTGGAGGGGAGCTGTTTCTCTCTGCTTCTTGGTGTGATGGAAGGTCAGAGTTGCTTTCCTCCACCACCCACTTCCACCGTGATGTTCTGCCTCACTTACAGCCCCAAGGAACTGGAGCTGGCCGTCTGTGGACTGAGACCTCTGAAACCATGAGCGCCAAATAAACTTTTCCTCCTTAAAATTGTTCTTGTCAGGATTTTGGTCACAGCGATGAAAAGCTGATTAAAACACCTCCCTTAAACTCTGCCTAAGTCACCTAGACTTTTTTTCAAACTGGTGTTATTTCTAAGCAATTGCACATCTGTTCCCTCTGATTGGAAGGGTCTCCCCTTGAACACCCCTTCTCCCCATACTTTTGCTGGGGAATTTCTACTTATCCTTGAGGTCTTGGTGCAGACACCTCCTCCAGGAAGCCCTCCCTGAACCCCACATTGAGCCAGGAGCCTCCTCTAGGCTCCTGTAGCCCTTGGCTTCCTCTACCCATGCCCTGCTTGTTCTGGTTCATCTCTGTGTGGGGATGGATCTGTCTGCAGTGCTAGACTGTGTGCCTTGGGAGGGCACAGCTTGGTCTGCCCTAATCACTGCTGTGTCCCAGCACATGGCCAGACACTGAGGATGTAGTCAGTGAAAACTGATGGCCGAGGTCAAGATTTCTGTGTGTCTGTAAAGCCCACTCAGTTTCCTGAACCAAACTCTACCTTAATGCCTTGTGCCTGGGTCCTGCCTGGCCTTCCTGCCCTCTCTCTCCACCCATCCCACTTGAGAATCTGAGTTGTTGTCACACTTGTAATCTCAGTGACGTGGGAGGCTGAGGCAGGAGGATTGCAAGTTCGAGGCTAGCCTTGACAATTTAGAGCCTCAGCAACTTAGTCCCTCAGGACTTAGAGACCCCATGTCTAAAAATAAGAAAAAGGACTAGGGATATAGCTCAGTGGTAAGGTAGAGCACCACTACATACAATCCTCAGTACACCCTCCTCCCATCACGAGAATCTGAGCTGTACTTTAAGAGTGATTTCTGAGAGCTGGGAGCAGTGGCACACACCTGTCATCCCAGTGACTCCGGAGGCTGAGGCAGAAGTATCACAAGTTCAAGACCAACCTCAGCAACTTAGTAAGACCCTCTCTCAAAATAAAAAATTAAAAGGGCTGGGGATGTGGCTTGGTGATTAAGCGCTCCTGAATTCTAGTCCCAATTTAAAGGAAAAAAAAAAAATGACTTCTGCGTCAGGGCTGTAGCTCAGTAGCAGAGCACTTGCCTGGCGTGCATATGAGGGTTCCATCCCTAGCACTGGGGAAAACAAACAACAACAACAAAAAAACAGCTTCCACTAGGTGCAGTTGGACTTGTAGTCTCAGCTACTTGGGAGGGTGAGGCAGGAGGATCATTGGAACCCAGGCAGAAGTTCAAGGTCAACCTTGGCAACAAAGCAAGATCCTATCTCAAATAAATAAATAAATAAAGAATAATTTTCCGATTTTAGAACACTGGAATTGCCTTCCAGATTGATCTCCCTGGCCTCAATCTTTCAACATCAGTCTGTTGAACTACAACACATCAAATACTGTTCTAGGTACTGTAGCTACAGTCATGGACACACAAAATATTCCTGTTCTTGTAGAACTTATGTTATTGTGGAGGTGAAGAACTTTGAAACCACAGAATCTTCTGGGTCTGAAAAAAATCTTAAAAACTGCTGGGCGTGATGGTACACGCCTGTAATCCCAGCAATTTGGGAGGCGAAGGCAGGAAGATTCCAAGTTTGAGGTCAGCCTGGGCAACTAGAGACACCCTGTCTCAAATAAAATACAAAGGGGTGGGGATGCAGTTCAGTGGCAAAGCGTACCTGGGTTCAATCCCCAAAACAAAAACAAAAACAAAACTGAATGAGTTTTACTCCTCAGGAGCACAAAGTGGTCCTTAGATAGTTGTAGAATCTTCAAATTCTTGATGGTCAGCAAGAGACCATCTTTTTACTTCCATCTTTGTCTCATTACAGTTCCACACTCAGTGCCTACAGGGACCCTGCTAAAACAAGAATGAGATCCTACCCTGACTGCTCCAACCCTCCCCAACCTTCTCACTCCAAGGAGAAGACGATGTCCTTGCAGTTGCCCAGCCTCACATAAAGACCATCCTTCCGTACTTGCTCACTCTGCTCCAGCCACGCAGGGCCCCAAACCCTTTCTTCAAACACACCCAGGATTCTCTAGCTGCAGAACTGCCTCTTACCTGTCTGGATGTCCCCCCCACCCTTGGCCTGCAGGTCTTTGCTCAAGCCACCCTACAATGGCTGTCTTATTTAACAAGCATGTCCCTAATACCCACCTTCTTCCTTTCCCATCCCTGCCTTAGCTTTCTCTCCTACCGCTATGATGTTTACTGTCGGGGTTCCCATGGAAGTCAGGG
The DNA here is from genome assembly GCF_902686445.1 of Sciurus carolinensis. Lineage (NCBI taxonomy): Eukaryota > Metazoa > Chordata > Mammalia > Rodentia > Sciuridae > Sciurus > Sciurus carolinensis. The sequence continues at coordinate 55,929,691 of NC_062228.1, read as the reverse complement.
ATCTATTTTGTTCCCTGCTCAGTGCCTGGCTTATAGCCAGTGCCCAATAACCATGTGTTGAGGGAAGGAATGACTTCAATTGTTAAGATGGGGAGCCTGTGGTTTAGAGATGGGAAGGATGCAGGGAAGGATGCAGGGACGGATGCAGAGGGCAGATATTGGGTTCTTAGTGACCTGAGGATTTGATGGCCGAGAGGGAGATGCTAACGGCTGGTGAGGGTGTCAGGAGAATGAAGGAGGAATAAAAAGAAATCATTTAGTACCCTGACAAGGTTGGTCTTGGCTTCACCAACTCTAAGTACCATAAAGTCTTTCGTTAGGGCATAGTGGATGATTGATGACTGTGAAGACCTGAATGTTCTACATGTTCTGCATCAAGATACAGCAACATCAACAACTATCAGCTCACAACGTGTCAGGCCCTGTTTAAACACTTCACATGTATTCACTGTTTAATCCTCATATATGATCACATTTAAGGCTGAGGAAATGGCTCTAGAGACTTAAAGTCACTTGCTCAAGGTCACATTGCCAGGAAATGTTAGACCCAGAATTTGATCCAAGAAGCTGGTCCCAGAGTTATGCTTTAAATCAATAAACTCTTCTGCTTCTCTTGGGGTCAGCATACAGCTCAACTCTCAGGCTATCTTCAGTAAGCCTACCCCAGCTCCAACCTGATGGGCTCGTGAATATGTGAATATGGCATGATAATTAATTCAACCCATTAACTTAGTGGATATTTCTCAAATGCTTTCTGTGCCAGACCCTATGTTCTGAGGATCAGGATGAAGGAGGTAGTCATTGGCTCAGGACTGCCTTCCAGGTGTGAGAAAACAGACAAAAACCAAACACCATACAAACAGGCAAGAAGGCATGAGAGGAAAACAGGGGGCTTGCCAGAAAGGTGGTCAGGGGAGGTGAGAAGAGCATACTGGTTTCTCCATTCTCCACAAAACATAAGTGCACCGCTCTGATCTGGAGTGAGTCTCCAGCCTTGCAGCAGGCAGAAAACACAAGTTCTATGTGGGAGAGCCTTTGGGGATGAGGAAAGGGCACTTGCCGTGAGAGTGCTATGACACTGAGGGACTTCTTACCTCCTATGTTGCAGCAGGCTGGGGGAGCTCCAGGAGGGCTGTGCCAGCCCAGCTTAGCTGCTCTGCTGAGGGAAGGAGAACCAGAAAACTCCAGGTCAGAAAATTCTGCACAATAGAGCCTGATTTCATATGACCACAAAAGTGGCATCTACAAGGTCAAGGAATCCTTTTTCTTAAAGTCCCATAAGTCTGGGCACCAAATGGGGCATCATGCCAGGAGAGGGGTGGGGTGGGTGGGAGGGATGGCAGTTAGAACAACCTCTAACCATTTCTCATGAATGTGTCCAGAAAAGGTAAGGCTAAAAGGTAAGGCTGTTACCATGACAACCCTTTCCCTAGACACACTCCACCCCCTAGAGACAATTGTAAAACATCCCCTACCTAGTTGGGCCTGGTTCCTAGGGTCACCTGTGGGGGAGGGGCTGTTATTGTAGCAACAAGCACTTGGCCTTTCCTGTTTCTCATCTCCTTGGGGATGGTCCAGGCCCTGTAACCATAGCAACTGCCTGGAAACAGCATCTCCTCCTCTAAATAAAAACACCTGGTTGGTTTGGTCCAGGGACCTCCCAGGATGAGAAGAGGGAGATGGTTACTATGGCAATGCCAACTGGGTGGCTACGAAGCGGGGGTTGGGAAAGTCTCTTGGACATCAGTATCCTTGGGGCTGGGGTCCTTTCCACCTGGGTGCTAAGTGAGGGGGGTTGCCATAGTAACTGATGAAGGCAGGGGCAAAAGGACCATCAGGGAACTAGGTGACCTTAGCAACCTGCTCCTGGTGCTGAGACAGGAGAGGTTTGGAGTTCCATAACCACAATGGGGAAGGGGAGACTGGGCTCCAGGCAGGGTGTTTCCATGATTACCGACCTGGCCAGGAATCAGCAGGGGCCACTTTGAAATCAACCCTGGGGGTCACCTTTTCTCTCAAAGAGTGAAAGCGATTGTCCAGCGGTGTATTTGGGTCTGGGTGGGGTAGGACCCTCTCTTTGGGGTGAAGTGGGAGGAGCAGAAAGCAGCCCCTTCCTAACTCTCGCTCCTGCAAGGGCGGCAGCCGCCGCCGGCGGGGACTGGGTCTCCTTTGCTCTCCTCCGGGCGCGCCCCGCCCCGCCCCTGCCCGCACCCCCGCGCGCACGCGCGCCTTCGGGGTCGACCCGGGTGGGCGAGGCTCGCGCCCGGCCCCGTGCTCGTCACCGCCTCCCCCCGTCCCCCGCCAAGCGCGCGCGCGGGGGGTTGGCGCGGCCGCGCAGGCGCGCGAGGCACAGCGGGCGCGCGGGCCGGCCCCGGGGCCTCCATGATGGAGGAGCGAGCGGCCGCCGCGGTCACTGCCGCCGCCTCCTCCTGCCGCCCGCTGGGCTCCGCCGCGGGCCCCGGCCCGACTGGGGCGGCCCCGGTATCTAGCCCTGCTCCGGGGCCCGGCCCGGCAGGTAAGGGAGGCGGCGGCGGAGGCAGCCCCGGGCCCACGGCGGGTCCGGAGCCCCTGAGCCTGCCCGGGATCCTGCACTTTATCCAGCACGAGTGGGCGCGCTTCGAAGCCGAGAAGGCGCGCTGGGAGGCCGAGCGCGCCGAGTTGCAGGTGAGCGCCGCCCGGGACCCCCGACCCCCCACCCGGCCCGGCCCGGCCTCACCCGCCGCCGCCGCCGCCGCCATCTTGGAGCAATGGCCGCCGGGACGGCCGGGGGGGCGGGAGGGAGCCGCGACGGTCCCAGGGAGCAGGTGGGGGCCCGCCCGAGCGGGGTCCTGAGGAGCCCCGCGGCGGGAGGGCCGGGGACCGCTCGGAGAGGGAGTGGAGGGACCCGCGCACGGGAGGGACCGGCCGGGACCGGCGGAGAGAAAGGGGCGGAGGGACCCGAGTCGGCCGGAGTGGGAGTGAGCGCACCGCGCAGGGGCTTCTGAGGGGCGGCTCGGGCCGGAGGAAGCTTCCGATAACTCGGAAAGGGCACTCGGAGGAGTTGGAGGGCTCTGGAAGATCCGAGTGGTCCCGGACCGGAGTGGACAGGAGCTCTCAGGGGGCGGGGGTATTCCCGCCCTCGAGCCCGTCCCCGACCCGCTGCGGGGTGGAGGTCGAGCTGGGTCCCGGCCCAGCTCCTGGTGGGAGAGCGGGCGCGTCTGGGAGGACTTGGGACCCACTCGGGTCTGGGTGAGGGAGCCGGGAGGAGTGAGGAGAGGAGGTCCGAGAGTCCGGGATGGGGTGTGTTACGGGACCGAGGAACTGAAAGACGGTTGTGTGAGGGTTTCAAGAGGTTCCAGGAGGAAACTTTAGGGAGCCCCGGCATGTGTGGCATAGGGCAGGGTGGGTGTCCCTGGATGGAAGTGTGGACAGGATAGAGAACGTACCCTAGGAACGGGAGTGCTTGAGAATGGGAGCACCAGTTTGGAGGAGTGGGAGTGATGGCCCTGACATGGGAGGTATGTGTAGGATGTCAGGTAAAGAGCCCTGAACTGGAGGGGGACGGTGTATGCCTGGAGACGGGGGCCTGGGATGAGAACAGTGAGAGAGAGTGGAGGCACCCTGGACGATGCATTAGGGGCAGTGTTTTGTAGAGCAGGATGGTTTGCGGAAGATCCTGAGATGAACCCTGTGATTTGTGGAGTAGCAGTGGGGAGGAATGCACTCCGTGATGCTGCAGGGAAGAGTCTGAGGGGTTTGGCTAGGTTCTGTGACCTTGAGGAGTATGGGTCATTTTTGGACAGTGTCAAGAGAAGCTTCAGGGTCGGAGAGGTGAGGATTTGGGGATGGGCTGCCAGGTGTCTGAGGGCTGCCCGACTGGTGTATTATTAGCAGAAGTTGTCAGTACATGATTCTAGCAGCCCATCTTTGCTCTTTGATTTGCTGCTTCCTACTTAGTTTTAGCAGGGACCCAAGTAAAGAATTGATTGGAATTTTGGTGATGGGATTGATAAAAAGCATTCCCATAGTTGCTCCCTCCACCATCTTAGCCGAGTGGTAGCTGAGGCTCTGACTGGATTGGGAGAGGAATCCTTACATAAGTGAGCCTCACTTTTGTGGCCCACTCAGTACTTTCCAAGTTCTTTCCCAGCATACATCTCATTAGATCTTCTCAATACCCCATTATGTAGGCAGGGCCAGTGTCATTACCTCACTCAGCAATAGTCATAACAGCTGCTATTTATTCAGTGCATATTATGTGCTGGACACTGTATTAAGCACTTTAGGTACATGCTATCGTTTGATTCTTGCGGCATCCTGGAGAATAAATGATATTATCCCTTCCTTTTTAAGTAAAAGCAGAAGAGGGTTTGGGGAGAGCAAAGAATTTATCAAGGATCACTGGGACTGGACTGTGTTCCCTTCCTTTCTTCCATCCAATCTGGGATAAGAAAACTGGTCTAGGTGGCCTCCCTAGGTCACCCAATGGTCATAATGGTCAGAGCTTGGGCTGAATCCTGGTCTCTGGAACTTCACACCAGTGCATCCTACACCCACCTTCTCATCTTTTTTTAATGAGCAAAAAGCTATGTGTATCCCATGGCTTGGTGACTCTTCTTGGGTTGTGGGGTGGGGTGGGGGCTTGTGGGGAGCACTCAGCTAGATTCTGCTCTCTTATCTGGCCTCCAGCACCACTTACCTTGAGTTTTTGTTACATTAGGAAGATTAAAATATCCGGCAGGTGTGCTGTGTGGTGGCACACATCTGTAATCCTGATGACTTGGTAGGCTGAGGCAGGAGAATCTAAAGTTTGAGACCAACCTCAGTGACTTAGACCTTGTCTCAAAGTTAATAAATAAATAAATAGATAGATAGGATCGAGGATGTAGCTCAGTTGTAGAATACCCTTGGGTTGAATCCTCAGTTTGTTTTGACTGCAAAAACAAACAAACAAAAAATGGTGACTATGCCTGTTTTCCCTGTGTAAAGTGGAATGTCTCAGTGGAGACATGGAGGGAGTTGATGTGTTCCTAAAGTGGTACCCCACCAGGGTCCCCACTGCTCTCCACTACCATCAGTGCTCGCTACATTGCTGAGGCATTCCACACTCTGCTGCCTGGGCAGGGTCAGATACTTCTGATGAACCAGGAAGAGCTGACCCACCCGCTCCCAAAGCAGACTGCTGTGTAGCCAGTTCTCGGGACACGTATTGAATGAGATCCTGACAGGAGGCACCCAGAATTTGGAGTGGAGAGGTGGTAAAGGTACAGTCTGATAATAACCAGTAGTGTGTTCATGGGGATTCCAAGAAGTAGGCTGTGCTTTTTTGCCCCTCAGATACTTGCAGGCCACCAGAGGAGGCTGTGCAAGAGCCTGCACAGATTGTACACACTCACACACTTGCTCAAGATTGTGGCTCTGCCCTGGTGCTGTATGCTGTGTTCTGACAGGGAGGTTCTCTGAGGACCAGAGGAACCTTTCAGGGAGGGATCTGACCCAGACATTCTTGTGGGAGCAAGTTGTGATGCCTGTCCCAGGGGGCTGTGGGATCCGGTGGGGACTCCTCCGTGCCAGGAGCTGTGGGAGTGAGGAACTGAGGTGCTGTAGGGCTCCAGGCACTGCACAGGGACCCTGGGACAGAGGCTGACAGCAGGAGTGAAGAGGCAGCAGTTGCTGGAGGAAGCCTGGGAGCTGCTGCCTTCTTGAGAGAGGGAAGAGCTGGTGAGGGGTGGCTGCCATGTCTCAAAACTAAGGTTCTTTTTAGGGAGGGTGTCTTCTCTCTGGCCAGAGGGAGAGGTGGTGGGTGGATATGGTGAGCAGAGAACTTCCGGATCCCAGACTTACCTGCCTCCCCAGTTCACAGATCTGCTGCTGGCATTTGCTGGTGTTTGCTGGGAAACTGACTGGCCACCAACGTTTCCCCTTTTTGGTGGGATTCCACCAGTCTGAGACACTTTAACCACATCTTTCTGGTTCTCTTTTCTCCCTTCTCTGCCAGAGGAACTGGGAAGGGGTTCTCTGCCAGAGGAACTGGGAAGGGGACAACAAAGGAGAGTGGGCTGAGATCCTCACATTGTAGTGAGCATGGAAGGAAAGACCTGGGAAGTAGAAGCACCAGTGGGGACAGCTGAGAAGGGCGGCAGGCAGGGAGATCGGGGCTGCTCAGCATGGACCCCTTCCTCTCCTCTCTCCCTCTGTCCATCTTCCCTAATGATGCATAGAGGAGGTTTGGATCCTGAGAAGACACAGGCCAGAAGCTCACCCTTGTGAGATGTTGGTCACATGGGCAGTCTGCCTAACTGGCCCAGGATATTCAAGTACGTACATTTTGTTGAAAAGTCTTAGGAGGGAAAAAGTCCTCTCTCTCAGTGGACAGATAAGGTGTCTTGCCCATAGCATATCTGGTGATGTGTTTATTTGCTGCTTAGTAGTCCCACATTCCCCAGTAGAATATAAACCCCATCTTGCTCAGTGCTGTACCCTGATGCATAGTTGGGGCTTAAATAGTTTGTGGACTAAATGAACAACTGTCCTGTAGTGTGTGTATCCTTTTTCTTTGTTCATAAACAGGCACACCATTGCAGGTATGCCTGTGGAACACATTCCTAGAGGTGGAACTGATGGGACAAAAGCAAAGTGCATGAACCTCTGTTTATTTAGGTACTGGGAATTGGACCTGAGGGGGCTCTACACTGAGCTACACCCCCAGCCCATTTTATTTTTTATTGAGACAGGATCTTGCTAAATTGCTGAGGCAGGCCTTAAACTTGGGATCCTCCTGCCTCAACCTCCTGGACTGCTGGGGTTTTAGGCATGCTCCCTGACACCTATCTTAGTCTCTTTCTAGATACTGCCATATTGCCCTCCAGGAAGGGTGCATCAATCAGCTCATGGCCTCACCAGGTATACAAGGGTGCCTGTGTCCCTGGCCAGGACCTGTGCTAGGTATCACTTAACATGCTCAGTTCTCAGCCAACCTGAGGGTAATTCCTGGTCCCTGGGGCTGTACAGAGGGGATAGCAGGACTGTGGGCACAGGGATTGCCCTGATCCAGGTGCATGGGGCTGGTAGGTCAGGGTCCTGGCAGCTTCAAGGCAAGGAAGAGTGGTGTGGGTGGAGAGGCTGCCTTAGACAGAGAGAGCACAGCTTGGAGGAAGGGATCTAGGGTCAGCCCTTGGGGGCTTCCATTTGAGCTATTGAATTTCTTCAATAGGTGTGTGAAATGCAGGGAGCTCAGTGCCAGGAAGATGTTGTCCACCAGGGCAGGGGACTGTGATCTGTAGTATTCCTGCCTGAAGGGCCTTACCTCTTAAAGGGATCAAAAGAATGGACAGAGAGAATAAAAATGGCGAGAAAGATAGAGGTAGGAGCTGACATCTGCTAGCCCTCATTCTGGGCTCTGCCTCCACTGAGGAGAACTGAACACATGAGGGGGTGCTCTCATGCACCCCATTTTCTAGAGGGCCAAGTGGTGGCTTGATGATCTGCCTAAGCTAATGCAGCAAATAAGTGACTAAGCCAGGATTGGAGCTCAGGCTGTCTGAGGCTGGAACGTGGAACCCTAGGGGAGAAGCCAGGGATGAGCCCAATGCTCAGGGCTTTGGCAGAAGTCTTCCGGAACATGGTCAGGGGCCAAGATCCTGCCTCGAAGGCCGTTGGCCTTGTGTCTCCAAATGACCTGTTGACAGACGAGCAGACTGGGGCAGTCTGAGCCAACAGACGGTGTGAAATGCTTGGCAGGAACCCTGGCCCATGTCTGTGGCACATGTCTCTCATGCCCTGGGTGTGACATCATGGGATGGTTGGTCCTTGCAGTGGGGGTTGGGTAGCTTCTGCATTGCAGCGGGAGCTGAGCTAAGCCACCCACTCTTGTCCCTAAGCTCCAGAAGTAGCTTCCTACGCCTCTCAGAGACAGATGCTCTAGAAAGAATAGTGGGACGCCACCCCCACCGCCACCTTAGGGATGGCAGCTGACTTGGTGCGGGAGGGGAGGTCAAGGGCTTGCATCTTACTTCCATCCCTTCCTCTGCTGGCTCTGACCTTCTCCCCAGAAGGCAGCAGCTGAGTTAGACCCACACTGGCCCCATTTTCATTGTAGGGGCTAAGGACTCCTCTTCAGATTTTTCATTGTGGTAACATGGCTGGGAACCCTGGAGACAGTTCGTGTGTCTTGCCAGTGTGTCTGTTAAACCTGGCATATTGCGGGTTGGGAGCTAGAACTGTACCTGAGTAAGTGAGCGACACACCATCACTAGGCCAGAGCCCTGAGGCCCTCTGCCTCTCCCTTCTGCCCCCAGGCTCAAGTGGCCTTCCTCCAGGGAGAAAGGAAAGGGCAGGAAAATCTGAAGACTGACCTGGTGCGGCGGATCAAGATGTTGGAGTACGCGCTGAAGCAGGAAAGGTGAGTCCTGCAACCTGCTCATCCTGCCCTCTGAGAGGTCTTGTGGGCCACACACCTTTCGACTGCAGGCACTTGAGGACCAAGCATCCTCTTCCTGTCATTCAGGGAGGAAGAGGAAGTAGGTGCAGTGGGATCCAGAATAGACATCAGTAGCAGTTTGCATGATGGAGGCCCGTGGTGGGCTGAATATTGACCATCACCGTCTGGCTTACCTGTTGTAATACCTGCTGGGCATTATTGTCCTGTTTCTGACAAGAAACTGAGGCTTCAGGACGGGGTGACTTCAAGGAGTCCTGGAACTGGGGTGGCAGCCCAACCAGGCTCACTCCAAGATCGCTTTCCATCACTGCCTGCAGTGGCATTTTCTAGGGGGCAGGTCTGCTTCAGAGTGGGGTGAGTGGAGGAGGGAGACCCTGGGATTTGGGATTCTGGAGGTGACTGCTGGCCCATCTACCTGTTTCTGACTCATTAATCATTTGCTCTTTTAGGGCCAAATACCATAAACTGAAGTTTGGGACAGACTTGAACCAGGGGGAGAAGAAACCAGATCTTGCAGAACAAGGTACCCAGCCTGGGATCCTGGCTCTTGTCGCCCCTCCCCCGAAGCTGGCTGTGAGGGAAGTGTGACGGGGGTGCTCTTCCTTACTGTACTGTGAAAGGCAGAGTGACCGCCAGTCAGGGTGGGGCCAGAGGGATGAGTTCTCTGTGCCCTGCTGTCTGCTCCATGTGGGGCTCTGCTGGGCCCTGGGGTGGACCTGCCTGCCAGCCCTCCCTCTGAGACCGCCATAGAATCGCAGCAGCTTGTGCCTGCCTGTGAGGAGCGGGAGCTGGGCTATTTATAGGGCGCTGTGGACAGCGTGGGAAGCTGCGGAAACCTTGCTGAGCGGCAGTGTGTGTGCTGGGCTGGCATCCAGCTCTGCATCCCAAAAGTTGATCTGTGGGTGCTGCTTTATGTCACAGCACAGAAGTGCCCCAGGGAGCTAGATAGACGTGGCCCTGCCCTCTGGGCCCTTAGAGCCTGAGCCCCTTGACAGGACTGTTCCTCCAAAGGGAGTGCACAGGTTCCAGCTGAGGGACGGGGCTGGACCAGCTGTGGAGGTAGCAGACCTGAGGGGCCATGCTGGGTCTGCTGAGGCTCGGCCAAGGAGAACTGCGAGGCAAAGGGACTCTTCCAGCCAGGACTTGAGGTCTACAGTAGCCAGGTTCAGGCCCCTGGCCAGGCACAGCAGAGACACCAGTAAATACTTGCTGAATAGAATACGAAACAGATTACCAGCTAGATCCCCACAGTGATCCTATGAGATCGATGCTGTGATTACCAGCATTTCTTGGGAGAAAAGACTGAGGCTTGGAGGGTAGGCTGACCACCCAGGTCACTCCACGGGTGTGGGAAGTGCAGAGTGGGGCTGGACCCCAGCAGCCTTTTCTCCCAGCCTCTGGGTGGGAAGATATCTAGACCTGCATTTGAAGGCAGAGCTCTGCTTCTATGTGGGGAGTGGTCTGGGGAGCAGTTAGGAGACTATAGGTGAGGCCACTTCCAGGAGCAGGAATCACTGAGAACAGGGAGAGAGGATTTCCAACACTCGGGAAGTGTCTGCGGTATGCGTGATGAATATGACTTTGGGTTTGGGGTGAGACTGGAGGAGGTGTTGGTTAAGTGGCAGTCTCGAAGATAGCCTCCTTTCTCTGTCCACCAGTCTCCAATGGCCCTGTGGAGTCGGTCACCCTGGAGAATAGCCCGCTGGTGTGGAAGGAGGGGCGGCAGCTTCTTCGACAGTGAGTATGGGGGTGGGGACCGGATGAGGGGCAGGACACAACCCATTTGGCAAGGGAGATAAACCTGCAGACTCCACAGTCCTTCCTGTCCCTACTGGGGACACCAAATTATCAGGATCCCAGCTGGCCACAGCTGGATGGTCTGTCACCTATGAGTGGAACTCTGCCTAGGGAACAGGAGGAAGGACTTGCTGTAGGAGGCAGATGTGGGGACCCCTACTCTTGGAACACAACTTGAATGTTTCTGTGCCTTTTTTTCTCCTAAGGGTATTTTTTATCTTTTAACTTTTATTATTTTTGAAATACTAGGGGTGGAGCCCAGGGCCTTGAGCACGCTAAGCACATGCTCCGCTGATCTATACTTCCAGCCAAATTATTATTTTTTATTACTGAAGAGATTTGTATATTTTTGAAAACTCGGACCAGGCATGGTGATGCACGCCTGTAATCCCAGTGACTTGAGAGGCTGAGGCAGGAGGATCACAAGTTCAAGGCAGCCTCAGCATAGTGAGACCCTGTCTCCAAATGCAATATAAAGGGTGGGAGATGTTGTAGTAGAGTGCTGCCTAGCATGTATGAAACCCTGGGTCTAATCCCCAGAGCTGAAAAAAATTAATAATAATAGTAGGTAAATAAATATCACTCACAATTCTACCCTGAGGAGTTTTATATACCCATAAGAATTTTGGCATATGTACTATTGATTTCTTAAACATGTAGGCAGATAGACTACCCGTCTTTTCTGTGGCTGTGTTATAAAAGCAAGAGTCCCCTTTCGCTGTTCCAGTGTCTCAGAGCATTGCTTTTACTAAGTGTCGTGAACATTTTCCATGTAAATTATTTGTGTTGTGTTTCATTGAGGTCCTTAATTCTTTGGTATTATGGACATTGTGACAAACATCAGGAAGCTGTCCTTGGCTTCCCCAAGCTCACTGCAGGTGCGGCTGCCAGTTTAACACATGCACGGTCACCCCAGGCGATAGGAAAATAATAATAATGATGCTCAGGGGCCATGTTACCAAGTCCCTATGGTGTACTGGCACTGTGCTAAACATTCCTCATATACTGGTTCCTCTCCTAAGTCCCTGTCCCTGTCCCCATGCGGTGTAACTGCTCTCATTCCCCTCCTCACTTTCACAGGCGAGGTGCGGGGAGCTGGTGTGCTTGCCTGAGGCCACACGGTTAATATGCGGAGGGTCTGCAATGAGACCTCAGGCAGCGGTCCAGGAGGCCTCTTGCTTAGTCACCTTGCTTCCCTGCCTTAGACACTCACTCAGGAGGAGAAAGCAAAGGAGGACATACGCAGCCTAACTGCCAGAGGTGGCATCTCTCCCAGGGTACAGGATAAACAGAAAGGGCCTTCTGGCCAGCAGGTCCCTTGTGGATAAAAGTCTTTTATCTTTCCAATTCACAATTGACTTTGTATTCTTTTTCTTTTTTTTTCTTTCTTTCTTTTTTTTTTTTTTTCTTACGCCAGTCTTGGCTGGCTTCAATTTTTTAAGTTGCAGAAGCAATAAATGCTCAGTTATAGAAGTAAGTAGAGTAAGTCCCTTTTGTGTCCCTGATCACACTCTGCCAAGGTCACTACTACTCAGTTTGTCTGTGTCTTTCTTGGAGGGCATAACATAAGTGTGTTTGTGTGTAATATAAACGTAACATATACCCTAACATTTTTTTTCTTCTTTGCAAAAACTGGAATTACGTGGAACATCTAACTTGTCGTTTTTATTCTGCTGTTTACCAAAGCCATCTTTCTCTGACCCTCTGCTGTAGTTACTCTCTGCTTAGAGTCACTTTCAGCAATCTGCTGACACAGTCTCCTTCAGTGGGACATTGAGGCTGGTCCTACACTTGGGCTGTCCCCTCAGCGCACCAGGGACACTCTGTGTGGTGTGCATGTGGACCAGAGCTTCCATTGGAAGCAGTCTGGAGAGTGTAACTGCTGTGCCAGGGTGTGCCTGTAGAAAATCGTGGTGTCTGCTCTTAAACAGCCCCTTGAGATGCTGTCACAGTTTGCATTGGCCCCTGCCATCTGTGAAGAGTGGGTTCTGAATACTTTGGCTCTGACCCCTGTAGGTACCTGGAAGAGGTGGGCTACACAGACACCATCCTTGACATGCGATCCAAACGTGTACGCTCCTTGCTGGGACGCTCACTGGAGCTCAATGGGGCCACTGAGCCTAGTGACACGGGCTCCCGGGCAGCGCCGGGTCCTGGGGGGCTCAGTGGCGGTGAGTCGCTGCTGGTGAAGCAGATTGAGGAGCAGATCAAGAGGTGAGTCCTTGGGTTTCCTCCTGGTGAATGTGCGCCCGAAAGCCAGCATGTGCTCCTGCATTTTCTGCTTTGTAGTGTATTGTGGGTCCATTTGTCCTGGAGTCCTCTGTCCTTCTGTTGCTGGGAGCCCCTGAATTCTGTCTGGATACCCTGGGCCTCCTCTCCAGGCCCTCTGCCCAAGGCAGTCCTGCACACCCTGGCGCCTGGACCCTGGTGGCTTGATAGCACTTGGCAGGGATCAACACGTAGTTCCCACCTTCAGGAGCTCTTACTTGTCAGAGTAAATAATGTCATTATTAGGTGAAATGTTAAGAGTGGCAGGAGATAACCAGGCATTGTGGTGCTTTCCTGTAGTCCTGGCTACTTGGGAGGCTGACGTGGAAGAATTCCTTGAGCCCGGGAGTTCAAGGCCATCCTGCACACCACAGTGAGACCCTGCCTCAAAAACAAGTGAAGCAGGGCATGGTGGTACACACCTGTAATCCAGTAATTTGGGAGGCTGAGGCAGGAGGATCCTAAGTTCAAAGCCAGTCTCAGCCACTTAGCGAGACCCTGTCTCAAAATAAAAAACAATAAAAAGGGCTGGGGAATGTAGCTCAGTAGAAGAGCGCTTGCCTAGCATGTGTGAGGCACTGGGTTTGATTCTTGGCACCACATATAAACAAATAAAGTCCATCAACTAAATATTAAAAAAAATGAAAGGCTGGGGATAGAGCTTAGTGGTTAAGTGATAGAAATAGTGGCACTTTGGATGAGGTAGGCAGGGAGGTGACATTTGGGCAAAGGGTACCTAGAAGGAAAATGTTCTAGGCAGAGGTAACAGTGAATGCCTCTGTCCTGAGAGGGACAGGTGTGGTGTGTGCAGGAAACCAGAGCCAGTGTGGAGATGCAGGCCTGAGGCCTGTGGTGAGGCCAGGTAGCAGGAGGCAGATCATGTTGGATTCTAGACAGGCATGGTATTGCACGTCTATAATCTCAGAGGCAGGAAGATTGCAAGTTCAAAACCAGCCTCAGCAACTTAGCAAGGCACTTAGCAACTTGGCAAGACCCTGCTTCAAAAGAAAAAAACAAGAAAAGGGCTGGGGATGTGGCTCAGTGGTTAAGTGCCCCTGGGTTTAATCCCTAGTACCAAAAAAAAAAAAAAAAAGTTGGATTGTACACTCGGTGGTTGTGGGAAGCCTTTGGTTTTTGGCAGGTTTACTGTGACAAGAGGCTGTGGAGGCAGGGAAGATGGGGGAGATTACTGCAGTGTACAGGTGAGAACTGAGGGATCTTAGTGGTGGGGAAGGGGGTTTCTCCTGGGTTGACGCTATTTAAAGGATTTAGGTGATGGGGGAGCAAAGGAAGCAAGGTCTTGTCTAAATGCCTGAACAGCATCTCCTGAAGTAGGGAGACAGGTGGAACTGCAGGACTGCTGAGACCAGCTTGAGGTGCCTGTGCTCCTCCATATAGAGCATCTGGAGCTTGGGGCAGGTGGCTTCTAAATGTACCCCTAGTTTGCCAGCACCTGGATGTTCTTGGAAAGGCATAGGACCATCCGTGACCAGTGAGGGAGCGAGGATGGATGGCGCAGGGAGATCTGAACCCAGGGCCTTGGGCTCCCACGCCTTGAGACAGGAGAGGAGCCAAAGGAAGGAGAAGCAGAGAAGGGGAGCTGGTGCCGAGCGCCCTGTCGGGGGAAGTCCTGGAGAGTGTGGTCCTGCCTGCCCTGGTAGCGAGTGAGGGGAGGGTCTGCGATGGTGCTTCAGGGAGGACTGAGAGGGAGCAGGGGGCTTAGCAGCCTGGGCAAGTCTCGAGTCATCTCTGTACCAAGGGGTCCCTGGCAGTTCAGAACTCGGTGGCAACCAGATGCAGAGAGGAAGGTGTTGGCGTGTACCTGTGCTTTGCTTGATCCCGCTCTACCATGGGTTTGGCGGACACTTCCTCTGCTGGAACTTGTCATCAAGTTAGAGGTCAAGAGGTAAACGTAGGAGTGCCATCTGTCTCTGGGATAGCACAGGTCCTGCAGCCCTGCTGGTTCGTGGCCCCACAGGCATTGGTCAGGTGACCAGTTCCTCTTTGCTGCCTCTGACTGACCGGTGCTTGACTGGCCATGGGGACAGGAGCTGCTGTGTCAGTGGCACTTCTCTTCCAGCTTGGCCCCCAGGGCAGGTGCTGTCAGGGTGGGTGCAGGGCCTCCAGAACCCGGGTGGGAGCTCAGGGAGACGCTGGGCTGTCTGGTCTGAATGAGGGACCTGCTGGGGACAAGTGTCCGTTGAGCAGAGCCTGGGTCCGGCTGTGCATAGTCAGGACCAGAGCTCCTCGGGGCTTAAGAACTTAGCTGGGTCTTGGTTCTGGCTACAAGCCTGGCACCTTCCCACCTGGGATTCACCACCTGGCAGGACTAACTCTGCCCTTGTCATGAACAGGAATGCAGCAGGCAAAGACGGCCAAGAGCGCCTGGGTGGCTCCGTGCTGGAGCAGATCCCCTTCCTGCAGAACTGCGAGGATGAGGACAGTGACGAGGACGACGAGCTGGACAGCATGCAGCACAAGAAGCAGCGTGTGAAGGTGGGCCCCTCCTCGCTGGTCCCGGTCCAACTGCCCACAGCCAGGCCCTCCCTCTGACTGCAGAGGTGCCCAGGTCAGGGCCCTCTGTCTGAGCTCCCTCTCCCAGCTGCCCCCTAGAACTCTCCGCTGCCCCTTCCTCAGCTCACACGGTCCTGGAGACTCCCCTGGAGTTCTGCAGGCGAGGCCCGTGCCTGGCCTCACGCCCGCGATGTCCCCTCTCAGGCTCTCGCCATTGGAGTCGGATGTTCTTGATATCGCTCTCTCTCTCCTCCAGTAGCCTGGGAGCTCCACCAGGAAGGGACACTGTGGCTCTGTCCCTGTGTCCTGAAAAGGGTGTGGAACAGAGACGCTCAGTAAATATTTGTAAATGGTGTGAGTATGGCCGAGCCCAGGTCAGCCTGGGTCCGGGTGGGCTCTAGGATGTGGGTGTCTAGTCTGCCATTGGTGTGAGGACCCAGACCCAGGGATGCTGCCTCTGGGGAAGTGTCCAGATCACCTCAGTGTGGTCTCGAGATCTGGCTCCTGATGCAGCCTACATGTTCCCCTGCTCCCTGCCTGCCAGAGCCCCCGTGCTTCTGCCATCTCAAGGATGCTATCCTTAGACATGGTGTGGCCTCATCGCTCTAGCAAACACCACTTTGGGCTTTCACTTGGCAAACCCTGTGCCAGTGGCAGGAATGACATGAAGGGTCCAGTCACTGACAGAGAGCAGCTTGTGGCTGATGGTGGCCTTGTGAAGTCACGTGCAGAAGGATGAGCCATGATGGAGGCAGAGATGCGCCAGAAAGGAGGGGCAGTGGGAGATGGCTGGGCCTTCCCTGAACTCTGGTCTTCCCAGCAGCAGCCTCTGCCTAGACCCCCTTCCCCACTTGCCCAGACTCAGCTCAGACACCACCACCTCTCATGGTGACACTACCTTTCTCTGGCTTGCCCTCTGCTTCCTGTCCCCCTACAGGGTCAGGGACCTCCTGTGGACTCCTGTAGTCCCTGGACTACTCTGGTGTCAGATCTGTGTCTCTCTTCCCCAACTCCTCCGAGGGACTGGGTTTGCTTTAGCTTCAGTTCTATCTGGCGCCCCCAGCGTGTCTGCACAGGCCATGCCTGGCTGGGGCCTTTGGGGAATGCACTGAGGGGAAGGGAAGGCTCAGAACTGCCCCCCATAGGAAGGTGGGAGGGAAAGCAGTACTGGGGTCTTTCACCTTGCTCTCTGGTCTGGAATATGGATCCCTCCTACCTGTGCCCCCACCTCCCCCTCCCCGGGAATTTGACTTTTTCAAGACTTCTGTATTGCTTCCTCTGGGAAACCGTCTATGTCCTTCTCTGTTCCTCCCAGCAGAAATGATCACTGACTTTTTAATATTCCATTAGGCCTTTGCATCTGTCACCACACTGTCCCTTGTGCCCTGTGGGTTGGCTCATATATAGGGGTCTCTACCTCCCCAGGCCTGTGTCCACACAGCAGACCGACCCAACAGACCTGCTATGACTCCCAGATTGGCTAGTGGCCTGGCCACATGGCTTAGGGCTCATGCTTCTTTTGACTTAGCTTGTTTCTGAATACATGAAATGGGGCTCAGAGTCTCCCTGTCTCTGGATTGGGTTGTTTAAAATGAGCTGATACGTAGACCTTAGCTGTGCAGAGACTGCCCCCACCAAGAGCCCCCCAGATGTCAGCAGTTGGTCACTGTTAGGCATGCCTGGCATGGGCAGCTCCCACAGGGCTGGGAGGGCCCCTCTCGCATGCCTTTTTAAGAGCATCTGTGATGGTTCCACCTTCCTGTGAGTCCTGACCTGGGCGGGCATGGCCTCTCCGGACGTGCTGTCTAACCCTTGACCATATTCACTCCTGTGGCCCCAGTGCTGGCCAGAGTCTGGCCTCTCACAGGTGCCCACAGGTTTGCCTCCAGATCCAGTCCCAGCTCAGGCCTCGCCTGTAGAGGGGACAGCCACACCCTGGAGGAGGCCATGGTTGGCTGAGGCTGCCCAGGGCATGGCCTAGCTTGGACTTGGTGGCCTGGGGCAAGTGACTTCACTCTGCCCAGTAATCACAGTGGCTGTGCACGGGGTTGCGGGGGTTAAGTAGAGCCAGGTGTGCGAAGTTCACTCGGTGTAGTTTGTTCTGTGTAAACAAGGCTGGTGTGTGTGTGACAAGTGGTTAGTGTCATGGTTACTCTTACTCCCATGCTTAAAATGCTGCTGTTTGTCCTTTAATTGTGCGTCTTCATGCGTTCACTTGTGCACAGATACATGTCCCCCACCTCATTGCTGTTTTCCAGCCTGTCTTCCCCAGAAGCCCTGTGCTGGGGGTGGGGGCAGGAACAAGCAGAGGGGAGGAGGATGGCCGGAGTGCAGGGCCCAGAGGATTCCAGTGGGAGGTGGAGGAGGACTGCAGGGGGTCTTCCAAGAAGTCAGGCTGAGGGGCCCTGGCCCAGCCCTGTCCCTAGCGCTCAGCAGCTGCCGAGGCTCCAGCAGGGGGCGCCCCAGAATCTGAGTTGATACTCCAGGACAGCCCCAAGTGGAGGGGGACGCTGAGGCAGGAGGGGTCTGAGGATGCCAGGCCAGGGCTGGGGACTCTGGCTTATCTACTCCCAAAGACCAGGTAGGCTTGGTCTGCGGACACAACCCTGACCTGCCTGCTTTTGTCCATACTGAAGCTCCCCTCCAAGGCCCTTGTTCCCGAGATGGAAGACGAGGATGAGGAGGACGACTCAGAGGATGCCATCAATGAGTTTGATTTCCTGGGCTCAGGAGAGGACGGGGAGGGCTCTCCAGACCCTCGGCGGTGTGCCGGAGAGGGGAGCCCACACGAGCTGGGTGAGTGGAGCATGACTGGGCTGCTGCTGCTGGCCTGCCTCCCTCCAGGGTCAGACTGGGCCCTGCCCTGGCCCCACAGCTGCCGCAGCTGCTTCCTGCCAGGTCTCCACCGGATGGATATGCTTCCGAGGGGGAGGGGCCAAGGAGAGCAGGGACAGGAGCCAGTGGCCAGGCCCTTCACCCTTCCCTGGAAAGTCCCAGGGGGACTGTAGGCAAGGCCTTTCTTCCTGGAGCTAGGCTGCTGTCCTCTGTGGCCAGTGTCTAATCCTGATTAAGCTTAGGAGGGACCAGAACAAGGACCCAGTAGGGGAGAGGCAGGCGGGGCAGGGCTGCATCTTCCTCCCTGTTTTGTGATTTGTTGCCAGGAGCACACTTGTGGGGGTCACATGGGTGGATGACTGGAGACCGAGTCTCAGGACAGGGCAGAGACTTGCCCGCAACCAAGATTTTCCCTTGGCTGCAGAAAGACCTGTGGTAGTGGAGAAGCAGCACTCTTGAGAGGCTGGGTTGGAACTGGTGGGCGACTCCTGCCTCTTGTCTTGTCCCTGCAGAAAGCCGTCGGGTCAAACTCCAGGGAATTCTGGCTGACCTTCGGGATGTGGATGGGCTGCCCCCCAAAGTGACTGGCCCACCTCCTGGCACACCCCAGCCTCGGCCCCACGAAGGTAAACCCCATGCCTCAGTCCCTTGGGGCCCATGGCAGAGGGAGGCTGCAGAGCTAAGCCCAGGGCTTCTGTGTCCTTAGGGGCGAGGTCCAGCCTCCAGTCTGCAGCCTCCCTGTCCCAAAAGTTCGTCTGTCTGTCTCTGTCTCCCTCTCTTTTTGTTTGTCCTGCCCTGCTGTCTCTCTGTCTCTTCCTTTCCAGCTGTGGTTCTTGATCTCGTCCTCCTCCCTTTCCCTTTCTCGCTCCTCATTTCTCTCTCCGCCTCTCTCTGTCTCTCTCTCCCTGGCCCTCTCTGCCCCTCCCACCCTCCCCCTACCAGGTTCCTTTGGCTTCTCCTCAGACGTCTTCATCATGGACACTATCGGGGGCGGGGAGGTGAGCCTGGGGGACTTGGCAGATCTCACGGTCACCAACGACAACGACCTCAGCTGTGATGTAAGTTCTCAGGTGCCCACGGGCATCACCTACAGCGCCTCCCTTGCCGAGCGCTGGCCACGGTCTAGGCCAAGATTCAGTCCCACAGCTCTAGGAGGTGCTTCACCTCGTTTGACAGGTGTGCGAGGCAGACCCTTGTGGCCTGTGTTCTGAGCCTGACCGTCTGATTCAGGCCTTGGGCCATCTGGGGACCTCTTGGGCGGTGCATGTGTGCTTTGTCTTGGGCAGAACAGGACCTTGAGTGGTTGATCCAACAAGATTTGGGACATGGTGTGGAATTCAGAAGTGGGGCTGGGCACAGGGTCCACCTGGAGCTTGCCATGGGCTCCTCCACTTACCCAGGTGGCACAGGGGAACTCCCACCCCAGATTCTCTGACTCCAAAGAACTACGGCAGAAATGATGGTTCAGCAGGGACCATGTAGGGTGCTGAAACAGGTTGAGGGGGTCATGTGGCATGAACCTTGGCTGGGGCAGGGCACTCATCCTGCCTGACAGTCTGCTTGCTGTCTTTCCTGAGCCTGGCCCTTCCAGGTCCCCATATGGTGTGCCACCACCTTTGTGAGGGCACGTGCAAGACCTCAGGGCCACCTCCACAGGGGCCTGCGGATCTGCTGCAGACCTCAACCTGTGCGCTTGCCTCCATTTCCATGGCAGAGTGCCTGGTCTCCGTGTCCTCATCTTTCCCTGTGGCTTCATGGCCTCATAACCCTTCTCTGCAGCTATGCTCCTAATCTGAGCTTCCCTAGAGCAGCCAGAGCAAGCCATGTAACTCCCTGCTCTGAACCCTTCTGTGGCTCCCCATTTCTCCAAAGCTTTTTCTCACAGTGAAATGCATGGTTCTGAATGTGGCTCACCATTCTGCCTCCTGCCAGCCTTTCTGGTTTCACCCCTCACCCAGGTGGTGTAGCCCAGCTGCGCTGTCTCTCAGGCACCGGACCCACATTCTGCCTCCTGCCTCAGGGCCTTTGTGTGAATGGTTTCCCCTCCCCTATCTAGTTCTGGTTAAGTCCTGTTCACTGGTTACTGCCTCCTGAAAGCCCGTTGGCCCTGCAGAGACCAGGCTGCCTGGTGTCCCCTCCCTGGGTGTTCTTGATTTATAGAACTGTTCACAGTGTGTGATCTGTGCAGATGCCCCTCTGAACTGCATGACCCTAAGTTCAGGCCCACCTTGGTTTCCCCAGAACCTGGCATACTGCAGGAACTCATTGTGTGAGTGAGGGACTCTGCTGGACACCGAAGAGGGGAAAGTGTCAGGCTGGAACCAGTCTAGGTGGGGGCTGGAGGGCTCCTGGGCCCGGGTGTCAGTGTCTGCACGAGGGCCAGAGTGGACAAGGGGACACTGAGGCAGCTCCCCCCCACCCAGCTATCTGACAGTAAGGACGCTTTCAAGAAGACGTGGAACCCCAAGTTCACCCTCCGCTCGCACTACGACGGCATCCGCTCCCTGGCTTTCCACCACAGCCAGTCGGCGCTGCTCACCGCCTCTGAGGACGGCACACTAAAGCTCTGGAACCTGCAGAAGGCAGTAACAGCCAAGAAGTGAGGGCAGCAGTCCCAGAGCAGGGGTGGGGCCTCCAGGCCTGGGCCCGGGGCCCTCAGTGACGCTGGACTCCTGTCTTCCCCAGGAATGCCGCGTTGGACGTGGAGCCCATCCATGCCTTCCGGGCCCACAGGTAGGAGGTGCCCGCCTAGGAGGCCGGTGGTGGTGGGGGCTCAGTTCCCGTGCCCCTCCATCTTACGCAGCACCCCTGCACCGTCTCTCACTCCTAGACAGTTGGCCCCACATGCTCCTAGCTGCGGCCTTACTGTGGCTCTTCCAAGTTGGAAATGAATAGGGCTTGGGGACAGGCAGCTTGCCCGGCTGGCACATCCACACCTGATGCTACCCTTAGAAACTTAGGTCCCCACAGCCAGGGAAGGTTTTGAACTGCCTGTCTCTCTTCCCTTCCCCCACCGTGGTTCCCTGCAGAGGCCCAGTGTTGGCAGTGGCCATGGGCAGCGATAGCGAGTACTGCTATAGTGGAGGGGCAGACGCCCGCATCCATAGCTGGAAGATTCCGGACCTCAACATGGACCCCTATGATGGTTATGGTGAGGACGCCTCCCTCCCTCCCACACGGTGCGCACCTCGTGCCCATCTGAGGTGCCAGAGTGCTCAGGCCGGGTTCTCATCAGGCCAGGCAGGAGTAGCTGGCTTCAGCCTGCAACTGGGGGAAGGTGGTGGATGAGGCAGAGCTGGGCACCTGGAGGGTTTTTGAGAAGGTGGACGAGTGAGGCCAGGCATCAGCTGGGCCAGGCAGCAGGGACCTGGGCTTTCTCTGAGGGAGTCGGGGTTCAGGTGTGAGGCCAGGAATGGCTGGGTCCCTGCAAAATGAGGGCCCCTGGACTGTCCAGCGGGGCAGGTGGTCTTGACTTAGTGTGTTTCCTCCCTGGGCTGGCCCAGACCCCAGCGTGCTCAGCCATGTCCTGGAGGGCCATGGGGATGCAGTGTGGGGCTTGGCCTTCAGTCCCACCTCCCAGCGCCTGGCTTCCTGCTCTGCCGATGGCACCGTCCGCATCTGGGACCCCAGCAGCAGCAGCCCAGCTTGCCTCTGTACCTTCCCCACAACTGGCGGTAAGTAGGGGCTCTGGCACCCCACACTGGTGTGGTACAGAGCTGGAGGCCTGGAGGTGGGCAGCTCCTGAGGAGGCCCTGGGCACCAGGGCAAGATCTGGCTCCTTGGGCAGTCTTCTCCCCTCTACCCTCAGAGCATGGGATCCCCACCTCAGTGGCCTTCACCAGCACCGAGCCTGCCCACGTCGTGGCTTCCTTCCGCTCTGGTGACACCGTCCTGTATGACCTGGAGGCTGGCAGCGCCCTCCTCACACTGGAGTCCCGAGGGAGCAGTGGTAAGGGACTCTGTGAGGCTAGGGACTGAATAGCTTATAGTGCCCCAGTTCCTCCTGTGGTTCGGGGACCCAGTTGCCCTCAGGGGCTCTAAGTAGGAAGGAAATAAGATTGAGTGGAGGCGAGCCATGCTCTGAGACAGTACGGGTCTCTAGGGAGACCAGGGACAGCCCGTCATGGACGCCTTACAGAAAGGACAGAATGTTTCCACAGGGCCCAGGGACCATTTTGCAGAAGCAGCACCATAGTGGACGGAAGGGAGCAGCCCCTTCGGCCTCAGGCCCAGGCGCCAGCTGGCAGTGCTGAAGCCCCCTTGCCTGTCCTGGTCTCCCTGTTTTCTCTGCATCCTTCCCTCTCTCCTCTTTCCCGGCCAGGCCCAAGCCAGATCAACCAGGTGGTGAGTCACCCGAACCAGCCCCTCACCATCACCGCACATGATGACAGGGGCATCCGCTTCCTGGACAATCGGACAGGTGAGGCCTGGCCTCTCACCCGCCCCACAACATGTGCTCGTGAGGGTGGAGTGGAGTAGACTGGGACCCAGAACCTGGCCACGAACCTGGCCATGATGCCTTCTCGAGCCCTCGCCTCCCGGGCAAGGCCCAGGGGGACAGGACCTGCCACCCACCCTCTCTCCCTTCAGGTAAATCCGTGCATTCCATGGTGGCCCACCTGGATGCAGTCACCTGCCTAGCCGTGGACCCCAATGGCGTGTTCCTGATGTCTGGAAGTAAGTTGGGACCTGTGGCTGCCCCCTCCCCACCAGAGGAACTAAGCTGGGCCCTGACCCAGGGGCTC
Organism: Sciurus carolinensis; assembly: GCF_902686445.1. Lineage (NCBI taxonomy): Eukaryota > Metazoa > Chordata > Mammalia > Rodentia > Sciuridae > Sciurus > Sciurus carolinensis. The sequence goes on along the minus strand of NC_062228.1, from coordinate 55,907,113 downwards.
CCTGGGCTGGAATCCACATGGGCTGGGAAATGGCCATAGCAGGAGAAGTCCTGGTCATGACGGTGGTGACAGCCAGCTGTGCGTGCAGAGACAACTGTAGACACTTCACCTGTGTCACTTTGCTTACTCTTCTAAGTCACCCTCTGTGGGATGTGGGGCCTGAGGCTCACAGGTTTCAGGACTTGGCCATGGCATGGTGGTTGCGGGACTGGACCCTTGGGGATTTGAACACTTGGTCCTTTCCTGATCTCTGGATGTGGGTGCTGGGCCCAGCATTGGTAGGGCTGTGCCTGGAAGGCGCAGGGAGCAGCTCCCTAGGGGCTGTAGGCTGGGCTGCCCTGCCTCAGACTCCCTCAGGGTTGAGGCTGAAGGAGGCGCAGGCCATGCTGCCTTTGCCTCTGCCTCATCTCACCAGATGAGCATCTCGTCCTAGGCCTATTTCTGTCCCTGCCCAATGATGGCATCAGCTGTCTGCGGAGAGCCTGAGGGGCTTGTCAGAAAGACTGGTGCAGAGTGCCTCATACTGAAGGGCTCCATCGCCAAGACTTCAAGGCCCCGGGTCCGGCCAGGCTGCCTGCAGCCTCTCACCCCACTCTCCAGTGTCCCCAGGAGTCTCCACGGCTGACCCCTGCCTGGAAGGCTCCTTGCCCTATCCGTCCTTGGGTGCCACCACCTAGGAGTGTTTCTTCCTTTTTTCTTTTCGTTTTGTTCTGATGCTGGTGATTGACCCTGGGGCCTTGCGCAGGCTAGGCAAGTGCTCTACCACTGAGCTGTCCCCAGCCACCTCTGCTGTTTTCCTGTTCGTTGTCTGACCTGCGGGGTCCACAAGGCAGGAAGATGTGTTTTGTTCTGTGACCCTCCCACTCCTGTCACACAGCAGGTGCTCAGTAAATACTTGGTGACTAGATGGTGATTGACAGGATGGGGACAGAAGGCCTGTCCTTTGGACAGAGCCCCACGAGCCCCAAGGCCTTAGGATGAGGCCAGGTGAGGACTCAAGGGCCAGGTCCGGGTGAGGAACTTGGTGACAGTCCTCCAACTTCTGTGCAGGCCACGATTGCTCCCTGCGCCTGTGGAGCCTGGACAACAAGACATGCGTGCAGGAGATCACAGCCCATCGCAAGAAGCATGAAGAGGCCATCCACGCTGTCGCCTGCCATCCCAGCAAGGCCCTCATTGCCAGTGCTGGCGCCGATGCCCTGGCCAAGGTCTTTGTATGATGCCACCTGGCCCCGCCCTGGCCACCATACTGGCTGGGGAGCGGGCCCGGCAGGTGGGGCTGAGGTGAGTGGCAGGCCCTCTGGGCGGGAGGGTAGAAGCCTCTGCCTCCTCGCCTGAGGGCCCCACAGCCCTTTTGCCTGGCACTTGAGGTTATGCCAAGTCCACAGTCCTCTGAGAATGACTTGAGGTAGCCCTTGGGCACACAGGGGAGGGGGCTGAGGCCTAGAGAGGGACCCGAAAGGTGGTGGTCAAGTCTCTCCTCCCTCTTCTCTGCAGGTGGCTCCCAGCCTCACTTTGGAGGTTCAGAGGCCGGGCCTCTCCCTACCTGAGGAGGAGCCTGGCGGTGCTAACAGCCCTTTCTCCAGGAACGCCCTCCTGTGGCTCTCCTTCCCTAAGTACCCAACCTGGGGATGGGCCCCTTCAGGAATTGCCCCTCGAGGATGGCCTCGGGGTTCTGCCCATGCCCTGACACCCACTCCTGGTATCCACTGCCTTCTCGGGGGCAGTGCAGCCAGGTCTGAGGGTCCCTGGGGATCAGTTTTTCTAAGATGCCAGAAGGTGTCAGGTTCTTCCTTGAGCCTGGCTCCTCCAGACCTTGGGGGAGCTGTGCTGGGAGGAGTCTCCAGGTGCCCCCTCCCCGGGGCCCCTCCCCTGCTTTCCAGACACTAACCAAGCCTCCCTGGCCCTTGGCCCTGCCTGGGGAAGCAGTGCCCGTGACCCTCCTCTGAGGGCGGCCCTCACAGCCCCCCACAGCCCCCATGGAGAGGGACAGCCTTCTCTCCAGAGGGCCTTCTTGAGCCCCTCCCTGAGGTATGGAGGGTGGAGTGGGGGCCCCTGGCCCCCCATAACTCCCTGTATATCTGTATAATAAATGGGATTTTAATGGCACCCTGCCCCGTTATCACTATGTGATAGTCTGTCAGTCTCCTGGCTCCACACTTGACCTCTATTTATTTCACTCTCTTCGTTTGGGTTCTACCCTCTCCACACCCTTGATCTTCCTCCAGGTTCCTGTTTATAAGCCCCATCCTCTCTACCCCTGAACTTGTATGTGAAAACTTGTCTCAATAAACCCTTTGGAGTAAGATAGGTGCCTGTGCCATCTATTGAGGAGGCTGGGGACTTGGGGGGGTGGAGTTTGATGGGTTGAGGTTTTGTGGTACTGCAAGGGGGTGTTAAAGAGAGGCCTGGAGCTTGGGTGGGGTGCCAGTGGAGGGGCGGAAGTAGGGGCACAGAACCGAATCTCCTCATGCCCCTCCTTTCTATCCCTGAGTGCGCACTCCCAGGGGTAGGACCCTGAGGAGCAGATGCTACAGTGTGGCAGGTCAGCAGGAGACCTGGCCACCTGGGCATGTTTGCTGGCTGGTGCTGAGGACTGAGCCTCCTTCCCTGTCCCAGTGCTGCCTGGGCCCCTGGGGGGCAGGAGGGAAAGTGGTAGGCTTGCCAGCCATGCTGGGAGGGTCCTGGAGGAAGTGCAGGTGCCCAGCCCTCGAAGCAGCTGGAGTCGCTCCCTTCTCAGTGGTTGATGTTCACTCTGCTCAGCTGGGAGCAAGGCCCTTTTCCTGTCATTTTACCAGTCCTCACAACCTCAAATAGGGGCCACTGTTATACCCATGTCAGAGGATGAGGCAGAGGAGGGGCTGCTCCGAGGCTCCAGGGTCATGGGAGTTGGTATCCAGTCCTGTCGCTCCCTGCTTGCTCTGGAGCCTCCACCTCCTCCGACCCCCTGTGCCTGGGTGAGTCCATCCCCACTGCAATATGGTTTTGATATCCACACCTGGTGTGGTGGAGGGCTGGGCCCCAGTGCCCAGGACTTGGAGAGGGTGAAGGCCTGTGCACTGCACTCTGAGGACGTGCGGGCATTTCACTGGTCATCTACCCATCTGGAAGAAGGTTAAGTGGACAGTGACGAGGCGACACAATCAGGAGCCTGGCTGTAGGTTCCATGTGGCCTCGGCCCCCCTCATCCCTCTGGGCTCCTTGCAGCTTCCCCAGGTGGTGGTTTGGGTTTTCACTCCAGCCTCAGACTTCCTTCCCCACCCCAGTCCCCGGATGTGGTGACAGAATCAACACTGTACAAACCTCAACTGCCCCCAACAGCCCTGTACAAGGAAAGGGGGTTCTTCTTGCAGTCTCCATCCCGACAGCCCTGCTGGTTGAGGATCCAGGCCAGATGGGTGGCCCAACTTGAGCCTCCTGCCTCTGGAACTTAAGTTTGGGCCTTGGCCTATCAGTGGAGGGGGTGGTCTTGGAAAGTCTCTGCTCTTTAAGACTTCAGCTTCCTGTATGTAAACTGAATGGTAGCTACGCTTTGATTATTAGCTAAGGAGGAGAAATCCAAGTAGGAACTGCCCCTCAGGGGGCTGGAGGTGTGTTCAGACGGGCCTGGCACACAGTAGGCCCTCAACAGATGCTTGCTGAATCCCCAAAGGAATAAACAAACTCATCCATAAACCCCTGAGTGCTTGGGATGCCACCCCTTTCTCTGCAAATGACTAGCGACAGCTACAATTTACCAAACCTTGTTCCAGGCACCTGTATACCATCTCATCAGTCCCCACAAAGACCCTCTACGGTCAGTCCGTTACAGTCCCATCTAACAATGGGGAGACCAAGGCTCACAGAGGGGAAGTCCTTAAAATCACGCATGGCCCTAGGAGGCTGGCGGATCTCCACCCATAAAGCGGTGCGCGTGTGCTGCTGTCCCTCCAGTTCCCCTAGCCCTTGGCACGCCACAGTGGCGGGGTCAGGCTCAGGGGCGCTGGAGACAGACCTGCAGCCAGACTCCGCCTCCGTCTTTCCATCTGGGGAAGGGGCGGTGGTGCCCCGCCGCACCCCCTCCTCTAGAATGGGGCGCGGTGAAGGCACCGGCAACATTCTGGGAAGTGAGACCGAGCCCGGAAAGCGGGCCAGACCTGACACCCTGTTTCCGACCCTTTTCCCTGCGGTGGGCGCCGGATGCAGGCCAGCCGAGACGGATCCCCTCCTTAAGGGACCGAGTGCCTGGAGCCCGGGTCCCGCGACCTGCGGCGGGTTGAGGGTGACTTGGCCTCCCTGTCAGTTCAGGGAACAAAGTTAACTTTGGGGTGGCCTGGAGAGAGGAATCAATCCGCCCGCCTGCACTCCATCTGCCACTCAGGACCCCCGATCAGGTTGGGGAAGGTCCCGCCCCCAACTCAAAGGCCCCGGGCCCGCCCTCCCCTTCCGTCCCCGGCCCCTCGGAAGGGCCCGCCCTCCTCCCTGACGTCACCGAGGCCCGCGCCAATTGGCCGACGGCACCATCGCTCGGGACACTTCCTCCTGGGCCGCCACTGCCGACTTAAACTTGGAGGGGGAAAAGAGCCACCCACGCCGTGCGACCCTCCCTTCCCCCCCCACCCCGCCTCCGGTAACGCCCCCTTCCCTGCGTCCCCCGATCGAACTTTGTTCTAACTTCCGCGACCTGTGAGATTCCCCCTTTCTACCCAGGCCCTGGGGACCCCTTCTGTCCATCCCTGGGTCGGTCGGAACCCTGGGATCCACTCGATCCCTGACTCAGATTCCTGCCCTGTACTCCCAAGGTGTTGGACCCCTCAGGGTCCCTTCTTAGGTTCTCCTCTGAGGGCCCTGGAACCCAGGATCCACTCTCCCCCTTCTTTTCAAGGGGCCTTTGGATCGCGGAGTTTCTTGGTCCCTGTAACCCTGACCCATTATTGCTTGGAATCTCTTGTTCGCTGGGTTCCCCGAGTCACTATTTCTTTCTGGTCTTCTGTGATCCCTCGATTTCTGCCGTGTGATCCTTTTCTCTCATTTCCCAGGATCCTGTCATCCCCGCATCTCTCAACCTGCCAGATTTCTCTTCTTGGTCCCTGCGATCCTACCACCAGCTCAGGAGATCCATCGGATCTAGGACCCGGGTTCCCAGGGCCCTCCCAGCCGGATCCCGGGTTGGCGCCGGGCGGGGGGTGCGGGCCAGCCCCCATGGCCGCCGCCGCCCCCTCCCATCCCGCCGGGCTCCCGGGTTCTCCCGGGCCGGGGTCTCCTCCACCCGCTGGCGGCTTGGAGCTGCAGTCGCCACCACCTCTGCTGGCCCAGGCTCCCGCCCCGGGCTCGGGGGTCTCCTTCCACATCCAGATCGGTCTGACACGCGAGTTTGTATTGCTGCCCGCCGCTTCAGAGTTGGCCCATGTGAAACAGCTGGCCTGTTCCATCGTGGACCAGAAGGTGAGTGTTTGGGGTTCCCCTATCCAGCTTGGGGAGAGAACCCAGGAGTGGGGTACTGTGGCCCCCTGGGGCCTGGCCTGCCTAAGGGAGAATGAGGGGATCTGGGTGACTTGAAGGGGAGACATTGGCTCCCAGTTGAGTCCTCACTTCACCATCCATTTGAAGGAGGCCTTGAGCAGGGGTGGGGAGCCCCAGAGATCTCCCCAAATTGCGAATCCTTGCATGTACTGTTTTCTGCAGGCAGTAGGGAGGAAGGATGGTGCCTGCCAGGTATAGAATGGGGACAAAGAGGCAGGTGGGGAAGCAGATGTGGAGGGACCTCCCCATCCAGGCCCATCCAGGGCCTCCCATTTGGTGGAAACAGTAGAAATTGAAGCCAGGCTGGTGGTGGTGATCGGGTGACACGTGTGGGTGTGGGTTGTGCACAAGTTGCCAGGGGCAAATGAGGGCTTAGGACCCAATTCCTGCCCTCCCCAGACATGAGGTGGTGCGGAGGAGCAGGCACCCCTTATGCACCCACAGAGTCTCTGGGGACCCTAGCCCCTCTCCTCATCACACTGTCCCCACCCTCCCCTCTGCTTCCTGAGGTATTATTGGCCCAGGGGTCATGGCAGGGAGGAACCAGGTAGAACTGGATACCTGAATCCTAGATTGTTAAAAGACTAGCAGGTTTCTGTGTTCAAATACCAGACTGTAAAAATGTTAGAATTGCAATCTAAGTATTAGAATATGCATCCTAAGTAATTGAATTCCTCTGAATTCAACTATTAGATTCGTAAGTTATTGAAATATTAAAACTTTAAAATGTTGAAATTTTAGATTCCTAGGTTGTAGGAACCCTAGAGTGTTAAAATGTGAGGCTTTTGGAATGCTGGATTGTTGAGATCCTTTGTGCTAAGATAGTTATATATTAGAATCCTAGCCAGGTGTGGTGGTCCATGCCTTTAATCCCAGCAACTGGGAGACAGAGACAGGAGGATTTTAAATTCAAGACCAACCTCATCAAATTAGCAAGGCCCTAAGCAACTTAGAAAGACTCTAACTCAAAACAAAAAATAAAAAGGGCTGGGGATGTAGCTCAATAATAAAGCATCCCTGGGTTCAATCCACAGTACAAAATAAAAAAAGAAATTAGAATACTAGTTTGTAAGACTCCTAGAACATAACCATATTAGACTACTGCTGACCTAGGTTATTGGAATCCTAAAACATATAGTCCTGGAATCTAGAGTATATAATTGAATAATGTGAGCATATTGGAATCCCAAAATACCCAGAATTTTCTCAGACCCCTGGAAATAAATCCTGTGGGCTTCAGAGAAACATCAGGAACTAGGCCAACTCCCTTATTTTACAGACAAGAAAACTAAAGTTTAGGTTTACTTTAGTTTAGGTGGTCAGGGCCAAAGTGATCCTGGTTCTCTGTGGAGGGAGAAGAGACAGGGCTTTGTCCACCAAACCCCCAAATCTAGCGGGCCCAGCTTCCACCCCCAACTCAGCCTGCCCCATGGGAAACCAGTATGGAATGGTGGGAAGCAGATTTTCCCCTGGGTGAAATTCTTTGTCCAACAGCTCAAATCCCCAGTCTTCCCGCTCCCCCTCCCCGTCCCCAACTTTATTTTTCTTCCCTCCCTGTCCAGGTGTTAGGGCCTCTTCCTTCCTTCTCGATGCCCCACCTGGGCAGTTTCACTTTCAGTTCTACCAGGTTTCATTTCCGGCGCCCCGTCCCCCTTCAAGGTGGGGACTGGACACCTGGGTCCTTTGAGTCGGGGGTGACAGGCACCCTCTACCTCCAGCTCCCTGGATCTCTAGCCCACCTCCCCACCCCCTCCCACAAGTTCTAATTCCCCTCCCAGCGCGCTGTGCTCCAGTGCTGGGCCGGGAGCCAGGTAACAGGGACAATAGATCCAGGAAGGAAGCTGGGGTGGGGGTGGGGGGTGGCGGACAGAGGAGGGGGTGCTCATTCAGGCGCACTCCCTTCCCTCCTCCAGCTCTGGAAAATTCTAGGTGTCCACGCTCCGGGAGCCATTAACCCTCCCACCGGCTGGCCAGTGCAGCCACCAGTCTCCGGCCAGTGCTCCCTCCCAGCACACCTGGGGCTCTGGCATCCTGCCCGGCTCGAGCTGGGGTTGGGAGGGGTCAGGCAGGAAGCCGGGGCTGCGGGGTCTCTGTTTCCGGGGAAAACCGCCTGCCCTGCTCTGGGAGGCTTCTGTAGGCAGCTCTGAGCTTTTCCGTCCCCACCTCCCTCTCCCGCCCCTCAGTTCCCGGAGTGTGGCTTCTACGGCCTTTACGACAAGATCCTGCTCTTCAAACATGACCCCACGTCCGCCAACCTCTTGCAACTGGTGCGCTCTGCGGGCGACATCCAGGAGGGCGACCTGGTGGAGGTGGTTCTGTCCGGTGAGAGGCAGTGGCCAGCCTAGGGGCGGGGCGTAGGACGGGGGCGGGGCATCTGGAGGAGGTGGGAGTGGGAGGACATTGGACTCAGGGGCTTTTGTTTTATTTTGTTTTGTTTTTTGCGTTTCTGGGAATCATGACCTCCTACCACCGAACCACACCCCCAGCCCCAGAAATGTGCCTTTTAAAAGTATAGGCCAGTGGTTCTTGTCCTGCTGCTGCAGATTAGAGTCACCTGAGGGCCTTCTGCAACTTGCCTCTCCCAACAAGATAGACGCGTTGTGGAGTTCGCCCAGCACTGGTGGGTGAAAGATTCACCTTCATGCGCGACTCCCCCAAACAACGCCGAGACCGAAGAGCCAGACAGTTACATAGCACTGCGTGATTGCATTTATGAAGCGCAAAGGCAGACAGATCAAAGCCCGGCTCGGCTACCCAGAACAACTCTGAGGCTGAGGCAGGAGAAGGCATATTCAAGGCCAACCTGGGCAACTTGGCAAGGCCATCTCAAAATAAAATCAAAAGGGCTGGGGATGTGGCGCGGTGGTAGAGCACTCCTGGATTCAATCCCCAGTTCTGCTCCGGGCGGTGGACACAAATGCAGTCAGGAGAGTGGAGACCCACCAGGGGTCCAAGGGACTTTTGGGAAATTGATTTATATCAGTCAGGATGCTGGTCACATGGTTTGTACAGTGAAAATTCGCGTATGTGCCATTTCCTGAACATATGTTATACTTGTTACTCTTGAATATCAAGTTCAAAATATTCTGATGTCTGTGCCTCCTCCCACTGAAATGCTCAATGAGGTCATAGTCTCTGCAAGATGAGATGAGACCTGGTCATCTGTATTTTTTAAAAAACCCCAGGTGGTTCTGATATGCAGCCAGAATTTAGTCCACTCGCCATACCCATTTTATGGGTGGGTAAGGTCTCTGCATCTTAGACAAGGCCTTCTTAAGAGTGGGGTGTCAAAAGCTGGGTGTGGCGGCTGCTGCAGGCCTGTAATCCCAAGGACTTGGGAGGCTGAGGCAGGAGAATCACAAGTTCAAGGCCAGCCTCAGCAATTTAGCAAGATCCTAAGCAACTTGGTGAGACCCTGTCTCAAAATAAAAAAATAAAAAGGGCTGGGGATGTGGTTCAGTGGTTAAATGCCCCCAGGGTTCAATCTCCATTACTCCCCGCAAAAAGAATGGGGTGTCTGCTTATTGTTGTGCTCAGGAAAATGTGGTAAGTGGATGAATGATGATTAGAAGTTTGGATTCACACATTTGGTGAACTCACACAGGCTTCCAACATCCTCTTAGAAGCTGGTAGCTCTTGAATATTTATCTTCACCTCGATCCCTCCTCTAAGCTGAATCCTGCTTACATATTTGTCCCCTTGACAGTTTTACTTGGCATCTCAGATATGGTCTGTACAGGAACAGAATTTTTTTGTTTTGTTTCTGTTTGGTGGTGCCAGGGATGGAACCCAGGGCCCGGCGCATGCTTGGCAATTGATCTGCCACTAGAAGGGCCCCAGCCCCAGCCCAAGACAGAACTCTTGGTTCCCTTCTTCTAAGCCTACTCGTCCTACAGTCTTCTCCATTTTGATGATAGGCATCAGCATTCAGCCAGGTGCTAAGGCCTCAAACCTCCAGGCATCCTTGATCCCTCTTTTTCTCTCACCTGTTCCTGCCATCCATCAGCAAACCTACTTGTCCTGTCTTTAACATACATCCTGAACCTGCTTCTTAGCACCCCCACTGGTCCAAGCTACTATCACATCCATCCTGGACTACTGTAGTTCGTAAGTCAGATCATGGCTCCTCAATATCCTTAAAATAAAACATAAATTCCTCTGCATGGCTCAAGACCACCTGTGATCTAGCTTCTCCCAGTTCTCTGAATTCATCTTTTTGTTTTGTTTTGGGGGTTCTGGGGTCAGGGTGCTCTACCACTGAGCTATATTTCCAGCCCTTTTAATTTTTATCTGAGTCAGGGTGTTGCTAATTACCCAGGCTGGCCTTAAACTTTTGATCTTCCTTCCTCAGCCTCCCAAGTAGCTGACCCCTGAGTTTGTCTCAGCACTGTCCTCCATACTTTCTCAGTCCCAACCATGTTTGCCTGCCTTCTGTCCCTTACACAGACCACGTTCCTTCCCACCTCAGGACCTTTGCACTTGCTGTTCTCTATGCCCTGATCTTTTTTATAGCTAGCTCCTTCTTGTTATTTGGATCCTAGTTTAGATGTCATTTCCTCATGGCAACCTGACTATCCATCAAGGGTTAGAAACTTCTCAGTAACATTTGATTTACTATACTGATTTATTGTCTTTAGAGTACTAGGCATTTTCTGAAATTTCCTTACTTATTTATGTGTTTATGTTTCTTGTCTGTCTCCCCAAAAGAAAGTCAGTGCCCTGAGAGCACAGTGTATGTATCTTGTCCATGACTTTAACCTGAGGGCATAAATAGTCCTTGGCACATAGAAGAGTTCCTTTCTGTTGCATAATAGCAGGAGTAATAGCTAAATATTGGACTGGAATTTTGGGGAAAAGAAATGAATAAGACTTTGTCCAAGAATGCAACTTTTAAAATAAGAGCTTGGGTGTAGGGATGTAGCTCCATGCTAGGTCTCTTGCCTGGTGTGTGCAAGGCCCTGGGAGGAGGGGGCCAAATCAGGTGAGAGCTAGCATTTACTTTCTGTGCTGGTATTGTTTGAAGGCCTATCATATGTTAATTCATTTAAACCTTAAAGAATCTTTGAGAAAATGTGTGCCCAGCCTGTTTTCCTAGGTACCCCTCAGGCCTTTGCCTACTGTCCTCTGGCCCCCCAATTTACCATTTTAACCCTTTTAAGGGTACAGTTCAGTAGTGTTAAGTACATCCACGCCACGGAGCACCCAATCTCCAGAACTGTTTCACCTTGCCAAAATGAAGCCGTCCACCCATTAAACAACTCCCCATGTCCCTTCCTCCCCGCCCCTGTCGTAGGTATGTAGGTATTTTGTCCGGGGATGGAGCTGGGGCAGAACGTAAGAAATGGAGGGAGGAAGGAGGGGGAGGTGGACAAATCTTGTCACAGGGAGACTTGTGGAAAACCTGGGAACGTGGGGCGGGAACAGCTGCAGCACCCCCTGACTCTAAGTCCTGCTCCTCCCTGCCGCCTGCAGCCTCCGCCACCTTTGAGGACTTCCAGATCCGCCCGCACGCCCTCACCGTGCACTCCTACCGAGCGCCTGCCTTCTGCGACCACTGCGGGGAGATGCTCTTCGGCCTGGTGCGCCAGGGCCTCAAGTGCGATGGTGAGGGCGAGGGGCTGGGCGGGGCCGACGCGGTGGGACTCCGAGGGCGAGGCCGTGGCTAGAGCTGGGGGAGGAGGGGCGGGGCTGGAGGCGGAGCTTGGGGCGGAGCCTCAAGGTGGAGCCTCAGAGCGAGGAGCACCCGCTGGGGAACAGACCTGGGGGGAATGTCCTGGGGCTCCAGGCAGAGGGCAGGCTTGTATCATCAGGGATCAGGCAGAGAAACAGATCCAGCAGGAGATGATATTAAGAGGTTTATCTGAAGGAATCGGCTTATAGGATTGCGGGGCTGGCCGTGCCTATGGGAATCCTCTGGACAGCCTGTGAGGGAGGGCCCAAGGGAACTCCCAGGCACAAACTGCTGTCCACAGGGAGAGCTCCTTCATCCCGGAAGTCTCAGCTCTGTTCTTTAAACCTTTCCATTGATTGAATCAGGCCCATCAATTAAATAGGCCAACGTATCTCACCACTGTCGACTCTGTAGACTTTACCCCCATCTACCAAATACCTTCAGAGCAACGCCTAGATTAGTGCTGGAGTAACTGGGGGCGCTAGCCAAGCCAAGTTGACACAGCTGACCGTCAAAGCCCACACCTCGTCAAGCTGGCACCTGACCTTGTTTGCTAGGACAGCTGTAGCAGAAGATCACAGGCTGGGGGGGGGGGGGGCTTCAATAAAGTGAGGGGCAGAACTAAGAGTGGGAGCAGAAGCCGTTTTGAGGCTCTGGTGTCCAGAGAGTGATGAGGCAGGGGTGGAGCTTTGGAGGTGACCTTGGAGGTGTCCATTGTTGGGGTGGGAAGGGAAGGGGTGGGGTGAAAAGCATGATACAGGATCTGGGGGTGGACCTTGGGGGAAAGTGGGGTTATTAGAGGGAATCAAGGACAGGGTCTGGAAATTGGTGCTTAGGGGTGTAGTGCCTTTTGGAGAAAGTTGGGAGGTATGGAGGAGGAGGAACAGAGCCTCTGGGGTGAGAGGCGGAAGCGGCGCAGGCTATGTCTCTGACCGTCTGGCGCCCCCCGCAGGCTGCGGGTTGAACTACCACAAGCGCTGTGCCTTCAGCATCCCCAACAACTGCAGCGGGGCCCGCAAGCGGCGCCTCTCGTCCACATCTCTGGCCAGTGGTCATTCAGTGCGCCTGGGCAGCTCCGAGTCTCTGCCCTGCACTGCTGAAGAGCTGGTAAGGAAATAGAGAACCGGCGGGGTGGGGCTGCGGGGCTGGGGCCTGGGAGCAATGAACTGATGTGGCCTTCCCACTTTGGCCGCCCCGTAGAGCCGTAGCACCACTGAACTCCTGCCTCGACGCCCACCCTCTTCCTCCTCCTCCTCTTCCGCCTCATTCTACACTGGCCGCCCCATTGAATTGGATAAGATGCTGCTCTCCAAGGTCAAGGTGCCTCACACCTTCCTCATCCACAGCTACACGCGGCCCACTGTTTGCCAGGCTTGCAAGAAACTTCTCAAGGGCCTCTTCCGCCAGGGTCTGCAGTGCAAAGGTTAGCTGGGCCCCAACTGGGAGGAGAGACAGCGCCTGGACCTCCCTCAACCCCCAATCTGAGTTGTGGGACAGAAGAATCTCAGTATTCTGATCCTTAGTAGCACAGGACCTCAGAAAGGGAGTTCTCTGAATCCTGAAGTTCTGGAAGTTTTGGAATTCTGGAATCCTGGAAGCTTGGAAATCTAGATGCATAACACACTTAGCATTGAATTCCCAAACTAATGAACCTGAGAATTCTAGAATCAGAGAAACTTAGAAATAAGATTCAAGAATTTGGGAATCAGAATTTAGCTAAAATAACCACAGAACTTTAGACTGTAAATCTTAGAACTGCTGAGTTATAGATTTTCAGAGCATTAGAATTTTAGAATAATGGAACTTGAGAATAATGGAAGCCTGGAAGGATTACTTTTGAGAGTCTCAGAAATCTAGAATCATGTACACTTGGAAGCATTAAATCCTAGACTTTTAGAACTCTATATGCTAGAATTTTAAACCATCAAATTCTAGAATCTTAGATGTATAGAACCCTAGAACCTCAAAGTCATTTGATTCTGGAGGCTCAGAAGTCGAGAACTGTGTGTAGTATTATTAAATGTTAGAGTTTATGTAAAATTCTAAACTCTTGGACTTTAAGAAGTCTTGGGCTGGGATATAGCTCAGTTGGTAGAATGCTTGCTTTGCAAGCACAAAGCCCTGGGTTCAATCCCCAGCACTGCCAAAAAAAAAAAAAAAAAAAAAAAAAAAAGTCTTAGAGGTCTAGAATCATAGAAGAAGATTCATGGATTTGCAGCATTCTAGAAAGTTGGATGGGAAACACTGGAGACTTAGAATTCCAGAATCACACTACTAAAAACTGGGTTTTCAGTAAATTCTAGAATCTTTGATATATAATGTTCTAGAATCTGGTTCTCAACCATGGGCGATTTTGTCCCCGGGGGACCTTGGCAATGGTTGGAGACATTTTCATACCAGGATGATGCCCACTGTCATCCAGTGGGTAGAGAACAGGGAGGCTGCACAAAAATGGAATTATCCAGCCCAAAATGTTAATAGTGCCAAAGATTGAGAAACCCAGCTCTACAGGGTTCAAAGCCCAGAGTCACAGGATGTTAGAACCCGCTACATTAGATAATTTTAGGAGTCTAAGTTAATGGAAACCTACAATTGTAGACCTTTGGATCTGTAGAGCCTTAGGGCTTCTGTGACTCCCACTTAATCCGATCTCCCCATAGTTAAGGAAGCCATGGCCCAAAGTGGGGAAAAGCTAAACCCACACAGCAAGAACAGTCTCTTCTGAGCCTGGGAGTTGAATGAAATTTCAGCCCTTGAACTTCTCATCCCCACGTCCCTTTTCCTGTCCTCCTCCCAGACTGCAAGTTTAATTGTCACAAACGCTGTGCCACCCGTGTCCCTAATGACTGTCTGGGGGAGGCGCTTATCAACGGAGGTAAGAGACTGGGGTCCCTGGAAGGAAAGGGGGGTGGGCAGCACTGGGTGGAGTCTCCTCTGATGCCCTGTCCCCCCAGATGTGCCAATGGAGGAGGCCACCGATTTCAGTGAGGCTGATAAGAGTGCCCTTGTGGACGAGGCTGACGACTCTGGTGTCATCCCTGGCTCCCACTCGGAGAATGCCCTCCATGCCAGTGAGGAGGAGGAAGGCGAGGGAGACAAGGCTCAGAGGTACCCATGGGTCCCCCAAGGGGCCTTTCCCCATAGCAAGCCTCAATGGCCCCATCTCTACAATGGGCTGACATTGCCTTGATTTAAATTTTCCCAGTTCCTGAGGCAAACCTTTTAAAGCACCAAAACTTTAAGTTTAACCTTTTTTCTACTGAGTGTGTAGCTCAGTGGTAGCGTACTCCTGGGTTTAATTCCCAGTATAGAAAAAAAAAAGGTTTTTTTTTTGTTCTCATACTAAATCCCTCCTGTGAGGATCATTGTCCCCATTTCCAGGTTAGAAGATGGAGGCTCAGGGGCTTTAGCCAATGATTAGTAAGGGAGAGGAGCTGAGGCTTCCCCCAGAGGACCAGGACAGCATGAACTCAAGGGAAGTGGCAGGCTGCTTCCACGGATGCCCCAAGAACTCTTCAATGACCTTCTGGGCCTGACTCTAAGCAAAGGGACGTGAATAAAACAGGTAGAACTGTGTTCACATAGCGTGGAGAGACAGCTAATAAACAAGTGCATCCAGGGCCTCAGGGAGCAGTAACTGCTGCACAGAAGCACTGAGGGGCTGGGCCACTGGCTTCCCCCGTGGTGACCCACTTGCGTAGCTTGCTCCAGGCCCTGGGTTTGATCCCAGTCCTGCCATAATGAATAGAGCAACAAGAAGTGTTGGAGAACAGGGGGTGTGCTGTTTTAGTTAGGGTATTAAAGGAGACCTGTCTGAAGCGGTGACACTTGAGAAGAGGGAAGGCGGTAGGAAGCCTTGGGGAAGATGCCTGGGAGCAAAACCTTCCAAGCAGAGGCAACACTGAGTGCAGAGACCTGAGATGGGACCAAGCAAGTTCCAGGAACAGCAAGGAGTCTGTGTGCATGGAGCAGAGAGGGCGAGGGAAGAGGGTGGGATGTGAGGTGGGAGAGGGGATGGGTCACAGTGATCACAGAAAGTTCCATGCTGTGCCCCAAATTCCCTTTCTCCCTGGCCTTTCCTGGGAGCATGTAGTAACACAATAATGGGCTGTTAGAGCTAGACCTTCAGAGACTTGGGACAGGGACAGGGGCGCTGGGAGAAGCAGCCCATTTCACAGATGAGGAAGCTGAATCTTAAAGAGGAAATGAGAAGTGCCAAGGGCACCCAGGGCCCTGAACAAGCACAGAAGTTGTCAGTCCTGGAACTGGGCAGCCACTTATCTGTAGACCTGCCTCTCCTCACTGTAACGATGGCATCCACACGGAGCAAGGAACCGAGGCACGCAGCAGTTGAATCACTTGCCCAATGTCACACAGCTGACTTCATCATTGCTGGGCTAAATACTAATGAACACTTAGTGGAGGTCCCCGTGGTAAGCTCCTTAGAAAGGTTTCCACCTCTTGTAGTAAGCCCCGTGAGGGGAGAAACTGAGGCACGAAAGGATTAGGTAATTTTCTAGGCAGCCTATCTGTGGAACTTGCAGTGCATGCTAGTCACTAGACATGTGCCACTAGACACATCTCCATCCTGGAACTGGCCTCTTCATGTATCCCTCTCAAGAGTCCCCTTTCTGGCTGGGTGTGTGGCGCACGCCTGTAATCCCAGCGGCTCAGGAGGCTGAGGCAGGAGGATCGTGAGTTCAAAACTGGTCTTTCCTATAGTTTAGCGAGTCCCTAAACAACTCAGCAAGACTCTATCTCTAAATAAAATATTAAAAGGGCTGGGGATATGGCAGAGTGGTTGAGCGCCCCTTTCTTCAATCCCTGGTACCCCCCGCAAAAAAAGGGTCTCCTTCCTCACTATGGGAAATCCGCCAAGGTTGCAACCCCGCCCCCCAACTCCCAGACTGTCCAGAGGTGCCCCCTGTGGCACCAGGCAGTATGGCCATTTTCTGCACGTGCCTTCTCACCCCTTCCTCTACCCTCCACAGCTCCCTGGGCTACATCCCCCTGATGAGGGTAGTGCAGTCAGTGCGACACACGACTCGTAAATCCAGCACAACGCTGCGCGAGGGTTGGGTGGTGCATTACAGCAACAAGGATACGCTGGTGAGTGGGTGGGGCGGGGCTCAGGTTAGGGGCGGGCCGAAATAGCCTGGTGGGCGGGCCTGGAAGCAGAGCCAGGGGGCTGTGGGTTGTAAGAGTGGGGCGAGGCCCAAGGCAGGAGTTGGAGCCCGATTGGACCTTGGGGAAAAGCTTCTAAAGGGGAAGGGTCAGGTGGTGCTGTGCCACATCTAGTTTAGGGACGGGGGTTATCAAGTGGGACCAGGTGAGGTGAGGCAAGAAAGGTTAAGGGAAGGGGTTGCAGTAGTGGACCGCAGGGAGAGGGGCCGTGGCGGCCAGGCTGGAGAGGGGCTGTGGGTGGGGCTAAGGTGGGTGGAGTCAGGGCTGGGAGGGGTGGGTGGAGTCAGGGGTGGGTGGGGCTGGGCTTGGGGTCCCCGGGTTTTCATGCAGGCAGAGCTAGAATTAGGGTGGGCGAGAGAGTGAGGAGGGGTTTGAGAACCAGGATTGAGAACCAGGAGGGCAAGGTCAAGGCTGCGGTGGGGCCAAGTGGGCGTGGTGGTGAAGGACCAGGTTGGGGAGGAGCTTTAGACCGGGATCACCCAGCTGCACAGGACCAGACCGCCTGGCGGCCAACCTCACCCTCCCAAACGTCTCCCCATCAGAGGAAGCGGCACTACTGGCGCCTAGACTGCAAATGCATCACGCTCTTCCAGAACAACACGACCAACAGATACTACAAGGTGGGTCTTCCGTCCCCCAGCGGCCCCAGACTCCCTCTTTGCCCGCCTCCTTCCCCACTCTCCTTGCCCTCGGTTACTCCACTGAGGTCTCGAGAATCACACCGTCCCTACCGCAGCTTCCCTGCTTCCAATCCATCAAAAGGACCAACATTTGATTCTGCCCCACCGCTTTCCAGCTGGGCAGCCCAGGGCAAGTTCCTTCACCTCTGTGCCTCGCATCTTTCACCTGTAAAAGGTCTCACTGGGACTCAGGGCTGCTGCGATAATCCACGTAAGGTGATTAGCTAAAAGGGTCTGGCATGTGTAAAGTTCCCGGGAACCATCAGCCTGTTATTATTACTTTAGAATTTGCTTATTTATATTTCTCAGTCTTCATCACCCCCTCCTATGCCAGCACCATGTTCCAGCCACTGTTTCCACTGGGCTGGTCACAGCAATCTCTGTAGTGGGTCTTTGCTTGTGCCTTGGCAGCCACCGTCTCCCCACACAGCAGCCAGAGGAGTCTTTAAGACTGTCAAAGCCTCAGTGGCTCCCACTGCCCTTAGAATAGAAGCCCAGGCTCCCTGCCAGTACGTGCCATGGGCTGGTTCCTCCCCATCCTTCCTGCCTTGGTCAGACCCTGCCGGTTCTGTCTGTCTTACTGCCTGGCTTACTGCCTACCTAAGTCGTTGGTCTTTCTGTCCTTCCTCCCCTTCTTTCCTTTCTCTTTCAAAACTTTTCCCACCCCATGGTGCTTTTTTTTTTTTTCTTTTTTTCCTGCTATCAGGATGGAACCCTGGGGCCCTTAACCACTGAGCCACATCTCCAACCCTTTTTTATTTTTTATTTTTATTTTTTTTGAGACAGGCTCTCTCTAAGCTGCTTAGAGCCTCCCTAAATTGCTGAGACTGGCTTTGAACTTGTAGTCCTCCTGCTTCAGCCTCCCCAAACACGTGCTACCACACCTGGCCCATGGTGCCTTTTCTCCCAGCCCCCTTCCTGTCCCCTGTCCTAATCTTGTCCTATCTCATCTGCTCCCACACACAGCCAGAGGCTGCCCCTCCCCTGCTCAAAACCCTTCAGTGGCTCCCTAGGGCCCTCAGACAAAGTCCAGGCTTCTCTTTGTGGTCCACAAGGCCCTGTGTGCCTTCATTTCCTTCATTTATTCATCAAGCATTTATTAAACACCTCGTGTGTGCCAGGCACTGTGCCATGAGATGGCATCACCGGAGCACAGTGAGCCTTTCCTGGGGCCTTCGGACGTGCTGCCAGCTGGCCTCTTCTGCTGGGAGCCTTTCCTGCCACTTTGTGCAAACAGGCCTGTCTGCTTGATGCTGGCTCCCGTGTGCCCCTCTGAGGGAGCCCCAGGGCCGCCTGGGGTCCTTACCTGCACTGCTTCCTTGTCCTGCCAGGAAATTCCGCTGTCAGAAATCCTCACGGTAGAGACCGCCCAGAACTTCAGCCTCGTGCCTCCAGGCACCAACCCACACTGCTTCGAGATTGTCACTGCCAACGCCACCTACTTTGTGGGCGAGACTCCCGGCGGGGCCCCCGGTGGGCCGAGCGGGCAAGGTGCTGAGGCTGCCCGAGGTTGGGAGACAGCCATCCGCCAGGCCCTGATGCCCGTCATCCTCCAGGACGCACCCAGCGCCCCAGGCCATGCACCCCACAGTAAGTCCCCAGCCGGGCCCCTGCCAGGATGGATCTGGAAGGGCTTGGTAGGACCCTGAGGAAGGTAGGTGACGGTGGGGCTGGGAATGTGACCACTGGGCTCAGGGCTGAGTTAAGATCTCTGTCAAGCTCTGACCGATGTGTGGCCTTGGGCACGTCAGGTCCCCTGTCTGTGCCTGTCAGATGCGACAATGGCTCCTCGTGCGTTTCCCTGAGGGCCTCCTCTGTTCAACCTATGCTGGGCAGTGCTTGGGACACAGCTCAAGACCTGCTCTCACCCTCCCAGTGGGGCCGAATACCTGTCCCCAAACAGCGATGACACAGTGAAGGCAGGACCAGGGCAGGGGAGCCAGGGGGCTGGAAGAGCCCAGGTGGGTGCCTGAGCCCATCTGCGAGTCAGGAGGGCTTCCTGGAGGAGGCAGAAAGGGCAGGACGGGGAAAGCAAGTGGGAAATCCCTTCAGACTTGGGAGAGGGTGGTCAGGGAATATTAGTTCCCAAATGGCCAGTGTGGTACAGCCAGGAGGCAGGAGAGCACTTGCTGGGAACGAGGTTCAGCGAAGAGGCCAGCGTGCTGGGAACGCCCAGCAGCTCAGGAGGGGCTGGAGTCAGTAGATGGGGACTTGACTGTGCTTTGGAGGCCAGTTAGGGGCCCTGGGCTTCCTCCCAGGCTCTGGGGAGCCTTACGTCAGCTTTGTACTTCAGCAAGATCCCCCTGGCTTCCCCTGAAGGGTGAGTAGTAGGGAACAGGACTGGGGTAGGGAAGCCAGGCCAGAGTCTGGGGGCAGTTTGAATGGGGGGTGGGGAGCAGGGGCCTAGAGTGGGCTGTGGGCAGGTGGGAGAAGAGAGACTTCAAATGGTAGAAGGATCAGGACTTTGGAAATGTCTGGCTCTGGTTGGGTTTGCAGTGGGGCAAATTCAGGGGAAGTTGCTAGAATCAGTCTGGACTTTCCCTCCAAGCCTCAATTTCCTTCTCTGTAAAATGGGATTGGTGTGCCTCCCTGGGTGCTGGGATCCCTGGGTAAAATGCTCAGCATATGGTTTGTGGCATCACTTCTTCAACCCCTCAGGGTATCTTATTACTCCTCCCAGTGACCCTAGGAGGGAGGTCCTTTTATTATTCACATTTTCTAGATGAGGAGACTAAGGTTCAGGGGCGGCCAGGTCATAGTCCTGTGCAAAGATGCACCATGATTCCAACCTGGGTGGTCTGGCTCCAGTGGCAGCCTTTGAAGGGATGGGTGAAGACAATCTTGAGCCTGGGGTCCCCTCACCTCCGCTCTCCCCTCATCCCAGGACAAGCATCTCTGAGCATCTCTGTGTCCAACAGCCAGATCCAGGAGAATGTGGTAAGATTCCCGCCCACACTAGATGCCTTCCCCCTCCCATGCAGCCTCCGGTCTCCTGTCTCCGTGGCCTCCTAACTCCATTTTCACCCCTGCCCCTCCTGTCCCCACCCTGCAGGACATCGCCACTGTCTACCAGATCTTCCCAGATGAGGTGCTGGGCTCAGGGCAGTTTGGAGTGGTCTATGGAGGTAAGGGCCCTTCTGAGCCAAGTCAGGGGCTGGGCAGAGCCTGTCTGCCTGGGCTCCCTTTTGGCCACATGCTCCCCCCCTGTTTTGATTGGCTGAGAAAGCTCCATTCTGGGGGCGCTA
Source organism: Sciurus carolinensis (assembly GCF_902686445.1). Classification (NCBI taxonomy): domain Eukaryota; kingdom Metazoa; phylum Chordata; class Mammalia; order Rodentia; family Sciuridae; genus Sciurus; species Sciurus carolinensis. Next base: position 55,886,831 of record NC_062228.1, on the reverse strand, counting down.
GGTTGTAGGCCCCACTTTGTCCATGGAAAAACTGACGGGCTTGGGCTGGGGTTGAGGCTCAGTGGCAGAGCATTTGCCAGCATGTGTGAGGCACTGGGTTCGGTCCCAGCAGCACATAAAAGAACTAAATAACCAAAATAAAGGTGTCGTGTCCATCTACAACTAAAACAAAACAGACAAAAACCGGCGCGCTTGCCTCCTGCACTCTGATCGGACACAGAGCTAGATCCTTGATTCTCATTGGTTCTACTCTAGTTTCCCAGGTTCGTTCCCTCCTCCAAACTCTCTTACTTTCCTTCATTCCACTTTACTTCCTCCATCCCCCTGTCACATTGGGGACATTTCAGAGCCACCTGGATGGCCTTCCATCACCTTTGCCCACCTGGCTGGGTCGTCGCGGTAGGGGGTGAGCACCTCCTGCAGGTCTGGGCGGCCTTATTCCCTCATCTCTTACCTCTCCTTCCCTGTTCCTCAGGAAAGCACCGGAAGACTGGCAGGGATGTGGCAGTGAAGGTCATTGACAAATTGCGCTTCCCCACCAAGCAGGAGAGCCAGCTGCGGAATGAAGTGGCTATTCTCCAGGTGAACACCGGGGACTGTGGAGCCGCTATGCCCTGCCCAAGAAAGGCCTTCCCATCCTGCTTCTTTCTTTCAAAAGGCATCTGGCTTAGTCAGGGAGAGCTTCCTGGAGGAGGGGACATGTGTGCTGAGACTGAGGGGGCGAGGTGTTCTGAGCAGAGGGACCAGGCCTGTGCAAAGGCCTGGGGGTGAGAGAGGGCATGAGGTCTCTCAGGAAGGAGGGGGTGGGAGGAGAGGCCAGGGAAGAGGGTGGGGCTAGGCCCAGTGGGTTTTCTCCTGAAGGTAGAAGAAATTCTGAGGGATAGGGGTGTAGCCCAGTGGTAGAGGGTTTGCCTAGCATGTGGGAGGCCCTCAGGACCACAAAAAAGAAAAAAAAAAAAATACTAATAAAAAAATACATAGCCAGACATGGTGGTACACACCAGCTTGGGAGGCTGAGGCAGGAGGATCACAAGTTTGAGGCCATCCTCAGTAACTTAGTGATATTTGAGACCCTGTGTCAAAATAAAAACCCAAGAAGGCCCCTAAGGGATGTGACTCGGTGGTTAAGTGCCCCTGGGTTCAATCCCTAGGATCACATAATATTAGTAATAATAATAATAGCAAAATTTTTTAAAAAGGATTTTGAGCAACGGAAGACAGGCTCGGGAGTAGACTTCAGAAAACTCCCTCTAGCTGCCATCTGTGGTGGGAAGGGATGGGATGAATCTGGAGCTCAGGGAGGAAGGGACCTGAGCAGAAGTGAGGTTAGGGCAGAGCAGGCCTGTGGGGAAGGGGAGGGCTACAGATTTAACAATGTAGACATGACGGACATGAAAAGACCAAATGGAAAACTAAACAAAACCCAGAGTCACAGACAGACCAAGCTCTCTCTCCCACCCTCCTGCACCACCCCAGGGACGTCCTTCTGCTTTGTGGTCCACCTGCCTCCGCGGCTGACCCTCTGGGGTCTGAGTTCACGTGACCTGGGCCCTGACCCTGTCCCCTTCCAACCCCGCAGAGTCTGCGGCACCCCGGGATCGTAAACCTGGAGTGCATGTTCGAGACGCCCGAGAAGGTGTTTGTGGTGATGGAGAAGCTGCACGGCGACATGCTGGAGATGATCCTCTCCAGCGAGAAGGGCCGGCTGCCCGAGCGCCTCACCAAGTTCCTCATCACCCAGGTGAGCGCCCCCACGCGGCGGCCCTGGTGCCTGCGGGTGCTGGCCGCAGATAAAGAAGAGAACACCCGGAAAAAAAAATAGAGGGACAATAATAGTTTTTAAGAACCATAATAATAAAAAGGCTCCTAGACTAATAATAATTAAACAATAGATTAGCAACTAGAAAAATAATAGAGCAGTAACAATAGCTATTATTATTATAGAAAAATAATAACAGATGAGTCAGGCTCTGCCCCTGACTTTACCCACCTAGAAAAGGGGGGAAAGAGGCCTTTTCCCCCGCTCTGTCATTCAGTCAATCATCTGTTAAATTCTTAGACAAACTGCTTGGTCCCATACTGGGCAGTGCTGGGGAAACAGTGGTAAACCAAGACAGCTTCAGCCCTAGATAGCATCACCCAGTGCCCGCAGGGCTGGCACAGGGGAGGTTGAGCCTGACCATCATAAATTACCGTGGTCACTGACATTTATAGAGCACTCACAGCTGGGCAACTCTTTAACTCATGTAATCTTTTAGTAACCTATGTGGAGGTGCTATTATTACCATCACTCCTCTTTTCTAGCTGAAAAAACCAAGGTTCAGAAATGTCAAGTAACTTACCCAGGGTCACACAGCATCTGTGCTTTTAATTAGTAATGTCAAATTAATTTATTTTCATACAGAGTGTATATGTGGGGCCATTTTAATTGGTTTTCCATCATAGCATTGTGTGTTGTTCTGTCTGTACTCTTTTCACTTTAACAGTAGTTGAGTTATATCTTGATGTAAAGCACCAAATCCCCCGCTGATGGCCACGGCCATATAAGTTGTTTTACCTTTTGCACCATTATAAAGCACATCCTGTACATCCATCACAAACATGGAACCCAGGGGCACTTACCACAGAGCCACATCCCCAGCTCTTTTTATTTTTTTTATTGAGACAAGGTTTCACTAAGGTGCTGAGACTGACTTTGAACTTGTGACCCTCCTGCCTAAGTCTCGAGAGTTGCTGGGATTTCAGGTGCACGCCACCTTGCCCGGCTTGGTGGGAGAATTTCACGAGAGCACATTTCAGGTAGTAGACTTTTGATTCTTGAGAAACGTGTGCTAAAAGTTATTTTTAAAGATGTTGTTCTCTAAAATCTCTAAAATAACTGGATTTCATTCTTTAAAATCCTTTTCAATCTTTACTCCCACAAATAGAGTCCTATTTTCTTACTCCTAATCAACACTAAATAAAAGTAATTGTTTTTTTGTGAGGGGAATACTGGGGGTTGAACCCAAGGGTGCTTAACCCCTGAGCCACATCCTCAGTCATTTTTATTTATTTTATTATTTTTTAAATTTTAAGACAGAGTCTCACTAGGTTTCTTTCAGCCTCACTAAGTTGCTGAGGCTGGCTTTGAACCTTCTATCCTCTGACCTCAGCCTCCCGAGCTGCCGAGATTACAGGTGTGCACCACTGGGCCTGGCCATTTTTCTACTTCTTATGACTTTATTTGGCAGTTTAAAAATTACAGATGAGGCTCAGCATATTGTCAAGTTTATTGACCTTTTTTTTTTTTTTTCCTTTGATGTTCCTGTTGCATGTTTTTCAACTGGATGTTCTTTTGCTTATTGAGTCTTAAGAATTCTTCATCTGTGAAGAATCGTAGATCTTTGTCACTTACCCTGTTTGGGTTCTTTGATTCCAGTATTTACTTGCCTTTTTGTTTTCATTGTGACTTTTTTCAGAGGGTTTTAACTTTTCAGTGTTAAATGTCCCTATTGCAGTTTCTGGGTTTCCCATGCTTTCTAGAAGGGCTTCCCATGTGGCTGGGACACACCTTATTCTGAGACCTTTTTTTTTTTGGTACTGGGGTGTGAGCCCAGGGGTGCTTAACCACTGAGCCACATCCCCAGCCCTATTTTTTTTTTTTTTATATTTTTTGTTATAAATGGACATGATACCTTTATTTTACTTATTTGTATGTGGTGCTGAGGATCGAACCCAGTGCCTCACGTGTGCTAGGCAAGCGCTCTACCACTGAGCTACAGCCCCAGCCCTTTATTGTATTTTATTTAGAGACAGGGTCTCGCTGAGTTGATTAGGGCCTCATTAAGTTTCGAGGCTGGGTTTGAGCTCACGGTCCTCCTGCTTCAGCCTCCCGAGTGGCTGGGACTGCAGGCAGGTGCACCTGCTGCCAGCCGAGACATCTCCTTTGTTTGCAAAGCGCCCTGTGCTGTGCTTCCTTTGCCCAGGCCCAGCACCTTCACCATCTCCTGCAGGTGCCTGTGTTTATCAGGCTGGCTTGTGGGGTGGGACCAAGAGCCAGGGAGGCAGGTGCTGGAGACTTTAGGTGGGGAGAGGGAAGGCAATGCTGTTGGCACTTGAAGTAGTTTCCTTTTCTGGTCTTCCTTTCCTTCCTGCCTTTTCTCCTGCTCTCTCCTCTTTCTCTCTCTTCCCCCACAGATTTCCACTCTCTGGGCTCTGGCCTGCTCCACCTCTCAGTCCTGTGCTAAGTTCTTTATGTCATGAACTTATTTAGGCCTCACCACCCTCTGAGGTAGGTATCATCATAACCCCATTTCATAGACGAAGAAACTGAGATTGAGGGAGACGCCAGGCTCTCCCGAGGTCGCACAGCTGGGCAGCCGCTGTTTTTCAACTGGATGTTCTTTTGTTTATCTGGGTCTCTCCAGCTGCCATTTGTCCTTGTTCACCGTGTTCACTGAGAGACAAGTGAACCACCCAAAAATCTGGAGGTGACAAGTACACATTCATCTTTCCATCTCGGTCTCACATGAGAAATGAGTCCGTAGAATGAGGAACGGGGACCACAGTGCTGGCTTTCAGTGTTTCCTTCAGAAAAAGTCATCGAGTGACATCAGGATAAATACAGAAATTTAATTCTTAGATGTAGGTGACAACTGCAGGCTTACGTGGCTCTGGGCTTCCTGTACATTTGGCATTTGGTTTGGTTTGCACAGAATGGAGGCAGAATCATAGTGCCCACAGGTAGGTGGCTGCAAAGGCTAACCAGTTTTGTTTTGCTTTAATCAGCTCACCTTGCCACCTTAAAGCATGTTCATGAATAGATGCAGCTTTGAGACACACACACAAACATATTTACCTGCAGGCCATTGTAAAAATGATAACCGATAATAACAGCAGTAATGCAGCAGGCCCCTTAGCTAAGATTTCAGTTACGAACAGTCAACTGCAGCTTGAAAATAATAAGTGGAAAAGTCAGAAATAAACAATTCATACTTTTTTTTTTTTTTTTTTTTTTGTTCCAGGGATTGAACCCAGGGATGCTCAGTGTGGCACTGAGCCACATCCCCAACCCTTTTTATTTTGAGATAGGGTCTTACTAAATTACTTAGGGCCTTGCTAAGTTACTGAGGCTGGCCCCCAACTTGTGATCCTCCTGCCTCAGCCTCCCAGTTTGCTGGGATCATAGGCATGCATCACCATGGCCAGTTTCCATGGGACATCTTAAAATACTTCCTGGGATTTCTAGCCAAGCATGGTAGTACATATCTGTAATCCCAGAAACTTGAAAGACTGAGACCTGAGGATTGCAAGTTCAAGGCCAACCTCATCCACTTAGTGAGACCTTGGCTCATAATTAAAAAAAAAGGCTAGGGATGTTGCTCAGTGTCCCAGGGTTCAATCCCCAGTATCAAAAATTAAGGTGGGGGGAGGATTTCTGCAGTTTGCATGCAGCCCTTTCTGTACCAGGCACTCGCTCAAGCACTAAACCACTCATTTAGACTTCACAGGAGTCTCTGGGGTGGGTATTATTATTACCCCCATTTTACAGATGGAAAACTGAGCCCAGTGAGGTGAAGTGACTTGCTCACAATCATAAGTCAGTAAGTGCAGAAAAACCACCAGGTTTTCCACTAGGGCAGGTGGCTCCAAAATCTGCCCACCTCTCGAGAGTTACCTCTAGGATATAACCCATGTCAAGTTTCTGCTGTTTGTAGTTTGTATTGCTTTCTATTACGGTTTTTTAGAGGGTTAAAATATGTTAAGAAAACTTACACTATAGAACCTTCTTGAAAGTCCTTGTTCTGTTCATAGCTCTTTAGGAGTTTACCAGATGCTAGAGGGTCTCAGGTTGCCCCCAGACCCTCCACCCTAGCCCACCTGCTAGAGTTCTGGACCCAATTCTTAGCTCTTGGGTGTAAATGACTCTGGGGTTCTGAGATCCTTGGTGTTTGGACACCGCCCCTAACCTGGGGAGGCTTCTTCAGGGACACAGAGCAAGGCATGGATGGGGTTAGGAGTGCGGGCTGCCCAGGGCTGACTCCAGGGCAGTGCCTTCTGCCTTTCTCACTGCTCTGTCTCCTCAGATCCTGGTGGCTTTGAGACACCTTCACTTCAAGAACATCGTCCACTGTGACTTGAAACCAGAAAACGTGTTGCTGGCGTCAGCTGACCCATTTCCTCAGGTCAGTCATGTCCCCTCCTGATTTGGGGAGGTCCAGTCCATTGGTGGATGGGGACTGTAATAAACAAGATACAGGTGTAGCTGTGGGTGCGGGATCTTGGAACCCAAGAAGACAATGGTTTAGATAAGATAGAGGCTTGTTTCTCACTTCTGTAGGATCTGGCATAAGCATTCTGGGGCTGCAAAGGCTGTTCTATCTGTTCTATAGTCTTGGGGACCAGGCTTCCTGCTATCTTGCAGCCTCTCTGTTGGGGTGCTGGCCTTCCTGACCCATGATGGGCCCTCATGTCATCTGCATTCTTGCTAGGAAAAATGAGGAAAGAAAAGAGGTAGAAGAAATGGGCACACCCCTTTCTTTCACTAAGGTGGTACTTAGAAGTTGCAGCATCACTTCAACTTATGTCCTATTGGCCAGGGCTTGATCACATGGTCCTGGGCTGCAAGGGATGCTGGGAAATGTAGTCTTTATTCTGGGTTGTCTTGTAGACCACAAAATTGAGGACTTTTTGAAGAGAGAAGCAGAGAACAAATACCAGTGAATAGCTATGGTCCTGATAGGGAAAAGGTTTTTGACAAGTCTCCCTTATGGGAGGAACCAACTTGGGCAGGGTGAGGCCATAATAGCTATAATTTATTAAGTACCTACTGTGTATTTGGGCCTGTAGTTACAGGTTCTTGTCTGGTCCTTCCACATCCCTGTGGAGTTTTTACTTTGTTGTCTGTTTATTGAAGATCCTGTCTGTGCCCAGGGGATGGCCATCTGTATCAGTAGTTGGGGGCAGGGGTTGCCTCCCCCCCACTCGCCCAGGGACATTTGATGTCGTTGGAGACAGTTTTGGTAGTCACAACTGTGGCAGGGGGAGGGTTGCTCCTGGCATCTAGGGACACTGCTGAACATCCTACAGTGCCTAGGACATTCCTCCACAGCAGTGAATCATCTGGCCCTGAATGTCAGGAGTGCCAAGCTTGAGAAACTCTGGTTTAGAGCAGCGATTTCCACAAGAAATACAATGCATGCCAGAGATAGAATTTACTTTTGTGTGTTTGTGTGGTGCTGGGGATGGAACCCAGGGCTGCTCTACCACTGAGCACCCCCCAGCCTTTTTTTTTTTTTTTTTTACTTTGAGACAGGGTCTTGTGAAGTTGTTGAAGTGTCCTTGAACTTGATCCTCTTGCCTTAGCCTCCCAAGTCACTAGGTTTACAGGCATGTGCCCAGTCCGCGAGCAGCACTTTAAACACTTGATCCTGTTGAGTCCCCAGAAAGCCCGAGAAGAGGCTGCTACATACATCCCCTATACAGATGACAAAACCAAGGTTGGAGGGATTAGGTCCTTCGCCCGAGATCCCCAAGGCCTATTCTGTTAGACACTGCTCCTAACATGTCGCATGTGTTCCACCATACATCCACCCCTTAAGGTGGGGACAGTTGTGATCTCCACAGTGCAGAAGAGAGGGGAGGCTGAGACCCATACTGGGAGGTAGAGGTATAACTTCAGGGACATTTATTGAGTGTTTGCTGCTTGCTGGGCACTGTCCTGGGCTTTGGTGGGTTAATTCACATAGCCCTTTGAGAGCGGGCTGTTCTTCTTCTCCTCCTCATTGAGATGAGGAAACTGAGGCACAGAGAGGGAAAGTCTCTGGATCCAAACCAGCATTTGATTTTCTTTGAAATACCATGGCGAGTGGCGGGTGGTGGGTGGCATCCTCATAGCCTCCACCTGTCACGCTCTGCAGGTGAAGCTGTGCGACTTCGGCTTCGCACGCATCATCGGAGAGAAGTCCTTCCGACGCTCTGTGGTGGGCACACCTGCCTACCTAGCACCCGAGGTGCTGCTCAACCAGGGCTACAACCGCTCCCTGGACATGTGGTCGGTGGGCGTGATCATGTATGTCAGCCTCAGTGGCACATTCCCCTTCAACGAGGACGAGGACATAAACGATCAGATCCAGAACGCTGCGTTCATGTACCCAGCCAGCCCCTGGAGCCACATCTCAGCTGGAGGTGAGCGCTGAGGCTTGGCAGGGAGGCACGGGTGGTGGGCGGGGCCAAGGAGGCGGGGCCGCAAGAGTGAAGATCCTGAGGCTGCTGGTGCAGAGAATTCAGCCTCTGCTTGGTCTGGACCACAGGAGGGGCCGTACTGTAAGTGGTGGGATGAGACTAGGAACTCATAGAACCGGTGTCCTGGAGACTCATAGAACCCGTGTCCCCTAGGTTATGTGGGTTAGAAAACGAAGCTCCGCCAGGCATGGTGACGCACGCCTGTAATCCTAGCAGCTCAGGAGGCTAAGGCAGGAGGATCTCAAGTTCAAGTCCAACCTCAACCACTTAGTGAGATCCTATCTCAAATTAAATATAAAGAGGACTGAGGATGTGGCTTAATGGTTGAGCGCCCCTGCGTTCAATTCCCCAGTACAAAAAACAAAAAAACAAAAACAAACAAAAACACAAAACTCCACAAGAGTGCTTAGATTGATATTGGGAGTCCTGGGTACCAAGGGAGACTCGGCCTGTTGGGTAAGAGCTAGCAAGGGATGGGACCTGAGGAAGCCAAAGGAATGGGGTGGCTTAGAAGGGGGCACACCCTCCCAAGGTAGTCATTAGAGTCTGGAACCCTGTGTGACTAGGAGACCAATCCCTGGCAGATACTAAGAGGTGACTTCTCAGAAAGCTCAGAGTGAAAGCTTGTCCTCCAAGGCTTCTTACTGAGGAGAGGGCCTCAGATGAGCGCTGGATCATTTTAAACCCCTGACACTCAATAATCCTCTTCACTAAGAATGGGCCTCAGCCCCCGGGCCTTCTGCAGGCAGCAGTGACTACCGACTATTTGATAATATGAAAGGTTTTCATTTTGCTTTTTTGAATATGACCAGTGATAGTTGGATTTCTACAAACCAGCATGATGTGAAATTTCTACTTGAAATATATATGTGAATTTTTAAAAAGCAGGTGAATGTAACACAAAATTTTATCAAGTTTCTTTTCCATATGTTAAACATTCACATTCACATTTTTATTTATTTAGTTTTCTTTTTGTGGTGCTGGGGATGAAACTCAGGACTTCAGGCATGCTCACCAAGCACTCTACTACCCAGCCCTAGTTCACTTTTTAAATTAAAAAAAAAAAAAAAAAAAAAAAAATATATATATATATATATATATATATATATATATATATATATATATATATTTGAAACTGGGTCTTCCTAGGTTTCCCAGGCTGGTCATGATCTCTTAAAGAGATCCTCCTGGGGGAAAAACAAAAAAGGATCCTCCTGCCTCAGCCTCTCCTGTAGTGGGGACTAGAGGCATGTGCCACTGTACCCAGCTCCCTGTTCACATTTTTAAACATAGTTAAGGGTCTACAGTGAAAATCCTCTTTCACTCCTTTGTTTGCTGTTCTTTCCAAAAGGCAATGGCAATGGCATTAGACATGATGTGAGATATGTATATCATATATGCTTTGCCCTCACAATAGATTTTGGTTATAAATGACTTGAGTTAAAGAAAAATATTAAATGGAGAATAGTGCTGGTGAGCCTGTACTATTGTGACGATGATATGGAAATGGGGGAACTGAGGTAGAGAATTAGCGAAACGTATAGGAACAAGTGTGCACGCACGGAGGAGACCATTTCGTAATTTAATGACAAAATCAAAATCTGTAGGCATGTGATTGGCACAGCTGAGCCCCCCTAGCCCCCTCAGCTAGGCAGGTAGGCCGCGTGGCCTGGTGGGAGGAGGCGCCCCTCACCGCGCAGGACCTGAACTCTTGTCTTCTGCGCAGCCATCGATCTCATCAACAACCTGCTGCAGGTGAAGATGCGCAAGCGCTACAGCGTGGACAAGTCTCTCAGCCACCCCTGGTTACAGGTGCTGCTGCGGGGCGGGTTGACACTTTGGCGGGGTTGGAGGGGTATAGGTCTCCCATTGGCTAGGCTGTGAAAGGGGTGGAGCCAAGTAGTTGGGCAGGTTGCGTAGGGCGGGGCGGCACCTTCACAGGTGTGGGTGGTACCCTGGCACGGCAGAGCACCGGCGCTGCTCTGCCTCCAGTTGGCTGCCCATGTTGCGGCCCAAGCTAATCCCAGTTCTCCCGGGCCCAGGAGTACCAGACGTGGCTGGACCTCCGAGAGCTGGAGGGGAAGATGGGCGAGCGGTACATCACACACGAGAGCGACGATGCGCGCTGGGAGCAGTTCCTGGCAGAGCACCCGCTGCCTGGCCCCGGGCTACCTGCCTACGGGGAGCTCGGAGGCACCCGTTCACCACCCGACCACGAGATGCAGGGACTGGCTGAGCGCATCAGCGTCCTCTGAGGCCCCGTGTCCCCGCCTTGTCGCCTTTTGGAGCAGCCTTCCATACCATCCCAGCAACAAACTGTTGAAGGGGAACTGGCTTTCTGCGCACACGGATGGGACGTCAGCAGGGGGCTGCGGTGGAGGAGTTATTCCCAAAGGCCCCTCTCCCTCTCCCAGCAATTAAAATGGACTCATCTCTGGCCCCATGGCCTTGGTCTCTGAGGCTCGGCACTGAATCATTAGCCTCCACCTGTTCACAAGGTGGAGGTCAGGAAGGAAGACTGCCGGCACAAGAGGGAGGCAGGAGGTGGGGAGGAGTTTTGGGAGGAGGACTAGCTGGGGAATTGAAGGGGAAAGAGCATGACATGGGGGTGGGCAGAGGAGCTGGAGCAAAGCACAGAAGCGCCTCCACTTCGGTGGGGTGACAGCTGATAAAACCTCCTTAAGTCAAAAATGCATTTAATCCACCCACTTTTTATCAAGCATCACAATAGCAACAGAGTTCACTGTTGTTTCCCCTCAGGATCATGGGGGTGCTGCCCAAGTCTGTTCTACATATTATTAGTCTGGGAAAAGAGCAAAATTCAAAATCTGAAGCCCATTTCTACTAGGGTGCCATGCTAAAAGTTGAAATATCGTAAGCCAGACCATGAGCACAAGTGTGGTCCTACTAGAAGCCTCACTGATAAAATTTTCTTTCATCTTCCATCTTCCTTCTTCCCTTCTTTCCTTCTTTTACACTATAGGAGATTAAGCCTAGGGATACTCTCCACTGAGCTACATCCCCAGCCTTTTTTTTTTTTTTTTTTTTTTTAATTTAAAATTTTGAGACGGGGTCTTGTAAGTTGCCCAGACTGGCCTCAAACTTGTGATCCGCCTGCCTCAGGCTCCTGATTAGCCAGGATTACAGAAGGGCAACACTGTGTCTGGCAGTATTTTCTTTTGTACTGATGTACTGACTTCTTGACACCCCAAATGTACTCATTCACTCTTTCTTTCATGTGGGTCATTGTGCTAGGTGATATTGGTGGTGGGGACTCAGTGGTGACCAAGACAGCCCAGGCCATGCCCTCATGAAGTTCACTGTCCAGTGGAGACACAGACCTGTGTTTGGACCATGATGATCCAGAGTAGGCAGGGCTGGGATGGGGAGCAGCCTAGAGCAGTCTGGGGGCAGGGATGGTGGCTGTCTGAGCAGACCTCTTAAGTTTCATCTTAGTTCTGAGGTTGTGAACAGGGGAAAGGGCGTGGAGGGAACATGTCTATCTCCTCTGCTTTTGACCTCTGCCCTCTACCTCCCTGACTTTTGGTCAGTGAATAATCTGAGTATGCATGTGGATAAAACTTGGGCATGCTCAGGCTTACACAACATAATTAAAGACTCACCTAAGCTCTATAGAACAGGGAAGAATTGAGCAGTCTAGCCAGTTGAAGCTTAGAGCAACTTGTCTACCTGCTGGTTGGTTCCAGAGCTGCAGCTCTTTAATTTGAAAAAGCTAAGTGAGCCTCTGAGGATATGCAAATGGGTAGTCACACCTCTGAGTCAGAGCTAATACTATGGGGGAAAGTCTCTGAGATCCATCCCAAATGCCTGTCTTCTAAAATGGGACTAGGATTCAGGAGTGCGAATAACACAGGGATGACTCCATCTCCAGTGACAGATCCTGGCCAGCAAGTCTATGGAAACGCCACTCCCCGCACCCGTCCGCAACTGCACTCCTGCCTCGGCCACCAGTTTTGTTAACATCCTGAGACCAGGAGTTAAAGACACGATTCAGAAACATGTTACCTGTGAAAATGCCTCAGTGACAGAATTCCAGAATGCCCAATGTCATGAGGATGCCATGGCAGATAAAATCAAATCCACACTGCAGAAACTTAGGGTCCTGCAACTTAAACCACTAGAGATAAAAGGTCTGTCATGCCCAGTGCGGTGGCCCACACCTGTAATCCCAGCGCTTGGGAGACTGAGGCAGGAGGATCGTGGGTTCAAAGCCAACCTCATCAACTTAGTGAGGCCCTAAGTAACTCAGCAAGACTCAGTCTCTAAATAAAGTATAAAAAGGGGTTGGGGATATGGCTCAGTGGTAAAGTGCCCCGGGGTTCAATCCCTGGTACCAAAAATAAAAAAAGTCTGTTGCATCAGGACCAGCAGACACCACAGAAGGTAATTTCAATAGGGACACTTGTAGATACTGTGAAGAAAAGGGACATTGAAACTGAGACTGTCCAGGTTTAAAATGCCAGTCTCCCTAGTGACCCTTCCAGCAGATGTTGTCCTGTGTCCACAAATACCCCTCAAGTCACCAGAGGATGTGTCACCATCCCATCAGCAGGCATCCTACCAGGGTCTAGCACACACAGGGCCAATCCCCCACTTCAGTACACAGCAGTCATCATGATAAGGCCACATTTGTCACGTGGTATATGCTTGTCTAAGCCACTCCGGTTTGCTGGACCCCTTATTACCTAGCACAGTTTCTTAGACTATGCCAATAAATACCTTAGAAAGAGTTATTCTATCACTCTGGAAAGCTAACGTTCTGTGTTCACAAGAGCCTCGTGGGCCCTACCTCTGCTCCCAACCATCTCAGTCCTCACCTTCCTCAGTACCCCGATCCCTCTGAGAGCCATCAGCCTGTCCCTCAGACCCACATCTTCAGTATCTGCTGGTTCTCGTGGGGCTTCCAACCCGGGCACACATGGGTGCATCTGGGGCTCTGACCTGCTAAAGGAGGAAATCGTTTTGTTTGTACTGGGGGTTGGACCCAGAGGTGCTTTACCACAGAGCTGCATCCTAGCCCCTTTGTATTTTTCGAGACCGGGTCTTGGTATTGTTGAATGCTGCCCTTGGACTCGGAATCCTCCAGCCTCAGCCTCCCGAGTCATGGGATTACAGGCATGTGCCACCACACCTGGTGAAACAGATCCTTTCATGGCCCTCCTGACACTGCCTTAGTGCTCCCCCAGAGGCCCACTGGGACCTCCAACCCATCACTCAGAGCCTCTTGATGTTCACTGCATCCCCTGCCACACTCCCATCCTGCCCATCATGAACTCCAGTGGTAAAGGGTGCTACTGGCTAGTACGAGGCCTCTAGGCTGTGAATGAAGTCGTCAAATGTAGGTTCCTCCTGGTCTGTGACCCAAACATCATCCTGCCTCTACCTCCCAACACCACCCACTCCAGTTTTCTTTCACACACTTTTGCTTCTGATGGTTCTCAACCCTTTTTGCTTTCCCCCAGAAAGTCACCAATAAACAGAGAGAAAATGCCTCAGTGTTTCCTTGGGACATCTACTTTTCTCGGACCCTGAATGATAATTTGAGAGATTTTGTTTTTCCTTGCAATTCCACTCCTGTCTGATTTGTTGGTAATAAACTCGTCTGCTCAGGCATCTCAATAGCTCCCTCACTGACACTCGGTACCTGCCCCAAGCCCTGGCTTGTAAAGGACACAATGTGTCTAAAGACTAATTACAGTGACATAACTCTTGAGTACACTATTTAGGACATGAACTTGTTCATGAATGTAAAATCTATTCACAGAAAGTATTTACTCTGTTTTCTTTTTTCTAATCCTAAAAGGCAATTCTGACAGATTCTGGGCCTGTCATGGGTTAAATTTTGCACCCCAAGCAACCAACCAAAAAAAGAAAAGATACCTTGAAGTCCTATTTTCCAGGACCTCTGAATATTAACTTATTTGGAAATAAGTTGTTGCTGATTTTTTTAGTTCAAATGAGGTCATTCTGAAGTAGGGTCTCTAATCCAACATGGTTGGTGTCCTTATAAGAAAGTGGCTATGAGCCAGGAGCAGTGGTGCACCCCTGTAATTCCAACTGAGGCAGGAGGATCCCAAGTCCAAGTCCAGCCTCAGCAATTTAGCAAGGTCCTGTCTCAAAAAAAGATCAAAGAAAAGTGCTGGAGAAGTGACTCAGTGGTTAAGCGCCCTTGGGTTCAATCCTTGGTACCAAAAAGGAAGTGGTCGTGGCTGGTTCAGGCAGAGACTGGAGTAAGGCTCTGCAAACCAAGGAACGCCAGGGACAGCCAACCAACAGCCAGAAACTAGGGGGAGGCGAGGAAAGACTCCCTCACTGGTTGTAGAGGAAGCAAGGCCTTGCGACTTCTAACGTCTGAGACAGTTTTAAGTCACTTCATTTGTGGATTTAACCCGATGTGGCACGCGATTGCTGAGCTCTACTTCCCTTTTTATAAAACAATTTTGAGACGGGTGTTGTTAAGTTGCTGAGGCTGGCCTCGAACTTGCCATCCTCCTGTCACAGCTTCCTGAGCAGCTAGGACTACAGGCATGCGCCTCTGCTCCTGGTCCCACGTGATACTTTGAAAGAGTCTTAAGAAACGAACTGAGGCCTGTCTGGATGTTGTCAAACATGGATTCCAAATCTTTCAGCTCTTACCTCTCCTTCAACTGACCTGAGGACTCTACCCCAGAGCCGTTAGTTTGGGGCCAACCTTCCTTCTCATTTTAGTCTCCCAAATCCTCTTTCTCCTTTCCCCCAACCTTGGGGGCACTAGGGAGCCCTGGCTTTGTTTGCCCTTTCCGTGACTGTATGTAAGATCACCTCTACAGGTGCTGGCCCTGCAACACTGGAGCGATGGGATTCTTGGGCCTCGCCCTCCGAGCTCGGGCCTGCTCCCTCTACTGGGTCCCCTGCCGCTAGCATGGCTGCAGTCATGCTCTTAATCTCTATGTGCTACCGCCGGTCAACGGCTGCTCACTGAAAACACCCAGCTTTCTCAGCTCTCAGGCTAAGCCCTGTTAAATCTTAGCCCCCCACATTCTCCCGGCCACGTCACTATTCACAGTTGCCCAAACCTGACCCCAGACACCCTCCTTCCCCTCCCTTTTGAGAGACACAGCCTCATGACTGCGGTTTCTTTACCCGAATTCTTACTTTGCCTTGTCTTGACCTTGCAGAGCCCCCGCTTGACAAGTGGATGGCTCTTACCTTGGTTATCCAGAAGGGAATTTCCAAGGGACTGAGTGGCCAGGGCTGGCTTTCAACAGCCCAGAGTCAACCCTTTCCTGAGCCAGTCAGACCAAAGGGCGCACTCGGGGAGGGAGGATTGGAGGAAGCAGAGATGTTGATCAAAGGGTACAGAGAGAGCTTTGGTTACACTGGATGGTGAGTTTTAATGTTTTCATGAGTTTCTTGTCAGCCTGCTCACCATAGTGAATAATAGTCTTGTATATTTCAAAGTTGCTATGAGACTAGTTTTTTTATTGTTCTTGCTACACACACACACACACACACACACACAAATGATTAAAGAAACTGGGTGCAGTGGCCTCATACCTGTGATCCCAGTGACTCGGGAGGCTGAGGCAGGAGGATCTCAAGTTCAAAGCCAGCTTCAGCAATTTAGTGACGTCCTGAGTAAGTTAGTGAAAACCCTGTCTCAAAATAAAATATAGAAGGGATGGGGAGATAGCTCAGTCGGTAGAGTGCTTGCCTTGCAAGCACCAAGGCCCTGGGTTCGATACCCAGCACCGCAAAAAAATAAATAAATAAATAAATAAAATATAGAAAGGGCTGGGGATGTGGCTCAGTGGTTAAGTACTCCTGGGTTCAATCTCTGGCACCAAAAAAAAAATCAATGAGGTGATATATATGCTAATTAGCCTGGTTTAGTCTTTTATAACATATCCGGAGATCAGAACATCACATTTACCCCATAAATATACACAATTATTACCTGTGAATTATAAATAAGTACAGGACTGGGAATATAGTTCAGTGATCTAGCCTGTGCTATGCATATACAGTAACAAATAAATAAAAATTTAAAAATAAGACAAGGCATAGTGGCACAAGCCTGTAATCCCAGAAACTTAAGAGGCTGAGGCAGGAGGATTGCAAGTTTGAGGCTAGCCTCAGCAAACTTAGCTAGATTTTGTCTCAAAAAAGTGGGGTGGGGGTTGGAGGGTGTAGTTCAGTGGTAGAGCATCCCTGGGTTCCATCCCCAGTACTGCAAAAACAATTATAAATAAAACTAAAGCCCCTCACAAAACCCAGCATACCTATGGTGCTCATATTTTTAAAAATATTTTTTAGATATCGATAGACCTTTATTTTATTCATTCATTTACATGTGGTGCTGAGGATGGAACCCAGTGCCTCACACATGCTAGGCAAGGGTCCACCACTGAGCCTCAACCCCAGCCCTACAGTGCTCATATTAACCTGAGATGAGAGAGCGGATACTTGGAGTGAGAGTAGGTGTGCTCTGTGGTACACCATAGTTTTGGTGTGATTTGGAGACAGAAAGGACTCTTGGTGGCTGTAGGAATGTTAATTAAAAATGTTACTAAGCCTGCTGAACTTTTAGGAACTTTGCTTCTGTCTCAAGAAGCAACAGTGTTTAAGATCCATGTATCATCAGAAAGACCCCAGAAAGCAACAGATGGCAATCTCTCAACCGCAGAGAGTGACTCCTTAAAGAATCTGCTACTAATTTGGCAACAGCAAAACACCTTCATGGACACATGTGTGTCATCTGAGCCATGACTGTGTTCAGGGAGGTGGAGGCAAGGCGAGGCTTTTAAAGATGAGGAGCACATGGGATATTTTGAAACAGTAATTCTTTTTTTCTTGTACTGGGGATTGAACCAAGGGGACCGTAACCACTGAGTCACATCCCCAGCCCTTTTTTATATTTTATTTTGAGACAGGGTCTCACTGAGTTGCTCAGGGCCTTGCTAAATTGCTCAGGCTGGCCTTGAACTTGAGATCCTCCTGCCTTGGCCTTCCAAGCTGCTGGGATTACAGGTGTGTGCCACCGTGCCCTGCTGAAACAGTAATTCTTGGTTACCAGGATCAGTAACCTGGGTGGGTCCAAGTTTATACAGGCAGTCATTGGGCAGGGGTCCTTACAGAAGTGTGTGTGTGTGTGTGTGTGTGTGTGTGTGCGCGCGCGCGTGTGTGTGTGTGCGCGCGCGCGTGTGTGCAAGTGCATGAACTTGTGGTGGCCTTTGTGATTGGGCAGAGGCTTGTGATAATTCTTTTTATCAGGCATGTGCATGCCTGATCTGTGATCTTTGGGGTTTATTATTATTTTTGTTAGGGCTTGACACAGGTGACTCCATTTTGATTTTGACATCTTACCCAGTGAAATTCCCTGGCTGATGGAGACACTGAACTTGCTCCTTCCCCAGTCCCCCATCTTACCCTGACTTACTTCCCTCATCTCATCTGACATTCTGCTAGAAGAACTTGAAATCTCATAATTGTTTTTTCTTTTTGTGGTACTGAGGATTGAACCCAGGGCCTCACACGTGCTAGGCAAACACTCTGCTAGTACATCCCCAGCCTTTTTTATTTATTTGGAGGTGGGGGTCTCAATAAATTGCCCTAGATTGTCCTCAAACTTGCCTTCCTCCTGTCTTAGCCTCCTGAGTTGCCGGGATTATAGGCATGTGTCACCTCGCCCAGCTCCAACTCTCATGATTTAAGTCCCCTGACACTGCAAAGCCCCGTTGGAAGCTTGATGTTTTACCTACTCTGCAGACACCTTAGATCAAATAGGTTTAAACATGGTCTTTGATCACATTGGGGCAATTTTTTGTATCCAGGGAACTGCTGTCTTGACTACCCAAGAAACCTGCAGAGCTGGGGATGCGACACAGTAGAGCACCTGCCTAACACGGGTGAGGTGCTAGGATCAATCCCCAGTCCTGCAAGAAAAATAAGTATTATAGGCTGGCTGGGGCCGTAGCTCAGGGGCAGAGCACTTGCCTAGCACAGGTGAGGCTCTGGGTTCAAGTTCCAGCACAAAAGACAGATGGATGGAAGGACCTGTGGTGACCGACTGACATCGCTGTCAGCCTCACTGAGGCCAGGGACCTTCAGGGGACACATGAACCGGTCCTTCACAGCTGTCAAGCCTTGGACATGTGGTTTCTGGGGTGGGGACGGGGGGTCTAAATGCTGCAGTCAGAAGCAACTGCTTGGTATTCCTTCCCAGATTTCTTCCTCCCCTCCTCCATCATCATCATCATCATCAGTAAGAACAGAGTGGACTGAGGCTGGGGCTCAGTGGCAGAGCGCTTGCCTGGCATGTGTGAGGCACTGGGTTCGAACCTCAGCACCACATAAAAACAAACAAATAAAATAAAGGCATTGTGTCCATACACAACTACAAAAAACATTTTTTAAAAAGAACATGGAGAGGTCAAAAGGGAAATCTTCAGAGCTGGGGTTGTGGCTCAGTGGTACAGCGCTTGCCTGGCACGTGTGAGGCACTGGGTTCCATCCTCAGCACCACATATAAATAAATAAAGAAGATATAAATAAAGAAGATGTCATGTCCATCTACAACTAAAAAAATATTTTAAAAAAGGAAATTTTCAATATTGCTGTGGTTCTTCTGATACCACCAGACTCTTCACCTCCTGCTTGGAGTCCTCTTATCTGGCTGTCCCTCACCTCGAATATTGGTTTTACCTCTTTATTATCTTCTTAGTTATTATTCTCGGAATAACCGTCTTCAAATGACTGGTGATCAGGACCCTAAATCAGCTCCAGATTCAACCTTCCATCAGCAAATGGCTCAACCTGTCTCGCAGGGATGAAAACACAATTCTGACTTCACCCCAGACACTGACTATTCAGACAATCTGTTTCAAACTCTCCAGATCCCTATTTTCAATTCTTGATTGTCTCCCAACTGTTTGAAAATTAGATGGTGTAGGTCTGTCTTGAACGAGAGGACTGAATAGTTTTTCTCTACTAAAGTCCAGTTCTTTTTCTCCTTGGGACTCACTAGATCTTTTTAAAACTTAAGCATCAAACTCTTCTGGCTCCTAATGTGTGGAAGATACTGCTCCAAGTACTTGACAGATATCTCATTTGATCTTCAGAACAATTCTATAAGGTACAAATGGAAGCACAGAGAAGTTAGTAGCTTCCCAAAGCCACACAGCTGAAGTCCGCCTTCAATGTCTTTGCTCTCAATTCTACCACTGCTATCTCCATCATATGACCATAAGGTCATACGTGCACTCAAAAATCATAAAATGGAAGTTCTTCAGGGTGTGGGGTCACACACCTAAAATCCCAGCACCTCGTGTGTGTGTGTGGGGGGCAGAAAGGCAGGAAGATCACAAGTTTGAGGCCAACCTGGACAGTTTAGGGAAACCCTGCCTCAAAATAAAATAGAAGGACTGGGGACATAGTTCATTGGCAGAATGCCCTTAGGTTCCATACCCAGTACCAAAATAATAAATAATGAGATGAAGGTCTCACATGATCTTCTGGGCCCTGACTTTTTTAAAGAGTCAAGATCTGTCCCGAGCCCGGCGCGGTGGCGCAGGCCTGTGATCTCAGTGGCTCAGGAGGCTGAGGCAGGAGGATTATGAGTTCAAAGCCGCCTCAGCATTTGGCGAGGCCCTAAGCAATTCAGCGAGACTCTTTTTCAAAAGAAAAAAAATACATATATAAAATGCTGGGATGTGGCTCAGTGGTTAAATGCCCCTGGGTTCAATCCCCAGTACAAAAAAAAAAAGTCACGATCTGTCACGGGGGCTGGGTTTGTAGCTCAGTGGTAGAGCACTTGCCTAGTATGTGTGAGGCTCTGGGTTCGATTCTCAGCACCACATGTAAATAAATTAAATAAAGGTTCATCGACAACTAGAAAAAAAAAAGACTTTTTTTTTTTTTTTTTTTTTTTTAAAGATCTGTCTTGGAAATGGGTATGAAATCGGAGCTAGCTCATGAAGGCTGTAGAGAGGTACTAGCACACTGAGCGTAGTGACACAAGCTGGCCACCTGAGGGGGCGCTCGCGCCGCTCGCGGAGCATGGGAGGCACTGGAAGCCTTGGAAACCAATGGCAGGCTCAGACTCAGGACCACAAAACACGGAGAACAGAGCATCTTAGAAGGCTGAGAACAAAGCCTCTTAGAACGTAGAACAAAGGCCCCTGGAATCGCAGACTGGTGGAGCATATAGCCTCACAGCACCTAGGAGACAAAAGACGCTTAGATTCTCTGTTCTCATCAAATCATTTTATCTTCCATCCAACATTCAGAATTTGGGACACAACCGATCTTGGACTCTTAGAAGCAAGACCGGCTACCTAATTTTGTCTGCTCGGTGCAAAATGAAAATGTAGGGCACCTTGCTCAAAAAATGTGAATTTCAAGATAGCTATAGTAGACTATTAAACCAAGCGCCTAGGTCATCTGAGTCCCACATGGGTGAAGCCGGCCCTGCTTTAAGAGGCATAACTTTATCCAAGGATGTCGTCCGTTTTACAGAGTGTCTGGGAAGGCTTCCTGGAGGAGGAGGCGAAATCAGTGCTGACCCTCAACCCCACTCTCCCCCCAACCGCGCAGCCTCAGAAACTGAAGGTTAGGAAGGGGAGGTAGGAGCTTCTGCCAAATTGTCACGTGGATTCATTCTCTATTTATAGACCATCCTTCCTCTCTCGCCGGACAGTCCAATGGTAGCCAGCGCTCGCCCGCAGGAGGGCGGAACAGGCTGCGGGACCGGGAGGCACAGACCAATGGCATTGGAGCAAGGGCGGACTTGTTTCATTGTGACGAGAGAGGGGCGTGGTCAAGGCCCCGAGGCAGACTCACGGGGGGGCGTGGCGAGATTGCCTTTAAGCAGAGTGAGTAGGTAGCTTCGAGCATGCGTCGTGTTGGGCGGCGCGGGTGCTCTGTCAAGCAACTTCGTAAGGGAAGGAACCCGCCAATAGGAGGCGGTTGCTGTGTCGCCGGGGGCGTGGCCATGCAGATAAGGCACGGGTGGGCGGCCCAATGGGCGGGCGCCTATGCAGATGAGACGGTGACAGCCCGGCCAGCGGGCGGGCGGGCGGGCAGGCAGGCGGGCTGCTGGGGCGGGGAGGTGGGACCGGGAGAGGGGTGGCCGTGGGGCCCGGCCGGGCTGGGGCGGGGGTCCGCAGCCATGATCCGGGCCTTCTCGTTCCCGGTGAGCCCCGAACGGGGCCGGCTGCGGGGCTGGCTGGAAGGCAGCCTGGCCGGGCTCTGCGAGTTGCATTGGCTCCGAGAGAGGCAGGAGTACCGCGTGCAGCAGGCGCTGCGGCTGGCCCAGCCCGGAATGGGGGGCGCTGAGGCCGAGGACGAGGAGGACGCCGACGAGGACGAAGATGCGGCGGCGGCGCGCCGGGCCGCAGCGGCCCTAGAGGAGCAGCTGGTGAGGGGCCGCCTGTCCGTTCCTCCCTCCACCCTCGTCTATATCTGTCTGTCTGTCTGTCTCGGTTGGATGCTCAGACCACCCGTCGCGGGGGGGGGTGACTCAGAGAGGGGGAAAGGACAGGGGTAGGGTTGGAGACCCCGGAGTCCAAGCGGCGGGCGGGACCTGGCCTCCCCGCCCCCAAATCCGGGGAGGGGGTGCTGCATAGCCTCTGCTGGGGCCTCGTGAGATGCATGGCTCCATCCTCTACACCCCTTCCCCAAAGAAAATTCTTCTGGGCCCGAAGTGTGTGTCAAGACCGGATCTGAGTACTTTGCACGCGTCGTCTTCTTGCAGCTTGGGAGATAGTGGGTGGTAGTCCCCATTTTACAGAGAAAAAAACTGAGGCTCAGAGAGAGGAAGTGACTCACCCAAGGTCACACAGTCAGGATTCAAACATGCCCCTCTCCGGGCCCCGCTACTAGGGAGGGTTCCATCTTCTCTGAGTCCTGGTGTGCTTGGAGATCTCCAGAGGGGGCGCGGTGGGGGGAGGGGATTTTAGGGCCTCCAGAGGGAGGGATCACTGCTGGGAGTTCGCTCAGTCTCTGAGGGCCCCACCGGCATCATGACCGTCCGTGACAT
The DNA here is from genome assembly GCF_902686445.1 of Sciurus carolinensis. Taxonomy (NCBI): domain Eukaryota; kingdom Metazoa; phylum Chordata; class Mammalia; order Rodentia; family Sciuridae; genus Sciurus; species Sciurus carolinensis. Next base: position 55,864,570 of record NC_062228.1, on the reverse strand, counting down.
CCGTGACACTTGCCACTAATTCCTACCTGGTCCCAGCCCTCCTTAACCCAAGAAGAGGCAGGTTAAGGCAGCAGGGTGATCTGACTTCTGGGTGCTCTAATCGGGGAAGAAGAGCAGAGGTCTCCAAATTAGAGAAGCACCGTTCCTCTCCGTCCCTATGTCATTCCCGGAGTCTGGAGACCCCTTCGTGGTTACCCGCGCTCGCTGCCTACCACCACATCTCCGTGATCTGTGTCTGCTTCCTTTCTCAACCCTGTCCCTCTGTCTCGTCTCCAGGTCTTCCCTCCTTGCATTTCGGCTCTTCTCTCTCTTCCTGCCCCACGCCTCAGTCTCAGCCTGTCTCGTCCCCTCCCCCAGCCCACAGACCCTGGCTCCCCTTGCAGATCCCGTCCCGAGCCTGTGGGTGGTCAGAGCTTCCCGTTTGGGGAAACCTGAGCCGAGGTTGCGGGGGGTGGGGGTGGGGGAGGGGGCTCTCCCTGTCGCTGACCTCGACTGCCCCCTCCCCAGATGGGAAGTGGGGAGGGCCGAAGCCAGACGCCGGCGCTGCACGCCCAGCCCCTCCCCCGGCCGGGAGTGGGACCCTGCACATTCTTCTTGGAAGCAGAAACAGCTGTGGGAGGCCCCGCCCCCTCCAAAAGTTAGAGACTGGATTGTGGGGGCCTGCACCAGCTCCCCCTACCCCGAGGTGCCTGGGTTTCCGAAGGTGCCTCCATCCCTCCAGGAGCGAGGGCACTGCCCCTCTGCCTCCCCATCTCTATGCCCCTCATCTTCCGCGTCTCTCAGTCTCCTTCTCCTCTCCACTCTCCCCCAAACCTCAGTCTTCCTGGCTGGCATGAGTTGGTAGTGGAGAGGCCTGTCCCCCCACAGTCACCAGGCAAAGCTCTCCCAGCATCAGGGAGGAGGCGGTGGCGGGCGGGGAAGTGGGAGAGACAGCAGCACGGAGGGAGAGGCAGAGAAGCGCTAAATATAAACTCCTCAAGTGTTGGGGGTTCCTGGGTCCTTCTGAAGATGGGCCTCCTCTGTTCCCTGAACCCTTCTTACGAGACTTTCCCAGCATCTTCCACCTAAGAATACACTCTCTTGGAAGCAAGAAAGACAGAAGCCAGACTTGGTGACTTTCTAGTAAGAATGATGGAGATACCAGGTAAAGACTAGGGGTATTGCAGAAAATAGAGGTAAGAATTCTAGGTGGGAGTCAGGGGCTCCCTGGGTTCCATTTGCTCCCAGGAACAAAAAGGGCCACCTTTAGCAAGGAGGACTTAAGCTAGGCTTGCAGAGGATGTCCTACCAGAGCTAAAAGGGCTCTGGATCCTGATAGGGGAATATAAGGAAAGGGCAAAGGTGTGGGGTGTGGGACAAAGGTAGAGGGGCGTCCAGAAGCCCTAACTACACTCGTGTTAAGCCTGCCTGAGCTGAACGGCCTGCTTGTAGTAGAGTTTGCAAGAAAGGACCAGTAAGGGGCACGGAGGCGGGGAGGCAGGGAGCAGGATTCAGGCCAAGGACCTCTGGTCTTTTCGAGAGTCATCCTTTCTGTAGCTGGAAGGAATGAGGTCAGATTTGTAAAATTGGGGATGTAGACTGGGGACGATTTCAGGGTCATCTAGACACTGAGGAGGAGGCCGTGGGGGAGGAGTCCAGACTCTCTTCCTCAGCCCTCCCTATGTGGAAGAAATGATATGAGGCCTGCAGAATTTATCAAACAAAACCAAAAAGCAAAGCAAAAACAAAACAACAACAAAAAAACCCCAAAACATCATTTTACATTTATTTTTAATTATGCAAGTCATGTTTTAATTATTCCTTGTTAGAAATTCATCGCTTTCATGTAATGATGCAAGTTAGTATTAAAAGGAACTGCTCTCTTAACTCATTTAATCCTCACAGCAATCCTATAAGAGATGGAGTCACAGGATGCCATGTGACAGAGGAGAACACTGAGGCCCAGAGTAAAATCACCCACCCAGGGTCTCACAGCAGGGGAAGTGGCAGAGCTGAATTTGAACTCTGGCACTCTGAGACCAGCTCATGCCTCCTTAAACTCTCCCCATCCCTCCCTTGACACCCTAACTTCAGCCTCTCCCCTGAGGTCCCCGAAATTGTAACCTTGGCTTGAATCTCTCCAGACCTCTTCCTGAAAGGACTTCCTGCATCAGCTCTCAGAAACAGTTTACATACCAAGAAAGAAATGCAGAGCTTTTGTAGAAGCTTTGCTTTTTACAAATGCCAGTTTCTTGGGTGAGGTCCCCATCACTGTGCTAGTGGTTCTCAAAGTGTGACCCCTTAACCAGAGGCACCACATCACATGGAACTTGTTAGAAATGCAAATTCTTGGTTTCAACTCCAGACTGGGATCAGAAGCTCTGGAACTGAGACTCAATAATTTTGGTTTAAACAAGCCTTCCAGGTCTTCAGTAGGATGGTAGTCCTGTAAAATTATATCACATAGTGACATTCTAACTGTCTTAGTTTGTTGAAGTACACTCTTTGAGGTTAGCACAGGATAAAATTGCCTAATGATGCATTTCTTAGAATGTGTCCTCGATGTTAAGCAACACATGACTGTAATTCTGACCTCACTCTCATACTCTGTATTCTGCACTTTGATCTTTCTGCTAATGCTTTATCATGGCCACGGTTCTACAAAGAAAATTTCCATGTTCCATCTTAACAGGTGTATAGTATTCCATATAAATGTACATTCATTCATTCATTTGTTCATCAAGTATTTCCTGGGCACCTGCTTTGTGCCAGACATTGCTAGGGGCCATGCAGCCAACACAAGTCTCGGCCCTCCTAGAGATGACATCCTAGTGAGAGACACAATAAACAAGTGACACCCCACTATATGATTTTAAGTCAAGAGGTCATTACTGCTGTGTAAAATATAAAAATAGAAAATAGAAATAGAAAAAAATAGAAGGGTGTCAGCATGCAGAATGACAGGGGAGCTATTTTGGAAAAGTGTCAGAGAAAGGATCACATAACCAAAGATGTGAATGAAGCAGGCCAACCAGTAGGCTGTGTGGGGGAAGCCAGGCTGCTTTCCAGAACAGCAAGGGGGCTGGCTGTCTGGAACCCAGGGATCAAGTCAGAGACTGGGGGGACACGGCAAGGAAGGCACATAGGTGGCTTCTCGATTTCTTTAACCACTCCTTACTATTGCGCGATTTGCCTGCTTTTTTGGGTTCTGCTCAAAGTTGATTCCCCGGAGAGCATCTCTGCATGCCCAGGCCAGGAGCCCAGGCTGGAACGATTTGTTGACTTTGCCCACATAAACAGGCCCAGATGGGGGCTTCTGTTCTGGGGGAGGGGAGGAGGCAGGGCCCCAGTGGAGTCAAGGGCTGGGAGGGGGGTTGTGGCTGCGGGGGAGCCGGCCAGTCTTTCTGCCCTAAATAGGCAGGGCTGGGTGCCTGCCCTCCCAGCCCCTCCTCCCGCCCGCCCTCCTCCCGCCAGCCAGACAAGCCGCTTTTGTCTGAGGGTCAACCGTCAGCCGCCCGCTGCCACTAGCTCTGGACTCCCTCAGACCCATGTGAGCTTTCCTGGCTCTGGCCCTCCCTTCTGAAATGAGGCTAAGCCCGGTGTCTTGGAGCCCCCACCCCTAATAGGTCACGGTCACTGCCCTGGAAGGGTTTTCTCCTTCATTTGTTCCTGGGAATGAGGAGCAGAGGACTGACGCTGGGACGTGGAGGTTTCTTGGCGGGAGTGGAGTCAGGGCAGGGGGAGGATGTGGTCCCAGGAGCAAAGCGATCTGGGGCAAAAAATGCTAGGGACCACTGCTGCAGGACCATTCAAGTCAGACTCAGAAGGACTTCCCAGGATGCAGGGGCAGGGCAGGGGTTGGGGCTGAGGGGAGAAACCAAGGAGGGTGTGAGTCTGATGCAGGAAGCACACACCTGAGAGAGGGTCAAAACCGGAAGAAGGGACTGCGGATGAGTTCAGGGGTAGAGCACCTGCCTAGCACCCAGGAGGTCTAGGTTCAACCCCTAGTACCCCCACAACACACACACATTTTAAAAACCGGGAAAAGACACACCCATGACTAAGGGATCTGCTGGGTTCTGGACACCACCTTTTTAGCACTGAACCATCTTTACAGCAAGAAGACCTGAAGTTAGACTCAAAGAACACTCTGATAGGAGTTAGGGAGCACAGATGGGAATAGTTGGCAGTGAGATGGGACAAGAGTTGGGGCCTCAACGCACCCCACCAGGAGTGAGAAGGGGCTAGGGCGTGAAGGACCAGAGTTAGACAGCTGCTGTCCCAATGGGGTCTTAAGGGGTTCTGAGACTCAGGTTCGGATTTTATCCTTTGAAATCAGTCTTATTGTCAAAGTGAACCTGTCTGTGTTCACGAGCTCATGGAACTCATGGAACACGAGCCCATGGAACAGGCTGGGGCCTGCTGACCGTCCTGTTTTCCCCATGCCCTCAGGAGGCCCTGCCTGGACTCATCTGGGACCTGGGTCAGCAGCTGGGAGACCTGAGCCTGGAGTCTGGGGGCCTGGAGCAGGAGAGCGGGCGCAGCTCGGGTGAGCAGGATGGAGGGGAGGGGTCCGCCGGGGACACCCCAGTCTTCCCACTGTCCCCTGTCTCTCAGGCTCACACTGTCTCTCTGTCCCACCCCCTCCTGTTCCCAGCCCTGCTTTGCCCACCCCAACTCGCTGATGGTCTTTGACTTCTCTTTGGAATCCAGGCTTCTACGAAGACCCCAGTTCCACGGGAGGTCCAGATTCACCACCCTCAACCTTCTGTGGGGACAGTGGCTTCTCCGGATCTGGCTCCTATGGACGCCTGGGTCCCTCTGAACCCCGAGGCATCTATGCTAGCGAGAGGCCCAAGTCCCTAGGTAAGGTGGGTGGGGCTGGGGACCTGAGGCCAGGGACAGCACGTTAAGAGGATGGTTTTGAGCATAAACTTCCTAGTCAGTCCTGGACTCCAGTTCTGGCTGTGACCCTCCCTCTTCGTGTGATTTTGAGCCTCTCTCTTCTTTCCCAGCCTGTTTGTCTATTGGGGGGGATCACAGGGTCTACTGCTGGGGATGTGTTGAGTGCTCAGTGGGTCTCTGCCCCCCAGCACTGGATTCAGCCACTTGGTAGTCACTCTGTAAACAGGAACCGCTGCTACTCATTTACGAAAAGTACACCTCTGAGCCCCTACTGTGTGCTAGCCTAGCACTCTCCTGGGGGTGAGGGCCACAGCAATGAACAAGACAGGGAGCTCCCTGACCTCATGGAATGGACATTGTAGTTGGAGAAATAGAGAATATGCAAGATAAGTAAAATACATAGGGTACTGGTTACAGACATGTGCTATGATCATACATAAACCAGGGGAAGGGGACATCCCTTTGAGTCTGGAGAGGGAATTGGAATTAAGGAAAATATGGCCAGGGAGGGTCTCACTGAACCTGTAACATTCGAGGGGTTCTCCTAAGTAAGACAGTGGGCCAAGCAGTTGTCCAGGGGGGTGGGGGATAGTAGTGGGAGAGCATTCCAGGAAACAGGAAAAGCAAATGCAAAGGCCCTGGGGCTGGTGCGTGACTGTAGTGAGCAACTGGAAGGCCAGTGTGGCTTAAGATCTGTAAATATAGAGGACAGGGTTAAGAGCTGGGGCTTAGAGAGGCAGAGGCAGAGTCATGCAGTGTCTTGTTGATCCCTGTGAGGACTTTGTCACCAACCTTAAATGAGGGAAGACAGGAAGGCGGGTTTTATTGATGAGGTAGGGTGGGGACCGAGGGACTTGACCAGCCCCTCCAAACCTGG